>NC_067161.1:11453375-11768524 GCF_903995435.1 Acomys russatus
TTGAGGAGTGGGGTGTACGGTGAAGGATTGAGCGGGCATGAGTAGGAGTGTTTTGGTGCTTGCAGCTCTGCCACTGTGGTGATACTGCACCTACCTTCTTCAATCTCTGACTGAGTCGCCCCTTCCTCTGGCAACAATTTCTAAACTGCCATGCCCTGAAAAGGAGTCGCGTATCTCGCGCAACTGGATGCTGGTGCTGCTTGTACAGATTCTGTTGCCTCTGGTGATCGTTATGTTAAGCCTCACTTTTTTCAACTTCAAATTAAAGAAAGTGGAAAACGTACCCTTGGAGCTGAATTTTAAAATGTACGGTCAGACTATTGTTCCATTTTTTGTTTCTGAGAATTCCCACTTGGATCCTCAACTTTCAGATACTTTTGTAAAGATGCTTGCGGCTGCAGGACAGGTTCCTTTGCATACTCAAGGTAAGCACCAGCACAAGGGGGCGTGGCAGGAAGTGGGCCTGTGTTTTTCTTTGCAGGGAAGCTGTGTCTTTCTGAACCACACTGTGCTCTCTGAAGCCAGACTGAATAGCTGGAAGTGTCATTTAGACTCTGGGTGTCAAGAAGTGGACGGCTTCTAGAGATGAGACCATAATGTTGTCCGCTCTGAGAACTGTGGAGTCATTCAGGTCACTGAACAGCATCCCTTGAAGGGCGAATTAGATCCCAGAACCTAGTCCTATCCCTTTTCACTTCCTCTGCACGAGGAGACAAGTTTGCACAGCCACACACCCCTTTGATGACATTCCACCACAGGCCCAACGTAACAAGCCCCACTGGCCATGAACTGAGCTATTAGCTAAAACAAACCTTTTTTTTTTCTTCAGGAGTTGATTGTCTCAGATGTTTGTTTCAGTGACAGAAAGCTGGCTTAATATATTATTTGTAGTAAAGCTGCAGTTTTCTCATACGTCAAACTGGGAGAACCCTGTTGTACAGTATCCTTGGGACAGTTTTATAATGAGCATTTTGTACAGTTGGTACCCTGGTCTGTAATAATGTCGTCATTCGTTTTCTTAATTCACTAAAGGTAACTCTCCAGCTTTAAAGTGTGGCACTGTCTACGGGGAATGTAGGAGTGAGCACAGATTCAGCACCTCTCCGCAAGGAACGTCTAAGCACGAGGCCTATGGGTAGTTGATAGATAGTTACAGGCGCATCTCAGCTTTGGGGGATCTGAGGAAGCGCCCCCCCCCCGCCAGAGCCTGCCACCCGAGTTAGAACCGGCTGGCAGAAAGGAACAATACCAAGGCTTCAAAGCAACTGCAGGCCTGCAACTACCTCAGTCACATCTAGATCAGAGGTTACAAGCTGGAATTTAAAGACAAGAGGCCAAGAGAGTGACGAAATAGCTCTCTCTTACCCTGCCAGCATGCGGCAGAAAAGGAAGTAGAGGTTTGTTCTGGCACATGGCGCTAGCCAGATTCCGTCTGGTCGGCTTCTGAGTCGTGCGTAGTAACATGGTGGACGGGAGGAAGGGATTCCATGGAAGAGGAAGCTGAATCCGCTGCTGTAATAACCCACTGTTACCATACAACACCATAACTAACCCCCCTCCAAAGAGAAGTGACCCCCTCCTACCAGCGCAACAATAGCCCTTAAGGATGAAGCACCGCACCCACACAGTCACATGCCGACACTCTCTAGAGGGTGAAGGGTTTTGTTTGGGACCATATGGCCCGAGGAGACAATGGGGGCTACACATAGTTGGTGTGGTAGGAAGGAGAAAAGTAGTTAGAATTCAAAAGGACTTAAGAGATGGAGGTCGGGAGATCAGCTGGAATTCAGTGGAGAGCAGAGCAGGAGAGGCACAGCCTTCCGGAAGGCTGCGCGGTTTGGTGATGAGTATACCACCGAGGAGGGGGAGATCCGGGGAGGCTCATGATGGGAGTGTTCTTTGTTTGCACTTGGCCTTAGGGGTGACATTTGTCCAGCAATGCTCACTGCCCAGCGTGCCTTTGCCTCCCCCCTAGACCCCATAGAGGACTTCCTACTGAAAAAGGCAAAAGAGGCTCCTGAGGACTTTGACAAGCTTATAGTGGTGGCGCTTTCGTTCGTGAAGAACGTGAATAACCACACACGGAAGGCGCTGTTTCAACACCAGGCCTCTGCCCTCACCCCGGCCTGTGGGGGGGAGGCGCTCACTAAATCTGGTGGATAACCTTCTCTTCAAGTTACTTTCTGGTGCCAGTGCCTCTGTCACCACAACCAACCATCCTCAACCTCAGACAGCCGAGGAGCTCTCAGAGAGAGTCTTGTACCAGTACGTGAGACTTCCCTCCTCCCAGCTTCAGGCTCCCGCCCCTGGGGGCCTTCTTGCTTTCCTGCCTATTTTTCTTTCTGTATCTCATTTTAATCCCAAGCAACTGTTTTGGAAGACGGCTGCTGCTCACAGTTGCCTCATCTTGTGTCTTTTACAGGGGCCCAAAGGGGCACTACCTTGTCATCAACTTTCTTTTCGGAATAGCCTTCCTGACAAGCTCCTTTTCCATCCTGACAGTCAGCGAGAGGAGCACTAAGTCTAAGAATGTCCAGTTTTGTCAGCGGAGTCAGCGTGGTAGCTTTCTGGCTCTCCGCTCTGCTGTGGGATCTCGTCTCTTTCCTCGTTTCCACTCTGCTGCTCGTGGTGAGTACTTGGCAGTGCTGACATCACTTCCTGCAGCCCCTTAAAGCCCCGCCTGCAGAGCCAAAGCCATCTGGGAAGGTTTTGTTTTTAAGAGATTTATTTATTTATTTATTTATTTATTTATTTATTTATTCACTTATTATGTATACAGTGTTCTGCCTGCATGTACATCTGTAGGCCAAAAGAGGGCATCAGATCTCATTACAGATGGTTGTGAACCACCATGTGGTTGCTGGGAATTGAACTCAGGATCTTTTTTTTTTTTTTTTTTTTTTTGGTTTTTTTTTTGTTGTTGTTGTTGTTGTTTTTTGAGACAAGGTTTCTCTGTGTAGCCTTGGCTGTCCTAGACTCGCTTTGTAGATCAGGCTGGCCTCACAGTGATCCGCCTGCCTCTGCCTCCCGGGTGCTGGGATTAAAGGCGTGTGCGTGTGCCACCATGGCCAGCACAGGCAGCACTCTTAACCAATGAGCCATCTCTCCAGCCCAATCTGGGAAGTTTAACTGGGGGCTTAGACCTGACTGGATCAGGGTTTATGTAGCACCCACAGAGCTGCTGCCTCAAGGCAGTGAGAGACACTTTTGGAGACACATATGTGTTATTCAGAAGCAGGTAATCAGAGCACAGGGGTTGAAGGGTTTGCGTGTGATTGAATCAAGTAGCCAGAGGTCTCCCTGATTATTTTGTGCAGGGCGGATCATTTCCTGCCTTGCCCTGTGTGTTTTATAAGCATCTCTTCATCCTTTGCTGTACCACACTGCGTTACTGATCATCAGGGCAGCTCCCTGAGAGCATTATCTCCGAGTTTGCTCTTTCCTTCATGAGCGAATGCTTGTGAGGTATATTTAGTTAACGTCTTGCTTTAAAACCTGAGATTGCAGCAAAGTGAGTGACGGTACTAGTTCACAGCCCTCACGCCCTGGAGTTTTATCCCGCAACCGTACCAGGTGGCAGGAAGAGCTGACTCTAGAGAGCTGTCCCCTATCCACACTTAGCCCTGGCACACAAGCCGTGCCTCCACCCCAGCAAGTACATAAGTTCATTATAACCGCAATCACTGATTTCTTAGCACTCAGGATGAACTCTGACTTTCCCCTCCCCCCTCTCTTAAGTTGGCGTTTGTGTGGTATAAGGAAGAAGCTTTTGCGCACCGTGAGAGCATGCCGGCGGTGGTGGCGGTGACGATGCTCTATGGCTGGGCCGCCATCCCGCTCATCTACGCCATCAGCTTCTCCTTCCAAACCCCGGGCAGTGCGTGTGTTAAGCTTGTGGTCATGCTCACCTTCCTGAGCATCAGCCCCGTCGTGCTCGTCACAGTCACGAGTGATAAAGGTGAGATCCCATCTATGCTCTGCACAAGGCACTAATCTCTCCTCTGGCTGCCACAGCAGCCACACAGCACAAAAAACGTGTGCCATGTTCCCAGGCAACTGGAGTGTGCCAAACACGTGGATGGAGGAACAGCGCAACCACATTCACTCAGTAGACTATCGCTCAGCCGACAAAAGGGACAACGTTGAGCAAAAGAGTTCGCTATGTCCTACGGGAAGTCCATGAGCGGACAAAATGAATTTCAGAAACAGAATCAGAAAAGGGGCGGGGTGGGGGGCCGGGCTGGAGAGATGGGTCAGTGGTTAAGAGCACTGTCTGCTCTTCCAGGGGTCCTGAGTTCAATTCCCAGCAAGCACACGGTGGCTCACAACCATCTACAGTGAGATCTGGTGCCCTCTTCTGGTGTGCAGGTGTACATGAAGAAAGAACACTGTGTATGTAATAAATAAATAATTAATTAAAAAGCAAAAAAGAAAGAAAAAGGCTGCTGCCTCTGGGCTCAGGGAGAAGGGCTGACTGAAAGGACACACTTGGGGAGCTTTGGAGAGTGACAAGGTGTCCTTGGCCTTAAACTGGACACTTGTTTACGTGGACTTACGTACTAGTCATTGTCCGCCTGTGATCCATGCATTTCACTAACATGAGTGTTCCTTACTTTGAAGAAGATACTAAGTGAATGAATTAGTCACCATTGGAGCAAGGGGTCTTGTTAAGTAAAAGAAACTGAGAGTGAGTCATTACTTACAGCACACGCCTGCAACTGGCATCTTCATGTTTCTGCTACCATCTCTGGGTCAGGGTGGTCAAAAGGCTAATGTGTTGCCTCTACAGCCTTCTTCCTGTTGGGCTTTCTTATATCATGGTGTATGTGTGCACATGGAGGTCCACATGGAGGTCAGATCCTCTGGAACTGTAGTGACAAGTGGCTGGGATGCTGTGTGACATGGCTGCTGGGAGCCAAACTCCAATCCTCTGTTAGAGCAGGAGGTTGCTAATTGCCAGCCCTCTCTCCAACCCCTTCATTTAGCCCCCATGATTCTTCAGGACTGACTTTCCTTCCCTTCCTTTTCTTCCTTTACTTTTAAGGTAATTTTTATTTGGGGGCTTGGTGAGATAAGTCAGCAGTTAAGAACACCAGTTGCTCTTCAAGGGAACATCCACATGGTGGCACACAGATACCTGTAACTCCAGTCTCAGGTGGTCTAATGCCCTCTTCTGGCCTCCAGGGGCACTGCACACACATGGTGTGCAGCCATACAGGCAGGTAAAACATAAAGATTTTTAAAAATTATTTTATGTAAGTGTTTGCCCGAATGTCTGTTCGTACGTCACTTACATGCCTGGTACCATCAGAGGCCGGAAAGGGGGTGTCAGAGCCCTTGGAACTGGCTTTAGGGCTCTGTGAGCAGCCACGTGGGTGCTAGGAGCCAAATCCAGATCACCTCTCAGAGCAGCAAGTGCTCCTAGCCTCTGAGCCATCTCCTTAGTTCTTACTTAAAAATTAATTTACAATGTCCCTTTTATTTGGGGAGTTGTCCTTTCTCCTAAGGGACCCTTAGTGACAGTTTAGTCTCCATAAACTATGGAGGAAGGAACCATACAACTCCTTGTCTGACTCTAAGAAGACATGTGGTAGAATGCTTGCCTAGCATGTGTGAGGCCCTAGGTTCAATCCTTAGTACAGGTGTGTGTGTGTGTGTGTGTGTGTGTGTGTGTGTGTGTGTGTGTGTGTGTGTGTGTGTGTGTGTGTGTGTGTGAAAATAAAACACCCTGGAAACTCCAAAGCTGGCTCCTATGCCCTGCTCTCTCTGGCTCAGCTCACCTCCAACCCTAACCCTCTGCCTTTCCCCCTCCGTTCACTCAGCCCTGCCAGAGCCGTGCTCCCTCAGACACAGTGTGCTCTTTAAGTTCACCTCCAAGAACAAGGATAATGGAAGTACAGAGACAGATTCAAGGAACTAGGCAGAGTACGGATGGCCTAGAGATTGCATGAACAGAGGGAGAGTCAACACCAGGAGCCAGGGAAACCATGGTCCTGGCCTGGAGACCTGAGGGCGTGATGGTGCCGACTGCACACGTGAGTTAGGCGAGGTGGTGACGTGCACAAGTAAAACTAATGCTTTCTAGTCTCTTTGCAGACCTTGGCTACACGGAACTCTCAGACTCCTTGGATCATATATTCCTAATACTTCCTGGACATTGCCTCGGAATGGCTTTTTCCAACTTGTACTACAACTTTGAACTAAAAAAGTTTTGCAGTGCTAAGAACTTGAGTGATATTGACTGCAATGATGTTTGTAAGTATTATAAATAAAATTTGCTGATGTTTTTGTCCTGACATGATTTATATAATATAATTTGGCCTTTTTTTTCCCTATGTTTTTTTGAGACATGATTTCTTTGGGTAACCCTGGCTATCCTGGAACTCCCTCTGTAGACCAGGCTGGCCTCAAATTCACAGATTCTCCTGCCTCTGCCTCCCAAATGCTGGGATTAAAGGCGTGCACCACCACCACCCCAGTTTAATTTGGTCTTATTGAGACAAAATCTCACTATGTATCCCTGCCTGTTCAGGAACTCATTATTTAGACCAGGCTAGCCTTAAACTTGCAAAGATTTACCTAGTCACAAGTATGTGCCACTCCACCAAGTTATAATTCATTGAAACATTCACTCTTTTATATAAAATGGCATTATATTTGCATATAAGCTATACATATCTGTACATTCTCTCTCTCTCTCTCTCTCTCTGTGTGTGTGTGTGTGTGTGTGTTGCTCAAGATCTAATACAGAGCCTTGTGCACATTAGGCAAGTGTTCTACCACTGAGCTATACCTAGTGTGCCTAGTCTGCTCACACGTACTTTAAACTATCTCTAGATTTCTTTCTTTTTTTTTTTTTTTTTTTTTTTTTTTTTTTTCGAGACAGGGTTTCTCTGTGTAGCCTTGGCCATCCTGGACTCACTTTGTAGATCAAGCTGGCCTCGAACTCACAGCAATCCGCCTGCCTCTGCCTCCCGAGTGCTGAGATTAAAGGCATGTGCCACCATACCCAGAAAGCTCTTTTTTTTTTTTTTTTTTTTTTAAGATTTATTTATTATGTATACAGTATGCATCAGATCACATTATAGATGGTTGTGAGCCACCATGTGGTTGCTGGGAATTGAACTCAGGACCTCTGGAAGAGTAGACAGTGCTCTTAACCGCTGAGCCATCTCTCCAGCCCAGCTCTCTTATTTGTTATTGACAGAAATTATATGTATTTATACAAAGCAGCATAAAAACGGTCTTTTTTGTGTTCTTTGTTTTTTTTTTTTTTTTTTTTTAATGTGTATGGGTGTTTTGCCTACAATAATGTCTGTGTGGTAGTGGCCTACAGAATCCAAAAAAAAAAAAAAAAAAAAAGCATCAGCTCTCCTGGAACTGGAGCTATAGACAGTTGTGAGCTGCCATGCGGGTGCTGGAAACCAAACCAGGCTCCTATGGAAAAGCAGACAGTGTTTTTATCCACTGAGCCATCTCTCCAGCCCCCTTGTTGTTTTTGAAAAATGTTTTTATTTTTTCTTTGAGAATTTCATAAACTATTTTGATCTTATTCTTTTTTTTTCCCAAGACAGAGTTTCTCTGTGTAGCCTTGGTGTTCTTTCTCAGAGAGAGAGAGAGAATAGAGTTGGGGTTGTGTTGGCTAATTACTGCTGAGTATGGAGCCTGGCCTGATGTGTAGTTGCTCATTTTTCTTCTCCCAGAAGTTATCAGTTGCAATTAGCTTCATGTCTAGGGGAGAACTTCATGCCCACTTCTCCTCCTCCGTGCTGGGATTTTGTCTGCCTTGAGCATGTGCAGATCTTGTGCATACTGTCACAGCCTGTTTCCTGTGGTGCCTGGAAAATGCAGTTTCCTGGAAGCCACCCATCACCTCTAGCTCTTAGGATCTTCCTGCCCTTTCTTTCGCACAGGTCACTGAGGCTGAATGAGAATGAAAGCATCCCATTTAGGGCTGAGCACTCCAATGTCTTTGTTGGTTGGTTGGTTGGTTGGTTTCGAGACAAGGTTTCTCTCTCTGTACCCCTGGCTGTCCTGGACTCCCTTCATAGACCAGGCTGACCTCCAACTCACAGTGATCCACCTGCCTCTGCCTCCCGAGTGCTGGGATTAAAGACATGCGCCACCACGCCCACCTGTTTGTTTTTTGGTTTTGTTTTTGTTTTCCGAGACAGAGTTTCTCTGTGTAATAGCCCTGGCTGTCCTGGAACTCTCTTTGCAGAACAAGCTGGCCTCAAACTCACATCAATCGACCTACCTCTGCCTCTGGAGTGCTGGGATTGCAGGTGTACACCAGCACGCCCTGCCCCAACATCTTTTTTTTTTTTTTAATTAAGATTTATTTTCCAGTATGTGAGTGTTTTGCCTGCATGTATATATGTGCGCCCTGTGCCCTCAGAGGCTAGAAGAGAAGGTCAGAGTCCACTGGAACTGGAGCCACTGTGTGGGAGCTGGAAAGGAACCCAGGTCCTGCGCTAGAGCAGCAAGCACCCTTCACACTGAGCCTTCTCTCCAGCCCCTCCCCGCGAAAAGAATGTTCATTCTGGGCAAAGGTGCAGAGGATGTTTCTCCTTACAAGCATGCAGCGAGCGGGATTCTGTGATAATTACCATCTACTGCAGAAGAACCTCCTCCAATGAGAGTTGAGCAGTGCATTGATCAGTGGTGTAACAATGTGCCACTAGGAGTCATTCGATTGCTACGATCAGTTAGCAGAATAGCAGCAGTAGGTTGTCCCTTGGGGCTTGTGACCCTAGTTACTGTGGGGTTCTTGTATGTTCTCATGTATTTCACGGGATGTTCTAGAACCTGATGCACGTTTATAGCAGTCCTCCCACCTCAGCTTCCTAAGTAGCACAATTACAGGTGTGAAACACCATGCTTGGCTAATTGCATTGCTTTTATTTTTTATTATTTTCATTTCATTTTAATTTATGTGCATTGGTATGAGGGTGCCAGCTCTTGGAGTTACAGACAGTTGTGAGCTGCCATGTGGGTGCTGGGAATTGAACCCGGGTCCTTTGGAAGAGTAGGCAGTGCTCTTAGCCACTGAAGCCAACTCTGCAGCCCTGCGTCATTTTTTTGTAGAGAATTGGTTGCAGCAAGGAATAGTACTCTTGTTTACCATTTGCTAGGACGTGGCCATAGCGTTGATAACAATGATGCTTCTTTTAGTAATATTTGTTACTATAGGAATTTACTTGCTATTTGCAAAGATGGGGAATACATTTTAAAATTGCCCCCTAAAAGACCCAAGGTGTGCTAACATGTGCTTATTCATATTAGCAGAAGGATATGTGGTCCAAAAAAACACCTACGCCTGGGACTCCCTTGGGATAGGGAAGTACCTGACGGCCCTGGCCATCTTGGGACCTGTGTACATCATCCTGCTTCTCCTCATTGAAGCCAAGGCGTTCTGTGCACTGAAATCCAGGCTTTTGGCCTTCGCTGGGAAGAAAAAGTCAGTGAGTAAATCGGGGTTAATGTGGTAGTGAGAATTCTGGGATTTTTGATTTCCTTAAAATACACAGAAATATGATAAGAATCTGTTTTCATTTTAATCCCACATGTGGGGGGTATGGGGCTGCTTCTCAGCAGGTGACTGAGATTTGCCTTGTGCTCTAGCACGAGGCGTGATTGTGCCAGCTGCAAATAATTTCT
Organism: Acomys russatus; assembly: GCF_903995435.1. Taxonomy (NCBI): domain Eukaryota; kingdom Metazoa; phylum Chordata; class Mammalia; order Rodentia; family Muridae; genus Acomys; species Acomys russatus. The sequence continues at coordinate 11,463,036 of NC_067161.1, forward strand.
ACAGGTTGTGACATTTGGAATTCCAGGGACTTCTCAGAGCGTGTAGAAATGCTAGGGCCCCGTGAGGTGTTGCGGGGGGGGGGGGGTGTTGTTGTTGGTTGAGGTCTGGAAGGTTTGTTGGCAAAGAAGAAACAACAAGAAGAGATTAGGTATCCTGTCAGCAAGGGGCAAGGTTGCCTCAAAGAGCTTCCCGCCCCTAATTGGCAGGAGGAAGTCTAACGATAACGTCGTCCCCCTTCAGACCCCCGACTTCATTCAGGGATCTCTTTCCTTGCCCCTCTATCCTTTTTTCTCTCTTACCTAGTGTTAGGGGGTTGCGAGGGGAGAGGAGGAAAAGGGGAGGAGAGGGAGGAGGAAAGAAGAACCCACAAAGCAGCAAACGTGGGCTATAGGTTAAGTCAGGTAAGAGCAGGTTAGGGCCTGGCTCTAAGCTTCCTTCCCATGTTCTGAGGGAGCCCAGAGGCCATCCAGCCATCTGTTTTTAATCTCAGGGCAGAGAAGTGACCACCCACGCCCAGGGGCCTCAGAGACCCTAGTCTACAGAATGGTGCCCTGGGGTGTTTTAAGGGCCTCAGCTGAGTAGGAGCAAGGCTGTGGCTTGCTAGAACAACTCACCTTACGAAACACCTCTGTAGTCAACCGTGAGTGGACTAGAGGCGGTCCGGCCTGTTAGCTTGTGCTGTGATTATCTTCTAGAGGCCAGGGTCTCTAGAAACTGAAGGAGATGGGCTTTTGGTATGTTTTGACGTTGCTGGGCTTTAAATTTGTTTTGTTCAAATGTGGTGCTTTGTGAGACCGCAGTGGCACTGTGAGCCTGAGTGCTCGGCTGTAGGACCTTCAGGGTTGTACCAGAGACGCCCCAGGGCTCCTGACTGTAGCCAAGCTCTACCCTTCTACCCTCAAAACCAACTGCGTTTCTGCCCTTGTCTTGGGAGTGTAGGGAATAACCCACGATGTGACGGAGCCGGAGGATGAAGATGTGCTAGAAGAGACAGAAAACATCAACCTTTATTTGGAAACACTAAGAAAGAAAAGCCCACTTATTGTTAAAGAAGTGTCAAAGGTAACGTTAGACTCAGCTTTGCTCCTTCATCTGTTTGTCTGTTTGGTTTGAGACAGGGTCCTGCTAAGTGACCTGCGTAGACCTTGATGACTTCATGACCCTCCCACCTCTGCCTCCTGAAGGGTTACCGGTATATGCCGTGTGTCTTAGGGTTTCTATTCTTGCTGTGAAGACACACCATGGCCGCAGCAACTCTTAAAAAGGAAACCATTTACCCGGGGCTGGCTTACAGTTTCAGAGAGTTAGTCCATTATCATCATGGCGGGAGGCATGGGCGGCGTGCAGGCAGACATGGTGCAGGAGAAGGAGCTGAGAGTTCTGCATCCTGATCCGCAGGCGGCAGCAGGAGACTGTGTCCTTCCCTGGAGCACAGGAGACCTCAAAGCCCAGCCTCCCCCCCCCACCCCACCCAGTGATACCCTTCCTCTAGCAAGGCCACACCTACCCCAGCAAGGCCACACCTCCTAATGGAGCCACTCCCTGTGGCCAAGCATTCACACACATGAGTCTGTGGGAGCCGGTTCTGTTCAACCCACCACATCATGCCTGGCTCTTATCGCTGGCTTTAGAAAGCCAAGAATACTTTTCTTGTGGGCATTTACACGGAGAGTCAGCCTTCTGATGGGCTCCTGGCCTCTGCTCACAGTGGCAGATGGGCTTCCCGGAAGACAAACTTAGTGCTTGAGAGTGAAGCTCACCTGATTTCATTTTTACACCCAGAGACAGAGCCTGTTGTAGCTCTGCTGTCTCTTCTGTGCTCACCTGGGAAAAAGGGGAGCCTGAGGTAGGAGGGGATGAGAGCCATGCTTGCTAAAAACCTGAGAAAGAATAGGGGACACATAACAGACTTGGCCTCTCCTGTATCCAACAACAACTCTGGAGGTGCCAAGTGGGATAAGAGCTCTGGAAAACTAAACGGAGCCTCCCAAGTTTCTCTGAGATTCTTAGGAGGAATTTTTGGGTTTTGTTTTGCTTTGTTTTATTTTTGTTTTTTTCAAGACAGTGTTTCTCAGCCGGGTGTGGTGACATACACCTGTAGTCCCAGCACCCGGGAGGCAGAGGCAGGCGGTTAGGACAGCCAAGGCTACACAGAGAAACCCTGTCTCGAAAAACAAAAAACAAACAAACAAAAAAAGACAGGGTTTCTCTGTGTAGCCTTGGCTGTCCTGGAACTCACTCTGTAGACCAGGCTGACCTCGAACTCACAGAGATCACCTGCCTCTGCCTCCCAAGTGCTGGGATTACAGATGTCTGCAACCACACTCGGCTCTTAGGAAGAATTTTGAGTTTTTTTCAGACATCCAGGTATTTTATAGCATCTCCTCCACTTCCCCCCCCCCCGCCACCCCCACCCCCACCGCCCCAAGTTTGCCAGTCCTGTCTCGCTTCAGCAACACCAAAGAGTTTTATTTGCTCAGGGACAAAGAAAAATGGCTTACTCCAGGAAGTCAGTTCACAACGGGCAAGGGCTGCAGGAAAGAAGCCTTAGTGGCTGGAGCGGTCGCTGCAGGAGCAGGTTGTTCTGAGCTTGGGTCAGGAGAAGCAGCTGGGTCGGGTGTGCAGCAGCCGCTGACAGCTAACCTCCTCTCTGCGTCTCTGTCCCGTGTCTCTCAGGTCTATAAGGAGAAGGTGCCCCTGCTGGCTGTGAACAAGGTGTCCTTCACCGTCAGAGAAAAAGAATGCTTTGGCCTTCTTGGCCTCAATGGAGCCGGGAAGACATCCGTTTTCAACATGCTGACGGGGGAGCAGCCCATCACGTCAGGGCACGTGTTTGTCAAGGGTCTCAACATCAAGTCTGACCTAGGGAAGGTGGGTGTGGCCTGGAGGAAACCTTGGGGATTGATAACAGGATTCAGGGGCATGAAGCTTGGAACTTGATCTCTAAAAGGCCCACATGCCTAGTTCATTTGCACCCCACGCCCCACCCCCAAATCTAAGTGGGCATCCTAGATGCTTCTCTGAACTCTCGGTCACAGGTCAGGCTTCTTATGTGACACTGTCTCTCGAAGGCCCACTGTGAGCCCCACAGTGTCTCCACCCCCTTGTCTTTATTCATGTTACTTAGTCACGGATGTTAGGTGATAGACAGACAGACAGACAGATAGCACTGAGTAAGATGGCACATTAAATCCACATATAGTAATAGTTACAGTAAATAAAAGTGGACCCTGATTGGATGTAGTAGCATACACTTATAATCCCAGCTTAAGATCTCTGCAAGCCTCAGTCTATCTAGTCAACAAAGCAAGTTATAGACCACCCAGGGCTACCTACTGAGACCTCGTCTCAAAATGAACAAATAAAAAATAGCACTGGTAGCACTCGGGAGGCAGAAGCAGATTTGAGGCCAGCCTGATCGACAAAGCGAGTCCAAGACAGCCAGGGCTGTTATACAGAGAAACCCTGTCTCTGAAAAACAAAACAAAAAAAAATAATAATAAAAATAAAAAACAGCACTGGAGAGATGGCTTGCGCTCAGAGCACTTCTGCCCCCATAGAAGCTCACAACCACCTACAACTCCAGTTCCATGGGACTCAGCTCTTTTTCTGGCCGTGACAGGCGCCTGCATGCATGTGGTACACGTACATACACCCAGACATACACATACACAGAAAAAATGTCAATCTAGGCCTGGAGAGATGGCCCTGCAGTTAGGAGCACTAGGTGCTCTTCCAGAGGACCCAGGTTCATTCCCTGCACCTACATGGTGGTTCATAAACACCTACAACTCCAGTTCCAGGAGCCCTGACACCCTCTTGCGGCGTCTGCAGGCACTACACCTCTGTGGTACACCCTGACATGGCTGCAGGCAAAACACCATACATATAAAAATAAAAGCCGGGTAGTGGTGGTGCAGACCTTTAATCCCAGCACTCAGGAGGCAGAGCTCTTCAGAGCTCAAGGCCAGCCTGATAAACAGAGCTAGTTCCAGGACAGCTGAGGCTACACAAAGAAACCCTGTTCTGAAAACCCAAACAAACAAAAAAACCTAAAACCCTTCAAAAAACAAACATTTAAAAATTTAAGTAAAAAGCCAGGCATGGTGGCGCACGCCTTTAATCCCAGCACTCGGGAGGCAGAGGCAGGTGGATCTCTGTGAGTTTGAGACCAAGCTGCTGGTCTACAAAACAAGTCCAGGACAGCCAAGGCTACACAGAGGAACCCTGCCTTGGAAAAAACAAAAGCAAAAACAAACAAACAAACAAAAATCATTAAAAACATTTCAAGTAAATAGGTAACAAGATAAATTGTATAATTTAAAAGGTTAATTAGTTCATTCAGTTAAATGATTAAAATGATCATAGAAGATAATAAAAATGTTAAGCATATAATGAGTAACTCCATACAACTGAAAAAATATCTACAAGTGTATTCATAGAAACATTATTCACAGTAGCCAAAATGGAAACAACCCAGATGTCCATCAACTGACAAATAGACATGAGAGTTTAGAAAGCAATGTGGTATTTATCGGCTGTAAAAAGAAATGGAGCTGTTCTAGTTTTATTTCTGTTGCTGTGATAAACACCCTGACAGAAAGCCACACAGGGAGGAAGGGCTTACCTGACTTCCAGGTCACAGTTCACTGTCACAGGGAACTTAAGGCAGGAGCTTAAATTAATGTACCCACAGTCAGAGCAGAGACATAAAAGAAGACGCTTATCCAGCGATGCTTTAAAAAGCACTTAATAGAAACAGGCCTGGCATTGCATGCCTGTAGTCCAGCACCCAGGACGTGGGAACGGGGGGTTCATGAGTTCAAGGCTAATCAGGGTCACTTAGTAAGTTCTAGGTCAGCCTGGGATACACAGTGAGACCTGTCTGTCTCCAATCAAACACTTAGCAATTTTTTTTCAGACTTATTTATTTGTTTGTTTGTTTATGTATACAGTGCTCTACATGCATGTACACCTGCAGGCCAGAAGAGGGCATCAGATCACATTATAGATGGTTGTGAGCCACCATGTGGTTGCTGGGAATTGAACTCAGGACCTCTGGAAGAACAGTCAGTGCCTTAACCTCGAGCTGTCTCTCCGCCCCACAATTGTTGAACTTAGAATTGTTTTGCATTTTGAAATGGTTACATGTTGGGTAGTTACATAAGTACCTACATGCTATTCTTGACTGTGCCACTAAGCTTGCATAGCGTAAAATAATATCCGGATCCTTTTTGTTGTTGTTGCCCAGCTTAATATCTGTCTTTTAAAGAACAGTTTGCCACACCACCACCACCACCATCCACCACCACCACCACCATCCACCACCATCCACCACCACCATCCACCACCACCACCACCACACCACCACCACCACCCCACCACCACCACCCCACCACCACCACCACACCCCACCACCACCACCACCACCACACCACCCCACCACCACCCCACCACCACCATCCACCATCCACACCACCACCACACCACCACACCACCACACCACCACCACCACCACCACCACCACCACCCACCACCACCACCACCACCATCCACCACCACCACACCACCACCACCATCCACCATCCACCACCACCATCCACCACCACCACCATCCACCACCACCACCACCACCACCACCACCACCATCCACCACCCCCACCACCCACTACTACCCCACACCAAAGAATATAGTTTTTTTTTTTTAATTAAAAAAAAAAAGAGGGGGAATAGTTTGCCCCCGAGCGTGGTGGCGCACGCCTTTAATCCCAGCACTCAGGGAGGCAGAGGCAGGCGGATCACTGTGAGTTCAAGGCCAGCCTGGTCTACAAAACGAGTCCTGGACAGCCAAGGCTACACAGAGATACCCTGTCTCAAAAAACAAAAACAAATACAAAAACAGAATAGTTTGCTGACCCCTGCTTTAAGCAAAGAGATTCATTCACAGAGAAAAGTATTCAGTGTCAGGTAATGTATTTCAGTTCATGACCCTTGAGTCACTTTTCTATTCCTGGGAATTTGTCCCAACAAAAGACATAATTGGTTGTGGCTAATTTTTCCTTCTGTAGACTTTTATAAAACGTGGTACATTTGTTATTTATTATTGCAACCCAGATTATTATTAAAGTTGGGCAGCTTAAAATAACAAATGTAAACATTTATTATCGCTCATAGTTTCTGTGGGTGAAGAAATGGAGAGTGAAGTGGCTGTGCGGTTTTTGTCTCAGAGCCTCTCATGAGGCTGCATGGTTTCTAGCTATTGGCAAGGGCTGCAGGTCCCTAACTGCACTGTTAGACCCACTTCTAAAAGCATGAAGTGCACAGAGCTTTTCCTACGCCTCCTCTTTCCTCTATGATTAGCATCTTGTATTAGTGTAGTGCATTGTTAAAACTAATGGGCTAGCATTTGAGCAGGTTTTTTAAAAAAAGAAATTGACAAGTTTTAAATCAAAGTACCTATAATAACTAAAATAATCTTAAAAATAGAACAAGGCTAGAGAAACTACAGACTGTCTGCTTCCAAAACATATTGCAAGGCTACAGCAATTCCAACAGCGTGGCACTGCCATCTAGGACAAAACAGATCCATGAAGCAGAATTGGGAATGTAGAAAAATTACAGTCAGCTGGTTTTTGATAATGGAACCCAAACAATTTAACGTGGAAAAAAATCTTGCCAATAAATAATTGTGTCCCAACTGGATAGCCATATAAAAGAAAAGAAACATTGACGTCTTATCAAGTCATGTCCTAAAGGAATCACTAGTTGAATTAAGTATGTATGCTTAATTTTAAACTAAAATAATATAGTTCCCAGAAGAAAAAGTAAGGGAAATTTTTGTGGTCCCTAAAGTAAATATTTTCAAAAATATGGTAAAATTTTTAAAAATCCATGAAAGGCAGAAATGTATAAATGAACTTTCATGGAAATTACAAAGTTTTCATTAAAAACCGCTAGTGGTGCCAGGTGGTGGCAGCTGATACCTTTAATCTCAGCACCCAGGAGGCCAACCATACATAGAGAGAACCTGTCTCAACTGCCCCCCAAAAATGTTGGTTGAATGATAAAACATTAACACAATCTCTTATTATCTAATATCCCGTCAGACCAAAAGCATGACTCAGGGGCTACACAGCCATTCAGCAAGTCAATTAAGAAACAAGAGTCAAGCACTGGAGAATGTTAGCTGGATGATGTTTAAGATCCCTTCCAACCCTGAGATCTCGGGAGCTGTCAGTTTTGTTCCTCTGTGTGTGTGTGTGTGTGTGTGTGTGTGTGATACTTTTGATGACAGAGAAGGATGTCTAGTGTCTTCCGTTATTGTTTTGTATCTTATCTCTCTCTCCCTCTCTCTCTCTCCCCCTCTCTCTCTTTTTCTCTCTCTTTGAGACAGGGTTTCTCTGTGTAGCCTTGGCTGTCCTGGACTCGCTTTGTAGACCAGCCTGGCCTTGAACTCACAATGATCCACCTGCCTCTGCCTCCCGAGTGCTGGGATTAAAGGCATACGCCACCATGCCCGGCCCATCTTTTCTCTAGAAACAGGGTCTCCTCCTGGTTTTGTGCTAGGCTAGCCAGCAAGCACGCCCACCTTTGTGCTTGCACAGCAAGTGCTCTGACCCGCACCCTCAGCCTTCCAGTTCTATTTTTGCTTACCGTATGAACACTTCCTCCATAGTGCTGACAGAGACCCCCAGAGTGGAGATTCCCAGCTCTGTCTGTCTCTGTTCCAAGTCAGTAAATAGAGCTTCAAACCTAGAAGGGGGAAAACAGTTTTACTTCTGAAAGGCGGTTGGTGAGTCCTTTACCATCCTTAGCTCTCTACAGTGGTGAAGACATTCGGAACTCGGCTTCATCACTTAGGTCCATCACTGTAGCTTGTAAACTTGTAACAGAATTTACTGGAGAAGGTTCCCATGGGCAGACAGCTGATATACATCTAGCACAGAAGTGAGGGTTTGGTACTTCTGAGCCCAGGCATAGAGAACTGACAGGCGTTTCCCCCTTTCCTCAGTCCCTCTTGGGATGCCTTTTCCTGGGTTCTACCTGCCATGCTATGAGAAGCCAAGCTCCACCCAGAGGAGCACTGGACGCCACATTTAGTAGCTCTATAAGTGCCCAGATGTTAGCCAGCACTGTTTACCAGATGTGAGAACAAGCAATCTCGGATAGTCCCAGATCATTTCAGTCCCAGAAAACATTGACGTGGAGCACAAAAACTATCAAGCTCAGCCGGGTGGCAGTGGCACACGCCTTTAATCCCAGCACTCGGGAGGCAGAGGCAGGTGGATCGCTGTGAGTTCGAGGCCAGCCTGGTCTACAAAGAGAGTCCAGGACAGCCAAGGCCACACAGAGAGACCCTGTCTCGAAAAACAAACAAACAAAAGGCGTGTGCCACCATGGCTTCGGTAAGTCAGAATTTTTGAGTTGGGTTGTTACTCAGGAACATACAACTGATCCAGGATTTGAAGCTAGAAGCACCACAGCACTATAAAAGACCCTCAATATTCCAGAGCATATGTCGTGCTTTTGGGACGAGAGGTGAAGGCAAGAGGGGCTTTAAGAGAAATCTAGGCAGAGGCTGGAGGAGTGGTGAGGAGGGTGCTGTTATGTAGGGGCAGGAAGTTTGGCAACACTTTCAGTGGTGTTAACAGGAAAGAGTACAAGGGCATTTGTGAGTAAGGGTGACATGGCAGGACAATGTTTTGAAGACTACAAGCATGCCTTTAGTCTAAAAAAAAAAAAAAAAAAAAAAGGCGTGCTTTTCAAAATCTAATACCTGGGACACCTACGAAGCACTCGCTATACTGGCTTGGATACCCCTCTGCAGGCAAGGAGCAGGTGAATGAAGCTGGCTACTCAGCTCTGTCAGCCAGTTTGTATGAAAAAGAAACAATTATTCAAAAGACAGAGTCAACAGCAAGGGCATGGAGTCCGAGGCCTATTAAAACCAGCCTTATGAAGCAAAGCCATCAATACCCATTCCCTGTCCCTGAAAAAGCGGACATTTGAGACATGTGTCAACCTAGGATTTAGAAATGCTGAAGACTTAACACGTGTCATTTCCTTTTATTTCTGTTTCTGAATGATGCTGTCTCTTGTGATCGCCACCACATGCTCAGCCCATCAGGTGAATATGGATCAGAAAACACCTCTCTGATTTACAAGTTTTTTAGAAGAGCCATGCCAGTGAGTTGAACCCAAGTGCCATGCTCGACATCGCTCAGATAATGGGGCCCTGAGTCTCATGCAGAGCCTACAACAGGAGAGACCGTATTTCGGATGTGGGCATGTGTGAAGGATATGGGCTTTTAAGGGCACAGTGGGCTGTGCTATCGACTCAGTCCATACCTGGGCACAGTCTGCTTAGGAAGTGTGAATATCACTTCTTCTCCAATGCTGGACTCCAAGACTGCATTCGGTATGTGATGATAGACAAGACTAGAAAGCTTCCTTGTGTCACAGTGAGGTGTTCTTATCAAAGTCATATAATACCCTGCACCTGAAACACCATGTAAAAGACGGTGAAGTTACCTCGTTCTTCATGCTCTTCTCCTTGGCCCGTGGTTAGTTTTCTGCATTTCAGAACGGACAGACTTAGGGCAAAGAGAAGGAAACCGTGGGAGTTCAGCTTTAACCACGACGGCCTGGCTTCACTCCTGGCATGGTGGCCAATCTAACCATGTGAGGCAGTGAAAAGGGTGGCAATAGGGGCAGTGCATGGCTCTTTGGGAATTCTGGACGGAAGAACGCTATACACTGTCAGGTGCTCACTGGGACTAGTGGGTCGATGGCAGAGTGAGAAGATGTAATGCTGGACACGGAGAGATGGGCTAGGAAGCATTTGTAATAATCCAGGGAGGAGGAGACAGTGGCCTAGACCAGAATGCTAGGATGTGGTCAGAAACAGAGAGAAATAGATAGGACATACATATATCGAAACTAATACCAATGGTGGTTGCAGATGGATGAGACAAGAACTCTGAGACAAACAGGGTCCCGAGAGCCTTTGGTTTTGTTAGGGGTTTGTTTCTTTCTATTTCATAGGTTAGATTAAAAAAAAAAAAAATTCTAAGAAGGGATAGACTAGCTTGGTGCATAGATGAAGAGGCAATAAACTGACAAACTAAAATATAAACATGGGTCCTCTGAGGCTAAGTCTCAAAGATGCTTTTTACTTCATTTCTTCCTCGTTCCCACAAGACCTCCCGCTGGACCAACAGAACAGGAAGTATAGAGAAGGCCACGGCCAGCCAGGGTCAGGCAGTGGGGAGTGGCAGGGTGGACGGTCATCTCGGCTCCTGCTGCTCACTACTCACCGTATTTCTGCTTGAGGAACGGTGGCGACCCACAGCACTGCAGCTCCCCCTTGGCCATGATGGCGATGCGGTCTCCCAGCAAGTCAGCTTCATCCATGAAGTGGGTGGTCAGCAGGATGGTGCGGTTACTCTTCTGCTGCTGAAGAAGGTCCCAGACGGCCCTCCTGGACACCGCATCCATGCCTGAGGTCGGCTCATCCAACATCAACACCTGGAGGGCAGGCAGAGGTGAATGAAGCCTTGTGACAATGACAGAGCCACACATCCCAGCCCCAGGCTGGCTGAGCTGGGTGGCCTTCTGCAGCTCCAGGTGGGGGTTTGATAAGCTGTCATCACCACCCCTGGGTCTGTCCTTGTGTGAGAGCCTGGCTTGGCCGCATGCAGAGACCATCTGGCCGGATACCTTAGAGCCGGCTATGAGGGCAATGCCAATGGACAGCTTGCGCTTCATTCCACCGCTCAGGAACTTGGACTTCGAGTCCCGCTTGTCCTCCAGGCTGAGGATGTGCAGCATCTCCTCTATTCTGTCACGGCAGTCCTGGTGAGACAGGCCTTTCAACTGAAAGGCGAGAAATGAGGGATGTGACGTAAGTGATGCTTATGGGAGCTGAGATGTCAAATCAACACTTTGCTTGAATACACATAAAATATGGACAGGAAAAATATGCAAGAAACATTATTTTCAGAAGAACGGACAAAGGAGGATTTGACCCATGTATGTGAATAAATAAATGTGGGAGATGTGAGTGGAATTGTATTCTTTTCTATCAAAGGGTTAAATGAGATGAAGGAAGACCCATTTTAAAAGAAATCTGTAAAGATGTAAAGACACCATCTGGCAAAAATTCCTCCTCCATCAACACCCATCTCTCCATCTACCCCCACTCTCTGGTTTATTTTCAGACAGGGTCTCACTACATAGCTCTGGCTGTCTAGGAACTCACTCTGTAGACCAGGCTGGCCTCTGACTTGCAGGGATCTGCCTGTCTCTGCCTCCCGGGTGCTGGGACCAAAGGTGTGTGCCACCGCTGATCTGCAAATCACCGCTTTTCTAGGAGCTTTTCTAGGATCAAAGGACGTGCTCAAAGATGCTTCCTGCTCTCAGAAGCTGCACTTTGTTGAAGAGCGACATCATGCTGAGTGTGAGGCCAGTGTCTCACCTTTCAGGCTGAGGCAGAGGTGGAGGACCCCTGCTGTGTGTGTTCCCTTGCTGGAATTTACGTGGCTACCCACCCATCTGAGGAATTAAAACTTCTCGCTTCGTTGAAATACATTGGTTTGTGTGATCATGGTCTTGGGCCCTCAGATCCATTTCTAAAAGTAAATGACTTAAAAATAAATACATCAGTGTGTTATTAAGGGGGACTTCTCAATATATGTTTTTTAAAATCACTGTTTTATTGTAATGAACTTATATAGCCTTTGTCCCTGGTACACAGCAAGGACTCTCTGAATCCTTGGAACTTTCCAAGTGACAAGAGCATCTTGTTACCACCAGGTCCTCAGGTCATATTAGAGGTCACACAAAGGAGGTGATCAGCTCTCAAAAGCCAGCCTTGTACAAGTTTGTATTTCTGTCTTTGAGAGAGAGGGGGGTGTCTCTGTGTGTATGTGTCTCTGTGTGAGTGTGTGTCTGTGTGTTGCATGTACACATATGCATTTGTGCATGTAAGCTAGAGGCTGGTGTTGGTGTATTCCACTATTGCTCTCCACCTTATCTGTGTGTGCATGAGAGAGAGAGAGAGAGAGAGAGAGAGAGAGAGAGAGAGAGAGAGAGAGAGAGAGAAGAGTCGTTCTCTTTCTCTCTGTTTTGTTTTTCCATTTTATCTTTTGAGACAGAGTGTCTCACTAAATCTAGAGCTCACCAATTGGCTAGACTGGCGAACCAGTGAGCTCCAGGGATCTGCCTATCTCGTTTCACTACCAAAGCCGTCCACCCATCCCTCTCCTGACTTCCCCACCTCACCCCAGGCCTGTGGTAACAAACTCTGCTCCGTTTTTTATGTGGGTAGCTTGAACCACAGGTACTGAGCTATCTCCCCAGCCCATGTTTTGGTTTTATAAGGCATGTAGTTCAGGCTGACCTTGAGTATGCTTTGTAGCCATGAATGACAGTGAACTACCAATCCTCCTGCCTCTACAGGTTTGTGCTACTGCATTTGATTTTACGTGGTGCTAGGCAGTGAGCCCAGGGTCTCACGCATACTAGGCAAGAGCTGTACCAACTCAGCTACACACCCCCACCCAGAAGTCTGTGTCTTTTCATGCTTACAATAAACAATCTTAAAAACATTGTTTACTTCACCATCACAAAAATGTTTACGAATAAATTTAACCTTGCAAATGCAAAAATTGTACGCTGAAAACTATAAACCATTATTGAAAGAAATTAAAGGAAACCAAATAAAAGAAACACATTCCATGTTCAAGGATCGGAAACTTAAATATTATTCAGTGTTAAGATGTCATTACTATTCAAAGAGCCCTACAAATTCTGATAGCCCTTAAATACTTCTTTTTTTTTTTTTTTAAATATTTATTTATTATGTATACAGTGCTCTGTCTGCAGTCCAGAAGAGGGCACCAAGTCACATTATAGATGGTTCTGAGCCACCATGTGGTTGCGGGGAATTGAACTCAGGACCTCTGGAAGAGCAGTCAGTGCCCTTAACCTCTGAGCCATCTCTCCAGCCCCTTAAATACTTCTTGTAACTATGGACAAGCTCCTATGGAAGTGCAATGAAGTCAAAATAGTCAAAACTGTCTTGAAGACAAGAACCCAGTTGGCAGATTCGCACTTCCGACTTCAGCACTTGTTCTAAGAGCTACAGAAATGCAACACTGAGGCGGCTGTGTAAAGACAGGCATACAGAAAAATGAAATAGAGCTGAGACTCTGAGGACAGTGATGCCCACTCAAGGACAAAGGAAGGCTGAAGTTTTTTCTTTTCTCTTTTTAGATAAATTCTTATGTAGCTCTGGGTAGTCTGGCATTTGCAATGCAGATTAGCTAGGCTTGTCTTGAACTGGCAGCAATCCTTCTGCCTCCTGAGTGCTAGAATTATAGGCATGTGCCACCATGCTCAGCTAAAGAGAGCCTTTTCTTTCTTTTTTAAAAAAATTAGATTTATATAGTTTACGTGTGAGTGCTCTGCCTGCATGTATGTTTGGTAATCGCAAAGGTCAGAAGAGGGAGTCAGATGACCAGAACAGGAGCCGTGGATGGTGGGAACTATCATGCAGGTGCTGGAAACCCAACCGGGGCCTCTGCAGGAGCAACAAGCGCTCCTAATCATGGAGTCATCTCTCCAGCTCCTACAGAGTCACCTCTCTCTCTCTCTCTCTCTCGCTCTCTCTCTCTCTCTCTCTCTCTCTCTCTCTCTCTCTCTCTCTCTGTGTCTGTCTGTCTGTGTGTGGGCACACGGGCTGCACACACATGTGTGCAAGGTGTGGTACTATCAATAAATGGGAAATAAAGACAACCGATAGAGTTGAAGAAAGTCTCTGCAGACCGTATCTGTTTGTTAGGGGTTTGGTAACCAGCATCCAATAAAAATGTCTCAACTAAATTACTAAAAGAGAAACAACTCAACTGAAAAACAAAAAAAGGGGTTTGGAGAGAGAGTTCCTCAAGGAAGCATACAAATTGCCTGTAGGCCCCAAGTGACCAGGCCTCTGGTTTCTGTGGGACCAGAGAGTACTTGCATCCAGATCCCAGTTTCACTGGGACCCAAGGGCAGAAGGAACTGGCCTTCTGTTCCAGAGGCCCAGAGAGCACCCTGAGACAGGACATCCTGAGCAGCAGAGGTAGCTGGGAGCCTCTGGTCATCTCCAGAATATCCATGATTCCCTGAGACCCTGGGGTGTTGGTTCACGTGCTCCTTATGGCCCGTGAGTGTGGGGTTTTTACTTCTGGGGTTCCAGTGCTCATTGAAAGACTTGGGGAGTCCATAAAGCTGTGATCCTAGAGGTTACTTCAGGCCTGTGGCTCCAACCGCAGCCTCCAGGTCGTGCCCAGGCTTCAGTGGGTCCGACATTTGAGGTCCTTCTCCCACTTGGTTCCCGGAATTCAAGGGATGGCCAAGGTTTTGACTCCATCTGGTTGTCTGTGGCTTAGCGTATAGCCCTACCCTTGGTCCTGTTGGCACACAGCCAAGCTGTAATTGCCTCAGCAACTCCATTCAACAATCAACACCAAGCCCCAACTAGATAACCCTCTAGGGAGAGTCACAGAAAATAAAGCATCCAGTAAGACTTAGAAGAAAGGAAAGTCAAAATTTAGACATGATCCCACCCAGGAGATGCACAAAACACAACAAAGGAAGGCAAAGACTGTAACACAGCCGCCAGCCATAACCATTCCCGATCAAGCAGCTCCTCTCTAAGGGAACCTAAAACTACACACATAGCTGAAACGTCCGAGAAGGAACTCAGAGTCTTGCTTTTCAAAAGAATTAATGACCATACAGAAGATTCAAACAGATGTGTGAAGCCAGGCGTGGTGGCGCACACTTTTAATCCCAGAACTTGGGAGGCAGAGGCAGGCGGATTTGTCCAGGATATTCAGGACAAACTCTGTCTCAAAACCCCCCAAAACCCAACTAACTAACCAAACAAACAAACAAATAAAACCCAGATGTGTGAACTAAAAAAACATACCCAAGACCTTGACAATACAAGTCTTCAAACTAAATGAGGTAGTCAGTAAACTAGAGGAAGAAAAAAATCAGTAAAGCAATTGAAACATTTAAAAAACAAAAAAACAAACTCAAGGAGTCAGACACAGGCAAGCGGATCTCTGTGAGTTCTAAACCAGCCTTGTCTGCAGAGCCAAAGCTGGGAAAAAAAAAAAAAAAGAGAGAGAGAGAGAACCAAATAGCCAGGCCGTGTTGGTGCACGCCTTTAATCCCAGCACTCAAGAGGCAGAGGCAAACAAATCTCTGAGTTCCAGGCCAGCCTGGACTACAAAGTGAGTTCCAAGACAGGCAGGACTACACAGAGAAACTCTGTTTTGAAAAACAAAAACAAACAAACAACAATGAACTGGAGATACTTGAAATGAAGGAGACAGTCAATCAAATAAAATCCCAACAAATAGCACTGTTAACACACGAGACTATACAGAAGGATGCATTTCAGCGGTGGAGGGCCAAGTAGAGACAACAATACTAACAGACAGATAGAGGGACGGGAATGAATGAGATTTCCAAGCAATCCGGGATACATTCAAAAGGCCAAACATAATAATTAATGGTATAGAGGAAAGAACAGAGATTAAAATCAAATGTAATAAACAGACTATTTAATGAAATCACAGCAGAAAACTTTCCCAATATAAAGGTAGACATCCAACCATAAGCGGTGCATAGACTTCAAGTAGACATGACCATGGAAGGAAGTCTCCATGACACATCATAGGATGTCAAAAGACCACGTGGTGGGATTCATGCCCACCTCCCCACCTCTATGCTGGGAGTTTGCCCAGCTTGAGCTTGTGTTGGTCTTGTACGTATTTTATAATTGCTATAAGTTTAACTGTGCAACTCTCCTGCTCCACGGCAGACCCTACCCCCAAGCAGTAGTAGCAGTAGTGGACTCTATGGAGTGGGGAGTAGGGAAAGAAAAAACCTCAAAGTTGGTGGGGGTAGGGAGTTGAGAGTCAGTATGGGAGGAGGGGGTTGCATAGTGAATATGATCAAAGCACATTGTATGAAATTCTCAAAGACTTAATAAAAATGCTGCTGGGCATGGTTGTATATGTCAGCACTCGGGAGGCAGAGGTAGGCGGGTCTCTGTGAGTCCAGCCTGGCATCCATAGCAAGCTACAGGCCAGCCAGGTTCTATGTAGTGAGACTTTGTCTCAAAACAAACAAACAAACAAGAAAGAAATGGCAGATTGTATGTGAGGTGCATTTTATCTCAATAAAAAGTAAATACTTAGGCCAGGCGGTGGTGGCACACGCCTTTAATCCCAGCACTCGGGAGGCAGAGGCAGGTGGATCTCTGTGAGTTCGAGGCCAGCCTGGTCTACAAAGCAAGTCCAGGACAGCCAAGGTTACACAGAGAAACCCTGTCTCGGAAAAAAGAAAAAAAGAAAAAGTAAATACTTAAACACTAAACAATTGATAAGGATTCTAGAAGTCTCTTTTGTCTTAATATTTGCTCTTTAATTTGACAATTGATTTTCTTTGCTCCAGAGAGATCCTTAACTTCCCAGAATAGTCTGAATAGAGGGGTGTCCTTTGTTCTAAAGAGGTGACTTTCTGCATGCTCCTGGGTAGCTTTAGGGGTTGGGGCTGGTCATCAGAAAGGCTTAGCCATGATCTAAGCTCTACTCTCCATCCTCCAGGGAAAGTGGGAGATAATCTATCACGCCTATGTCATAAGTCTTGCATAAACATTTTTAAGCTGCTAAGTCCAGGGTTCCTGAGTTGGTAAATGCGTTGAAGAGCTGGAAGGCTCTGCTCTCCTAAGGAGCATGGAAGCACCCTTCCCAAAGACCTGGCTCTATCTGCTTCTTCTGAATATTCCTGTAGCTGTAGTTTTTTAGGTTTTTTTTTTTTGTGTATGTGTGTTTTGTTTTGGCAACTGGTCATTATAAGCAAACATTTCTCTGAGTTTTGAGAGCAATCACAGACCCTGAGGAGTGGGCTTTGGAAACAACTTGGGATTTGCATATGATATCTGGAGTCGGAGGCAGTCTTGTGGGACCGGGTGCCTGCGCTGAAGGGGAGAGTTACACTAGATCCAGGCAGAACCAGAACTGAATCACAGGACACCCAGTCAGTGTACAGAGAACCGGACCCATGGGAAACCACCACCCCACATTTGGTGTCAGAATGTCCAGAAACATATACATGCTCTCTTCAAATGACTCCCCCGAAATAAGTCAGAGAGCTGTAGTCTATCTGGCCATTCCTGGGGATGGACACAAACCTACTGTCCACCAACTCACCTGACCATAGAAAGACAGATGGTCGGTGACTGTTAGGTTATCGAATAAAATGTTGTGCTGTGGGCACCAGCCCAGGCTCTTCCTAATTTGAACCATGTCTTTTGAAATTTCACATCCACGGATATACGCTTGACCTTTAGAAGGAGCAATAAGACCTAGAACCAAGCAGAAAAGACATCGTGAAGTCATTTCCAGTCAGAGGCTGTGAGAGTAGGAAGGCCTGATGATTACGCTTGCTTGTTCTCCCACAGACGGCCTTTATTCTGCTTTGCCCCCGTCACTCAGTCAGCAGCCAAGGAAGGTATGTCCTATGTGGGACTGTGCCCGAGGATATGCGAGGGAGATTAGAGACAGGGGAAATACTTCCTGCCTTTGGGCAATTCCAATCCGGCTAAATGAATTTGATGACATAGGACTTTGTGAAACTAAGGATTAGAGCGAATCTGTATGGGTAGTAGACACGGCGGGGGAAAGCCCCAGATGATGCTGGAATGATGAAATGAGCGACCGAAGTCACTGACAAATGTGTCAGTATGCAACTTAGCCTGCCTACCTGCATGTTTAATTTTATCCTTGTCCTTGTTAGAATGGTAAACATTTTTTATTACAAAAAGTTCAGAAAAAGGGGGGAAAAATATAACCAAAGAAACAAAGGCCAGAGCCAGGCGTGGTGGCGCACACCTTTAATCCCAGCACTCGGGAGGCAGAGGCAGGTGGATCTCTGTGAGTTCGAGGCCAGCCTGGTCTACAAAGCAAGTCTAGGACAGCCAAGGCTACACAGAGCAACTCTGTCTTGAAAAAAATAAACCAAAACAAAAAGGAAAGAAGGAAGGAAGGAAGAAGCAGAGGCTGGAGAGATGGCCCAGGGGTTAAGCGCATTTGTTCCTGGATGGCTGGGGCTCCAACCCCAGAACCCACACTGTGCTTTACAACGCCAGAAACACCAAATCCTGAGGACCTAGTACCCTCTTCTAGCCTCTGCGAGCATCACACGCGTACATAAACACACGCAGGTGAAACACTCATATGCACAGAATAAAAAGATAAGTCAGTAACACCTGAGTGTACCCACATAAGGTAGTTCACAACTACCTGTAACTTCAGCTCCAAGAGAGTCAACACCTTTCCCTGGCTGCTGTGATGAGTGGTGATTGACGAGTGTGTGAGTGGTGACAGAGATGTGACAGCTGAGGACAGGCAGGAATGCTGAAGCCAGAGGTCAACCTCAAGTGTTACTCCTTGGAACTGTCTGCCTTGTGTTGTGACTCACAAGGACTTGGGGCTTGCTCCTTGGGTTAGGATGACTGGCCAGCGAGGCCCAGAGATTCATCTGGCCCTTCCTCCCCAGCACTAGGATTGCCACGGGTGTTGGGGGTTGAACTAAGTCATCATCTGGCATGGCAAATTCCCTAACGCGTGGAATTGGGATTAAAATAAGGGTCTTCTATATAGTGCGTCTTATCACTTCCGATATCAAGAGAAAGATGACAAACTCAGAATATCAAGCAGCCTTTAATTATCAGTGTGTCCTCTGGAGCCTGGCACCTTGGCGCCCTGGAATGCTGAAATGGGTACAACGCACGCACGCACGCACGCACGCACGCACGCACGCACTGATGACCCGGATTAAAGAACCCTTCTATAGCCCTCTACATGTGGCAAAGCGGCATCCCAGGAACTGTTCCCAGTGCTATGAGAGTATCCAGTCATTCCTTTGCAAGCCCAGCTCTTCAGAAAAGAACAAACTTCTCCCCATCCCAGGAAAATCCACAACATTAGGCTCAATGCGGAAGACCAGGATGAGGTGGGCGTGTTAGGAGAGCACCCGCTGCGGCCTTCCCGTAGGCTTCCACATCAAAGGACGACCCCAGTGGAACAGTTAACATCAAGACCAAGTCCAAGTCCCGGGGCTGGAAAGATGCCTTAGAGGTTAAGAACACGTACTGAGCCGGCCGTGGTGGCGCATGCCTTTATCCCTGTACTCAGGAGGCAGAGGCAGACGCATCTCTTGAGTTCGAAGCCAGCCTGGTCTACAAAGCGAGTCCAGGACAGCCAGGGCAGTGTTACACAGAGAAACCCTGTCTCAAAAAACCAAAACCAAACCAAAACAAACAAACAAACAAAACAAAAAAAAAAAAAAAAAAACAAGCACAGACTGTCCTTTTAGAACACCCAAATTCAGTTCCCAGCCCACAACCCCCTGTAACTCCAGCTCCAGTAGATCTGATGTCCTCTGCAGGAAACTGAACTCACACACACATACCTATGCATAGACATACATGTATATATATATATATATATATATATATATATATATATATATATATATATATATATATATATATATATATAAAGAAATCATTTTTTAAAGGTAAAAAGATAGAGGAGCTGGGGGAGACAGCATGGCGCATGCCATACAAGCAGGGGGACAGAGACCAATCCTCAGCAACTGTGGAATCCTGTCACTGGGGGAGGGGGCAGAGTCAGGCGGATGCATGCGCAGCGAGCACTCCCAGGCCAGCCACCCCAGGCTAATCAGTGAGCCTCAGGTCCCTGGGAGTGAACCGTGCCTCACAAAACAAGATGGACAGCTCTGAGGAATGACACTTGAGGTTGTCCTCTGGTTCCCATCCACACGTATTTACACACCCACAGCCACATGCACTCTCATACACACCCCAAGGATAAAAGCTGACACTGCTCTAGAGTAATTACAGGAAGGCTTTATGCTGGATAGTGGTGGAGCACACCTTTAGTCCCAGCACTTGGCAAGCAGATCTCTTGAGTACGAGGCCAGCCTGGTCTACAGTGAAAAATTCAGGACAGCCAAGGCTACCAAGAAACCCTGTCTTGAAAAAACAAAACAAGCAAAAACAAAAGCAAGTTTTTATGTAAATTTAAAATAACAGAAGTAAATAACTTCAGAGAAAACTCAAAACTTCACTAGGTAGAGAAGCAAAGTCTATAATACATAAAGTTTGGGGGTTTTTTCCTGCCAAAAAATGTAGTATGGAGTTAGCTATAATGGCATATATCTATAATCCTAGCACTTGGCACTTGAGGCTAGACTGGGCTATACAATAGATCCTGTCTGCAAAAAATTACGGTAGGGAAGCCCTTTGCTGGCCAATGTCCTGGGGAAGCAGCCAGGATTTGCTTTTCCACCGAGGGTCTCCAGAGCTTATGAAGACTGTTGTATGTCCCCTAGTGTCATCTCTTTCACCAGGCCAGAGTTATATTTTTATATGTTCTATCATTTTTGTTTTTCAGAAATCTGTGATAGAGCTCCTGCAATACAGCATTCATAGCTGGAATTTTGACAGTATTTGCAATTCGGCCTTTTAGGCAATTAAAGTATGTATTCTGTGCAAACACACTGTTCCAACATTTTGGTCCAGAAGTAAACAGGGCAGTTTCTTAGGGAATAAGACAGGATGATGGGGGGACAGAGAAATAACATACACAGGAACACACTGACAAAGGAAATGCAGACTGTGAGGAATCCTGGCTACAAAACAAGGGAGTGCGGCAGTGAAGAATGTGTGACGAAACGCGGACTGAGGGCTTTCCTCAACAGTCTAGTGCCTGACTTGCCTCCGGGACTCTTTGCCTACGGGCACAGCTGGACTTCCTCTCCAGCAGTGGGAACTTCACATACACTGGGGAGCAGGCTTCCTCAGCCTGTATCTGAAGAGGCCTGCCCGTCTAGAGATGCCTGTACCTCTGTCCAGTAGATTGGGGGGGGGCGGGGCTTAGTTCTCAGTCTGACACACACAAAACACCCACTGTACATAGGTTAGCTGAGACTTGGCTTTCAAAATCCTGAAAGCAGAGGTATGGCCAAGAGCGCTTCCTAGCGAGTGTCACAAATCTTGCGGTTCTTCAAGGGCACTAACAGTGAAAACCACTCCCTTCTGAGGCCCCGCGGCATGCCGTGTGTGAGGACCTGCTTGTTGCTTTCTGGACCTCCTTCAAGCAAGATACGCACCCCCTTTGACTTTGTCCAGAGTTTTATACCCATTAAGCCTCCAGTAAATGTTTCTTGAGTGAGTTTTCAAATTTCTTAAGATATCATTTTAGTTGAAAGGGTGTGAGATAATTATTTAAGCATAAGGATTACTCTGAAATGGGTATTTTAGAATAACTCACAGGCACCATTCGAACAGTACCCGTGGTGATTAAGATCCAAACATGTTCTCGTTGAGAGATTTGAGACGTTGAGAGATTAGCAGCGACTCACATTGAATAGCTAGGTTCTATCTAGAAAGAAACTAAAAGCCAGGCGGTAGTGGCGCATGCCTTTGATCCCAACATGTGGGAGGTGGAGGCAGGTGGATCTCCGTGAGTTCGAGACCAACCTGGACTACAGAGTGAGTTCCAGGACAGCCAGAGCTGTTACACAGAGAAACCTTGTCTCGAAAAGAAAGAAAGAAAGAAAGAAAGAAAGAAAGAAAGAAAGAAAGAAAGAAAGAAAGAAAGAAAGCAGTGTTCATGTCTTGCCACGATGAATGAACTGTCATTCTGCAGACTGACTGAAAGAGGCAAAGATTTCCTTATCTGGGTTATTGAACAATCAGTGTATACAGCCAGCTGCTACAAAGGTGGCCCGGCTAACCACAAACCAGGGTTAATGTTAAAATGCCAATGAAACTTAAGAGAGAAGGGGCCCCAAAGCTAGACCCATGCAGCAATTTCCTAAGGGCTCCCCTGCAGAGCCGCCCCACACAGGTACCTGTGAGAATGGAGCAGATGGTGGACTTTCCTGCTCCGTTGTGTCCCAGCAGAACAGTGATCTGGCCCTCGTACAGGTTCATGCTCAGATCTTTGACTGCTACGCGGACTCTCCTTCCCCTGTAAAACACCTGTAGGAGAGTCAGGGTGTGGCTGGCATTTCTGAGGACTACTGCAAGCCTCATATCCATAGCCGTTTCCTCTGAAAGTCCAGCAAGCAGGAAGAGGGCTGGAGAGAAGCGGCTAAGAACTTATATCGCTCTTGTAGAGGGCCCAGGTTTGATTCCAAGTACCCACAATGGCCACCCACAGCCGCCATCTCGACAGCTCCCAGGGTATCTGAGGCCTCTGGCCTCCATGGGCGCGTGCATGTACCCCACCCTACCCTCCCCACAGACATACTCCTAATTAAAAATAAAAATAACTTTAAAATATAGGTTAATAATGGGTATCCAAACTGAAGCCTAAGAGCAGGGAGGGGGGCGGGGAGGGCGAGGGGCTCCTTTCTCTCATAATTTTGCAGCCTTGAGCTCCTGGGGAGCCTGAGTGGAAATGTCTTCTCAGTTCCTGAAGCACCATGGTAGGAAACCAGAGGCCCAGGCGCTGAAAGCAGATAAGCTTGTGGTGTGATCTTGTTCTTCCCTCTGCTCAAACAGGCCTCGCCCCCTACTCACCCCCCCACCCCCCGCCCCCCCGCTAAGGCTCTGAGAAAGGGCACCCTGCTTCTTCAGCAAGCAACTGAAGAGAATGCGAGTCATCTGCTTTCCAGGTCAGATAGCTCCAAGATTTTAATACCATTTTTATTATTTAAGAAATTCATAGCCGGGTATGGCGCACGCCTTTAATCCCAGCACTCGTGAAGCAGAGGCAGGCGGATCGCCGTGAGTTCGAGACCAGCCTGGTTTACAAAGTGAGTCCAGGACAGCCAAGGCTACACAGAGAGATCCTCTCTTGAAAAACCAAAAGAAGAAAAAAAAGGAAAAAAAAGAAATTCATGCATTAAGATCAAGGAAAAGGGGCCGGAGAGATGGCTTAGGGACTAAGAACACTGGCTGTCCTGAGTTCTCCTCCCAACAACATGGTGGCTGTGGTGGCTTGAACAGGTATGGCCCCCATAGACTCATGTGTTTGAATGCCTGCCTCAGAGTGGGGGCACAATTAGGAGGTGTGGCCTTGTTGGAGGAAGTGTGTCACTGTGGGGTGGGTCTGGAAGGTCTCCTATGCTCAAGCTCCGCCCACTGAGGCACACAGTCTCTCCTTGCTGCCCATGGATTAAGAGTAGAACTCTTGGCTCCTCAAGTACCATGTCTACCTGCACGCTGCCATGCTTCCTGCCATGATGAAAATGGGCTAAACCTCTGAAACCATAAGCCAGCCCCAATTAAGTGCTTTCCTTTATAAGAGTTGCCATGGTCACAGTGTTCTTTTTTGTTTTTGTTTTTCGAGACAGGTTCTCTGTGTGTTAGCCTTGGCTGTTCTGGACTCACTTTGTAGACCAGGCTGGCCTCGAACTCACAGCAATCCACCAGCCTCTGCCTCCCGAGTGCTGGGATTAAAGGTGTGCGCCACCACGCCTGCTGTCATGGCATCTCTTTATGGAACTAAAACTCAAACTAAGACAGTGGCCTATGAACATCTATGACAGGATCCAATGCCCTCTTCTGCCTACAGCAAGCACTCACATACATAAATAAGTAAACCTTCAAAAAAAAAAAAAAGAGTAAGGAAGGAAAAAAACAAAAATCATGTATAATGCCACATTTGGGCTGGACGTTGGGTATAGAATGCAGACCTGTTGTTGGTTTGGACTTAGACGTCACTTCTCACAAGCCTGAAATGGGATATTATAGAAGGGAGTTTGCACACAGCCCCTGACCTCATATCTGTTTTGTCTCTACTGTTTTGAAACAAGTGACCTTTCAGTACAGGTGTCATGTAACGTGATTCTGAGCAAGGATAACGGGCAGTTTACTGAAAGGAAGTAGCTGGCAGGAGGGGAGGGGGAAAGGACAAGGCTGCCAAAGGAAGCATCCTAGCCCCGGTCTTCCACCACAAATGAGCTACTCCAGCTGTCTTGCAATCATGAAAACTCGTGGTACGGATGATCCAGGGAGAACCAATTATTCCACATGCCACACAGTCAGAAAGATCTGTGAGCTGCCTCTGCTGATCAACTGACGTCTTGAAGACCCAGCTGCCCTGAGACTGCTAATCATGAAGAGAGAGCTAGAGCTAGTCGGAGAGAGTAAGAGAACAAGGGAGAATCCGCATGGCAAGTCAGGGCAACTCCTAACTGCTGGCCCATTTCATGAGTGGCCCTGGCCAGGCACGATCCACCTGATGCCCCAGGGAGAAGGCAAAGCAAGGCTGAGTGCTTCGTTTGATTGATTGATTAATGTGAGACAGTTTTAACTACATAACCTTGACTGGCTTGGAACTTCCTATATAGACCTCAAACTTACAGAGATCCACGTGCCTCAGCCTACCAAGTGCTGGGACTAAAGGCGTGGTCCACCCACAATGCCAAAGAAGGAAAGAGGGTCCCACTGCTCCTGAGATTGCAGCAGAAATCCTTAGTAAGCAGGGCTCTGTGCAGCATGTCTCTGCAAGAGCAACCGCCTGTCCCTGCATTTGGAAGCTAGGGATGAGATCAGGGTTACATTTTCATTTGATCGATATAAGACATCCATCAGGTGGCTGCCTGACGGCCTTTCTCCAACGGAGAGGCTTGGTGCTGGAGGTCGAGGGGACACTGTCTCCAAAAAAGCCAGATGCACAGACCTTCCACTGAACTTCATGACAAGAAACAGCATTTCAAGCTGTGTTCCTAATTTTCAAGAGTGGGATCACACAGGAAGTTAAAATTCTTGTTTCCAAAGAGTAGCTTTGTAAGCACTGTTAGAATCAAAGCCTAGCTTACTGGGGTTGTTTCTCAGCCCCGGGAAGGAGGTCCGAAAGCCGGTACCTTATACAGATGTCGGATCTCAATTCCTTTCATCTGCTTGGTTGGCTCATCCTGCATGAACTCGCTTCTCGACGTTTTCTCAGGACCCCCAATGTCCAGAAGGGGCAGTGTAACTGGAACAGGCTTCTTCAGCCGGGAGGGGCACTGCATGAGATGTTAATTTACACATTAATCCGTTATGTCGTCTTTCTCTTATGGGAGATACATTTTTGGGCAAATTAGACCCCCTGCCCTTGCTAGATCAAAACATGACACCTGGAGAAGTTAACCAGCTCGCAGATGCCTTTGGCTGCATTTCAGCCTGAAATCTCTGGCCCTGAGGGAGGACCTAAGGACACAGCCTTACCTCCAGGCCCTGGACTATATTTGCAAAGCCACCTTACCAGCAGCTGTGTGCGTGGGGGTGGGCGGGACCTAGATGGGGATGCTGGTGTTACAGTTGCCTGTTTCTCCATACTCCAAGAAGGAAGGCAAGGCAGATGCCACAGAGGTCCCTCTAGTACCAGGCCCATGGGCAGACCGCCACAGGCTGCAGGGGGAGGCTCGGTTAAGTACAAAATCTCTTATTTGTAAGAAACACTTAGTCTTGAATTTCTGGGATTGCCCAGGAAAGCTGTGACACTCCTCTTGGTATACTGGGGTGATCAGAGAGGTCTCAGGGCCCTCCACTAATACCGCTCAGTGGAGAAAGGGGGTGTGAGAACACTAGCGAGGGTTCTGACGTCAGCAAAGGGACTGAGTCCTGTGGGATAAGGCAGGGCCCAGCATTCAACAGGCAAACACTGTGTGAGGTTGTCCTCCCTGCCCCATCCTCAAGTCCACTGCCTCTGCTGTGGCGTGAGGTGAGAGAAACAGACGATCCACTGCCAACCACAAGTTGGTTAGTTAGGAGGTGACTCCAAGGTAGAGACTTAGTGGTGTCTGAGATTTTAATGAGGACGCTATTGGGAGATGGAAGAACACAGGTGACAGATATAAAAAACTTAATAAAATCAAAGAAAATAGAGAAATCAGAGCCTACCTTGGCAAAGAAGTACCAAGACTTAGGTATTCCGAACTTTCCTGAGAAGAGAGACTCTGACAGGAAGGCTATCAGACAGTACAAGAGGGAGTCTACCAGGAGCATCAGCAGCACCTGCGCGAAGCTGAAGTCGCCTTGGACACTGCCTATGTTCCTCCACTGGATGCCCGTGCCTGTTAAAAAGGAAGGGAGATGGTGGCCATCTGCATGCTGGAAAGTCTGCTCAGTCCACCAAACTCAACAGTCCTAGTCTAGAGACAAGGCTTAGGGGGTTCCTGGAGAGCTGAGGTCTCCATTCCACACTGGAAAGGCAACCAAGTTGAGTTCTGATGTTGGCAGAGGATGGTGGCAATGGTGATGGCGGCGGCAGTGGTGGCAGCGGTGGCAGTGGCAGTGGCATCAATGCACTTACCAGCAGGGTGGGAAGGTGAGCAGGCAAGGCAACCTCGATTTTCCTCAAATGTCTTTAAACTTGGGCCACTGCTACAGAGTGCTCCCGACTGTGGGGTAGAGGTCCTTCCTCCTGCAGCTAATCCTTACAAAAAAATCCTCACGAATATACCCCAAAACATGTCTCCTAGTTGATGCCAGCTCCAGTGCAATTTATCAGCAATACTAACCACCACAAAGATTCTTTTTCTTTCTTTTCTTTTTTCTTTTCTTTCGGGTTTTCAAGACAGGGTCTCTGTGTAGCCTTGGCTGTCCTGGACTCACTTTATAGACCAGGCTGGCCTCAAACTCATATCGATCCGCCTGCCTCTGCCTCCCGAGTGCTGGCATTAAAGGCGTGCGCCACTGCACCCAGCCTTTTCTGGTTTTTCTTTTTTTTCTTTTTTTCATTTATTTTTTTTTATTAATTTATTCTTGTTACATTTCAATGGTTATCCCATCCCTTGTATCCTCCCATTCATCCCTCCCTCCCATTTTCCCCTTACTTCCCTCCCCTACGACTGTGCCTGAGGGGGACTTCCTCCCCCTTTATATGCTCATAGGGTATCAAGTCTCTTCTTGGTAGCCTGCTATCCTTCCTCTGAGTGCCACCAGGTCTCCCCATCCAGGGGACATGGTCAAATATGAGGCACCAGAGTACGTGTGAAAGTCATACCCCCTTTTCTGGTTTTTCAAGACAGGGTTTCTCTATTTGGCCCTGGCTGTCCTAGACTCTCTCTGTAGACGAGGATGGCCTTGAACTCTCGGTGATCCGCCTGCCTCTGCCTCCCAAGTGCTGGGATTAAAGGCGTGCGCCACCACGCCCGGCTGTACACCACAGAGACTTTTAAGATACCTATTGCAGTAGTGCTAGGGATTGGACCAATGACCTTGCACACAACAGGCAAGCACTCTCTTTGCTTAGCAGACAAGGTCTCTCTAAGTCTTCCAGGCTGACCATGAACTGTCATTCCTCATAGCTCAGCCTTTCTAGGAGCTGGGATTACCAGCATATGCCACCTTGCCAATTCATGGAGAACTTTATTATTTTCATTTTCATCCATTTATTTACTTGTATGTAGGTGGTTGGTGTGTGTGTGCGTGTGTGTGTAGGTCAGAGGACAGCAGGGAGGAAGTCAGCTCTCTCTTTCGTTCTATTCCTACCATCTATATGTTAATTGGCCTTCTGTATATCCCTTTCCCCATAAAGTGACAAGTGTTTTTGCCTCATTTTAAATTACAAGAGCAGGTTTCGGGGGATGGAGAGATGTCTCAGCGGTTAAGAGCACTGTTTGTTCTTCCAGAGGACGTGAGTTCAATTCCCAGCAGCCACATGGTGGCTCACAGCCATCTATAATGGGATTGATGCCATACATGTTATACATGCAAATAGAACACTCAGATAAATAAATAAATATTTTTAAAACCTTTAAAAAAAAAAAGAGCAGGTTTCTAATGATGTGAATGAGTTCTCTGAACATTCTGAACAAGCTTCTTGGTAGCTGACTGTGTTATGTGTGTCATCTCTTACTCTAATGTGTCTTTCCCTTTTTCTTATATGTCTTGATTTTAATGTCAAAGTTTTGTTATTTTTCTCTGTGGGACTAACAAGCCATAGGCTGAAACTTTAAAACTTTTAAAACAATTCAAGCTGAGCTCATTCAAGACTGATCATCTTACATATCTGCTACAGTGATGAAAGCTGACTAACAGAATATGTTAAAGATATGGTCCCCAAGGTGATGCTGTTGGGAATTGGTAAAAATGTTAGCAGGTGGGACTTATCAGGAGGTGGGGCTTAGCAGGAGGCGGGGCTTGTCAGGAGGTGGGGGCTTGTCAGGAGGTGGGGGCTTATCAGGAGGCGGGGCTTATCAGGAGGTGGGGCTTAGCAGGAGGTGGGACTTGGCAGAAGAATAAGAATCTTTGATCACTCTGTTTTCTGGCGCAGTTCCTGGTAGCTGGCTTTGCTGTACACTTCTCTCATGAAGTGCTGGATACCCGGAGTACCAACATAAGGAGGCCACCCAATCTTTAACTAAAATCTACAAATTTGCAAATCAAAAGGTCTTTCTCTTTACAAGTTAATTATTTCAGCTATTTCTTTATAATAAATAAGGCTGATTATTACAAGCCCTAGAGAAACCTGTACTACAGAGAACACCACAAACAAGACTAATACATGCGAAAACTACATTATCAGTAAAGTTCAAAAATGTTTCCTGAGCTTCTAATGATAAAGTTATATGTTTCATATCTATAGAATTACATAAGTAAATAATTTCCTAATCATTTTTTTTCAAACACAATTATTCCGTTGCTCATGCTAGCCTGGATTCCTGGGCCCCAATGATTTTCCTGCCTCAGCCTTCAAGTAGCTGGGACTACAGGCCCATGCCAATATGTTTGGCTCTAAAGTCTTTTCTTTAATATGCTTTGGTTTCCCTCCTCACATCCATATCTATGCTCTAAGCTTTTTTTTGTTTAGTTGGTTGGTTTTGTTTTTGTTTTTTCATGACAAGGCTTTTCTGTGTCACCCTGCCTGCCCTGGAACTCACTGGACCAGGCTGGCTCGAACTCAGAGACCTGCCTCCCAAGTTCTGGGATTAAAGGCATGTGCCGTCACCACCCACCTTAGGCTGTGATGTTTGCAAAGCACATTAGGCATCTCTTTAGCATTCCCACCTTGTGACGTAAATGCTCAGAACACTAGATTAAACAAACATGTCAGTTTTTTGTACCTGGAAACGGAGGGCGGCCTTGTTCGGCAGCCAAAGCACGCAGGCGGCTAGGTAGAGTTTGAGAAAGACAAATCTTACCTTTTGCTTCAAACAGAGAGATGAACCGGACTCCTATTGCCATGGCAACATTTGAGAAGAGGCAAGCGGCTATCTTTTGGACGTAGGTCCTCTCGTGGTAACTGAAAGTGATGTACAGGTAGGGGAGGTAGGTGAGGAAGAAGGCGATGCCTCCTGTCACGGCTCCTACATGCGCTGCAGAGTCGGAGGGGGAAAACGAAGAGTTCCGTCAGCCAATGACTAAGATATCAACCTCCGTTCCCTGCCACGAGAGAAAAGTATCTCTGTGATTGTCCCAGCATTTCAGTAAGGAAGCAACCTCTTTTAATAGTTGCCCTCTTACAAGTGAAAGAAGAAAACATTTACAGCACTTTTAAAAAGCGATAGTAAGCCAGGGGCAGTGTTGCACGCCTGTAATCCCAGCACTTGGGGAGGCAGAGGCAGGTGGATCGCTGTGAGTTCGAAGCCAGCCTGGTCTACAGAGCGAGTTCCAGGGCAGCCTGGGACAGTGCTGGGATTAAAGGTGTGCACCATGGTGTCTTTCTTTCTTTTCTTCTTTAATGTATTTATTATGTATACAGAGCTCTGTCTGCACATACACCTACTGATCAGAAGAGGGCATCAGACCATATTACAGATGGTTGTGAGACACCATGTGTTTGCTGGGAATTGAACTCACGACCTGTGGAAGAGCAGACAGTGCTCTTACCCACTGAGCCATCTCTCCATCCCCATAATTCTTATTTTGTTTTTGTTGTTGGTAGTGGTAGTTTGTCTGTTTGTTTGTTTTTGTTTTTCGAGACAAGGTCTCTCTGTGTAGCCTTGGCTGTCCTGGGCTCACTTTGAAGACCAGGCTGGCCTCAAACTCACACAGATCCACCAGCCTCTGCCTCCCAAGTGCTGGGATTAAAGGTGTGTGCCATCAGGCCCAGCCAAGATTAACTTTTTTTTTTTTTTTTTTAAGATTAACTTTAAAGTTTCAGCCAGGAGCACTCTCAGACCCCAGCTGCAGGCAGGCATCCTTTCATGCACATGTTCCAAGTTCCCTGGCGTGACTAGCGCCCTCCTGTGCTTGCTGTAAAGCTAGGAAGGGGAGGTGGGATTCAAAGCTTGAATCAGGCAGTAGTGTTTAGACCCGCATAACCTTCACAGACTCCTAGATGGAGGCAGTATTTTCCAGGAGTCACATACTAGAGCTACTTGATATAAAACATTCACAGTTATGAATGGTAAGCTGCCTGGCCTCCTTTGTATCACATTTCTCTTTCCTAGTTCTTGAAAATATTCCCCTTTCGGCCAGGCGTGGCGGCGCACACCTGTAATCCCAGCACTCGGGAGGCAGAGGCAGGGGAATCACTGTGGGTTCGAGGCCAGCCTGGTCTACAAAGCTAGTTCAGGACAGCCAAGGCTAACACAGAGAAACCCTGTTTCGAAAAACAAACAAACAAACAACAACAACAACAAAAAAAAAAAAAAAAAAGAAGAAGAAGAAGAAGAAAGAAAGAAAGAAAAAGAAAGAAAATGTTCCCCTTTTGGGGGGGTGGGGCAACTGCTGAGCTCGTTTTCTCATATTTTTATTTTTTTTTAGGGTAACTCACACTTCAATTCTTCCGCATTCTGAGCTGACTCCGCCTCCTATCATTTTTTTCTTTTTCTTTTTTTTTTTTTTCTTTCAAGATAGGGTCTTTCTGTGTAGCCTTGGCTGTCCTGGACTCACTTTGTAGACCAGGCTGGCCTCGAACTCACAGCAATCCACCTGCCTCTGCCTCTCTAGTGCTGGGAATCATTTTTATCTTCTATGATTGCATTCATGGCTAAGTAGCTCAGATGTGAGACCTCCATAGGACATCCTTTGTGGTATCTCAGAAACCATGTTTGTGCCCTAACCTCACAGTCATGATCTGGAGGGTTCTCTCCCTGGAATGCCTTATGCTTCTATCTTATTATAAATTGAGATTTATCAGGGCTGGAGAGATGGCCCAGCAGGTACGAGCAGATGCTGCTCCTCCAGAGGACCTGAGTTTGGTTCCCAGCACCCATATCAGGTAGCTCACCACCACCTGTAACTTGAGCTTCAGGGAATCCAAGGGTCTCTTCTGGCCTCCTGAGCACCAGCATATACATCACACACACACAAACATAAATAAAAATAAATAAATGGAGACGTATTGTGTGGAATTATTTTAAAGATGTGTGTGTATCATGTGTTTTCTTTTCTTTTTTCTTTCTTTCTTTTTGTTTTGTTTTTTTGTTTTTGTTTTTTGAGGCAAAGTTTCTCTGTGTAGCCCAGGCTGTTCTTGACTCACTTTGTAGACCAGGCTGGCCTCAAACTCACAGTGATCCGCCTGCCTCTGCCTCCTGAGTCCTGGGATTACAGGCGTGGGCCACCACACCCAGCTGTGTATCATGTGTTTTAACAAGCCTTTAATGGGGAATAGAATTCTCCCACTTCTGAAATAACCATAAAACTGAAAACTTGGCTGTGGCGGAATAACGCTACACGCTGTAAGAAATGGAATGACAATGCTGCCAGCAGCAGCCGCTCAGTTGTTAACACCGCCCACGGAGATCCACATCAGTACCCACCTCTTTGGAAAAATGTGCTCATCATGATGGCAAAGAAAATTGTGGCCATGGAAAAACACATCAGGAAAAGAAATATCAAGGTAGGGTTGCTGTTCCTGAACACAGCCACACTGTTTACCTAGAAAACAACCACAGATGTGAAGAAAGCATGGAGCGCCCAGAAAACACTGGAGAAAATATTCAATTTAGAGTTATAGGTAGACTTTTTTTAAAGGCAGATATCTGATCTGCCATCTGTTATCATTTATAAATTATGCTATTAGTGTTTTTTAGGGAAAAATAAGTTTGAATTCATTTTTTTCATAGGGGGTTATCATGGGTATTGAACTAAGGGCCTTCTACACACTACCACTGAGCTATACCACCAGCATGAGTTCAATTCATCTGTCATGTTATCAATATGACAGATAACTTTGGTGTTCCTTTTGTTACTTTGTGTCTTCTGTTTTTTGTTTGTTTGTTTTGTTGTCTTTTTGACACAGGGTTTCTCTGTGCAGCCTTGGCTGTCCTGGACTCACTTTGTAGACCAGGCTGGCCTTGAACTCACAGCGATCCGCCTGTCTCTGCCTCCCGAGTGCTGGGATTAAAGGCATGCATCACCACGCCTGGTTTGTGTCTTCTGTTTTAATGTCTTCTAGTTATTTCCTTTGTTTGAAATGTTTTCCTGTTTAGTATGGGTTTTCTTACCTCCCTTTCACCACAGTGACATGATAATTTAGAAGGTAAGCTTTTTGTTTGTTTGTTTGTTCTTTGTTTTTTGTTTTTCAAGACAGGGCTTCTCTTTGTTATCTTGGCTGTCCTGGACTCACTTTGTAAACCAGGCTGGCCTTGAACTCTCATCAATCCATCTGCCTCTGCCTCCCGAGTGCTGGGATTAAAGGCGTGCGCCACCACGCCCGGCTTGGTAAGTTTTTATATATCCAAGTATTGGGTTATTAAATACAAGGAGGCAAATGTTAATATCATACTCCACTGACAGCACAAAAGAAAAACATGATAACACAGAAGTAAAAGAATGTTTTATAATAACTATTTCAACTATTGTACAGTATGAGATTTATGTGTTAAAGTCTGTAAAAAAAAAAAAAAAAAAAAAAAAATGCATTGTGTGAAGCTCAAGTTCCCAAACGCTAGAGTATGTCAGAGTTCCAGCCAGTACCACCAGCGCATAGTCATCATATTCACCAGAGGTTTTCCCAATGGTCATCGTTAACTGGACCACCCATACCACACCACATTCTTCCCTGTTCATTCACAGCCCGCCATATCCTAGAGAACAGAGCATACCTTTGTGCAGAAAAGAATGGTCATAGCAGAAACAGCAACCAAGGCAGACACGAAGAACGTGATGAACCAAGCAACCCAGTGCAGCCAGCTCTCCAATCCCATCATGCACATGTACTCCTAGAAAAGCAGGAGAGCCAAGGGTTAGAGTCGGGTTACCAGTCACCGGTCCTGTTAGGTGCCTTAGGGACTGAACTCCAGCACATCAGGAGGGCAGGCTGTGTGTGCTGGGGAGAGACAGCTCCTGGGCTGACGGAGACTAGCCCAGCTAGAAGGTGGGAGAATAAAGCAGGGACCGATACTTGGTTTAACCGTGGCAGAGTACACACTGTATACATCTCCCTTAAATTTAAAAGCAACTGCTAAGAGAATTTACAAGTGGGACATGTAAGGAGGCTAGACTCGAAAGAAGAGTATTGTGGTCTATGGCTACTGTAGACAGAGGCAGAAAATTTGTCAGAAGCACAAGACTCATCTGGTCTGCATAGTGTGTGCTAGGCCAGTCAGGGGTTCTATATTGAGCCCTTGTCAAAATAAAACAAGGGGCTGGAGAGATGGCTCAGTGGTTAAGAGCACTGCCTGCTCTTCGAAAGGACCCAGGGTTCAATTCCCAGCACCCACATGGCAACTTACAACTGCCTGTAACTCCAAGATCTGACACCCTCACACCAATGCACATAAATTAAAATTAAATTAAAAATATTCAAAACAAAACAAAACAAAAACACCCACAAAAATCAAAAACAAAGAAAGCAAAACAGTTTGGACTTTATTCTCAAGGCCATCTACTTACAGGAAGCATTCAAAAAATGAGTGAGCTAACAGCATATTTACCATTGGAATTTTAGGCATGTGCCATTATGCCTAGCTGCTACAGTCTTTTTTTGTTTGTTTGTTTGTTTTTCAAGACAGGGTTCTTCTGTATAGCCGTGGCTGTCCTGGACTCACTTTGTAGACCAGGCTGGCCTCGATCTCACAGAGATCCACCTGCCTCAGCCTCCCGAGTGCTGGGATTAAAGGTATGTGCCACCATGCCCGGCAGTGTAGACAGTTGGTGCCCCCAGCTTTCTTCACAAGCTTGTTGCTCAAGTAACAAATAGGGAAGGTCGGGTTTCATCACACAAGTGGAAACTAAGTGGGCATCCCAGTCACATACCAGAAGCTCTAGTCTCCTGGGCTCTGTCAGTGAGTATGGAGTTGGATAGAGCATCTGCCTGCTATCCATTGTCTCATTGTCATCCATCCCAACAGAAGGGAGGCCTCTGATGTCTGGCCACACTGGAGTCGAACCAATGTGCCCCATAGGCAGCCTCAAGATGCCCCTCAGTCAGTCTGCTTCTTCCAACAAGACAAAACAGGCCAGGGAAACAGCTCTCTAGTCACAGGCATCACCAATGAGGCCAAGGAAAGGCCAAGGAGAAACTACCAGGCTACTTTAATATATAATCAGTAAAAAGAGAATAAAATTGGGACTAGCAGTTAAGAGCACTGGCTGCTCTTCCAGAGGTCCTGAGTTCAACTCCCAGCACTTCCATTATGGCTCACAACCCATGGGATCCGATGTCCCATTCTGGAGTGCAGGTGTATATGCAGATAAAACACCCATATACATAACATACGTGAATTTAAAATTTTATTTTTCAAACAGAAGAAAAATATAAAGTGAAGAGATGTTAGCCTGGTGTGCTTGTATCACTTGGGCGGCTGAAACCAAAGAATCATGAGTTCCGGGTCAGCCTGGATTACACCGTGGGCTCCGGGCCAGCCCGGATTACACCGTGGGCTCCGGGCCAGCCCGGATTACACCGTGGGCTCCGGGTCAGCCCGGATTACACCGTGGGCTCCGGGCCAGCCCGGATTACACCGTGGGCTCCGGGTCAGCCCGGATTACACCGTGGGCTCCGGGTCAGCCCGGATTACACCGTGGGCTCTGGGCCAGCCTGGATTACACCGTGGGCTCCGGGTCAGCCTGGATTACACTGTGGGTTCAAGGTCACTCTCAGGTACATAACAAGACCATATCTGAGAAATAAAAACCTAAGCAATATGAAATCTTTTTTAAAGGGAAAAAAGTGAGAAAAAGAAGTAATAGAGGTTATATGAGCAAGAACAGCACAGAAATCAAGTAGAAAACCAGTCTTGGGAGCAACTCAGAGGTGCAAACCCTGCCTTAGGTCATATTTCCCTAGACAGTGCTTCCCAGTCAACATCCCACAAAATGACAGTGACTTAATTGTGGATAAAATTTCCTATTAGCAGCAGTGTGCTAACCTAGCAGGATTACTAGGCCAGGCAGTCTAACATTAAGTATATGTAGAGGGGTGTGGTGGAACACGCCTGTAATCCCAGCACCTGTGGAGGCAGAGGCAGGTGGATCTCTGTGAGTTCGAGGCCAGCCTGGTCTACAAAGAGAGTCCAGGACAGCCAGGGATAAACAGAATCCCTGTCTTGAAAAACCAAAAAAAAAAAAATAAATAAATAAATAAAAGAAAGAAAGAAAAAAGTAAGTATATGCGTGATAAGATAACAAGAGATGGTACTCCCTAAACTGCAAACAGGCTAAAAATATGAAATCCCTTCTGACTTGCAATTCACCTGAGAGGCAGAGACTCCTCCTACGTGCGTGGGCCTCAGTCCTACTCAAGCGGTTTCATTAGCAGCCTCCCCATAGCCCTGTACTTGGAGAGGGTTACCTTCTGTTTCTTCTCCTTCTCCAGGACAATGGAATTGATGATTATGAGCTCAACACAAATGAAGCTGAGCATGAGGAGCAGAGGGAACTCGTTCTGAAGGACCACCAGGAAAGGGTCCTGGACGTGTGGCCCCAGCGGGAATCTCTGCAGCAGCACACTGAGGTTCTTGAACATGCTGAGTGTGGCACTGGGAGCGTGGTGCCACATGATGGCTTTGTCCACTGCGTGCTGGATTGCCAGGAAACCTTCTTTGTTGTATCCTACAAGAAACCAGAATACCAAGCATAAGAGCAAAGACTGAAGCGACTGGAAATTCAGGTGGATCCGGGCTAGACATGAAGACAGGCGGCAGCCAGAAGGTGTTCCTGGAAGCCTTATGAGACAGCATGGAGGACAGAAAGGAGCTACCTTGGAGAGCCTCGGGAATGGAGCAATGACCAGGAAGTGAGTTCTGGCAGGAAAACAAGGAATGAGACCCACATTCTCCCTTCACCCTCTGGCTCCGTGGGCAGAGCACCTGCTCTGTAGTACTGATGATCCCGTAGACACAGCATGCTAAACTCAAAGTACTTGGAAGACACAGACTTTCTGATTGGCTTGACTGCTGACTAACCAAAGGATTAAGTTTCTGTATTTTTATTTTTATATTAAAAAAAAAAGTTTCTGTATTTTGCTGGCAAGCCACAAACATTGTCCTTATCATAAGCAACCCTCATTTCAGCAGTGTAGTTGGGGTGTCAGGATCCCCCAAGTGGGAGATCTGTTCTAGTTCCGGGCAAGGGCAACCAGCCTTCAGGGAAGAGAAGGGACCACTGAGCTCCATTATCTAGACAAAGGCAGACGTCCAGATTTTTCAAACTGGAAAAGGGAAGAACAAATTGCTGGTGATGAGTCCTGGATATTGCTGTGTATTATTGTTTGTTTTGTAGCAGTGTTTTCACTACGCCAATTATGGGATACTGTCGAGAATCAGAGTAGGTACTTGAGTGCTCGGGCTTGGATTCCAGTAGGTGGGATGCAGGCACAAGGCTTCAAGATGATTGTGTGGCCATCCCATCATGAGGTGTTGATGATCAACTTCGGAAGTATAGTTAATTGCTTAACTGGTGTTCATGTTCAACCTCTCACACACAAATAAGGAAGCCAAGACACCTAAATGAATTGGAGCACATGTCCTTTGTGAGCCCTCACTCAGGAACATGTTGCTTTGTCGTGTGAAGGAAAGAGCATCTCAGTGATACGCCATTACTTCTCCACAAGTCTGAAATTGCCAGAGAGGGAGCTGGGGGCCATCATGGTATATGCATGTCCAGGGAAACTGGGTCCCAAGAGGGATGTCTGCCCTGTTAGATATGTTATGTTCCTTTCCATAGCAGACAACAAGACGACAGAAAGAAGACACTAAGAGCAATTCTCCTTTATGCTTACTGGAAAGTTCCAGAACATCAGCAAGGGGTCCCTGCAGAGAAGGGTTATGGTGTCTGGGCATCGCTACCCAGCTTCAGAGCCATACGTTATCCCTCAGGACAGAGGAGATCCTAGGAACACCTCACCTTCTGATTTTAGTGTTATCTCCGTACCCTGAGCAAAATAGGGAGGGGAAGGGCACGTCTCAGGGTATGATTCCAGAGTGGGAAACAAGAGTAGAGATTGGCACAGCCAGCTAAGACATTAAGAGCTGAAAGAAGAGGCAGCTAGTGTTCTCATGCCAGTTGTGGATGGGCAAGGTGGATGGGATTAGAACCAAAGAGAGGTCTAAGGATGCAAAAGAGAGCAAGTAAAATCAAATGACTTATCAGGCAGGTCGTGTGTTCGGAACTCCCTCTGCCTGCCACCACCTCCATGCGTATGGAGAATAGAGGCCAGCCTTCTGTGTTGCCTCCCGAAAAGCCTTGCTCAGGCACCTGGTTATTGAGACAGGGTCTCTCACTGGGTGTGGGAAGGACTGTAAGCTTTGTCCCAGGTGAAAGCAATCCTGGCGGGCTTTGCCCCTAGGAAACACCACGGATACACAGTGGTAGACTGAATGGAGCCCTCCTGGGTCTGAAATTCAGGAAGTGGACCTGGGGACTCCAGCCGGGCTATTGTGTTTCTAATTGAACATCGATGGGGGCAGGGATCCTGACCCAGACCAGCCATTGCACGCCCGAGAGAGACCCAGGCGGAGGGGAGAGGAGAAGGCTGCAGTTTTTGGAGCAGGATCACACGTGGATTTGGGGAGAGACCAGCTTACAGGCCAGACCAGACACCTGGGGACTTGTCCCGTGGAAGATACCGGAAGGTTTACTCTTGTTTCCCTTTAACTCCTTTTCTCTCTTGTATAGGATTGTTGGATTGTACAATAAAGTCTTAATTGTTAAGAAACACAGCCAACAACTGGGATCTGGGTACTGCTAATTAGGCTAGGCTGAACCCAGGAATCAGCCAGTCTCTGCCTCCCAGGGCTGAGACTGTGAGCATGTGATAGCACAGCGGGCGGGCGGGCAGGCAGGCAGACAGGCAGGCCACAGCAGTGTAGATAGTTGTCTGTTCCTCCTTCATCAAATCAAAAGGAAAACAGTGTGCTTGGTGGGTAGTGAGTGAGGCACGTTAGACATGAACAAATGGAACATTTGTTGAGCAGGATGGGTGTTCAAAACAATATAACAGACTGGGTGTGATGACACAAGCTTGCAGTCCCAGGACTTGGAAGGTGGCAGCAGGAGCATCAATAATTCAAGGTTATCCTTGCCTTCTGTAGTTTCAGGTCAGCTTGGGCTCCATGAGAGCCTGCCTGATAAAGAGATTGAGATTGAGGGGGTGGGGAGGAGGTGGGAGGGAGGGAGAGAAAGGATAAAACAATAGGACAGGTTGGGAGGCAGCTTGCTGGTAGGACACTTGCTAGTGTATGTGAGACACTGAGCTCTGTCCCCAGTAGTGGAAAAGAAAACAAACAACAGAACAGGGCTGGAGGTACAGCTCAGTAGTAGAGTGTTGGCCTGTTATGTGGAAAGCACTGGGTTTGGTCCCCAAAACTGTAGGGTTTGGGGAAGAGGACAAAAAGACAAGAGTGTTACTTACAGGTGGGAAAGAGGTCACGTAAACATTGCATATTCATAAACTGCGAGTCATGTTTCTTTCATGACGGTGGCTCTGTTGTCCCTAAATAACTGGCCATTCTTGTTATACTCACTATGGCTCCACTCTGGCCCTACATGTGTGCTGCCCAAGAAACACAGGGAAAGCCCACGGGCTCCCAACAGGCTACTTGAGAGCTACGGGGAGCAGGTGGCTGTGCTCAGGGAAGTGCACTGGTGTGTGCCAGATTCCATGGCTGGGTTCTGGCCCCTCACCACACCATCAGGCTGAGACTAGTGTGACAGAAAGCGGGATGTGTGGACGGGATGCCTTTCCTGGCGGTAACCTTGGAAGCTACCATTCTACCAAAGATGGATTCCCACACAGCATCCCTAAGGATCAGCAGCACATGCTTGCTTTGGCAGTGCTAGAGCCTGAACTGTTTGGTGCATGCCAGGCAAGTACCACTGAGGCACATCCCCAGCCCAGCAGTAACTTCCCTAAAATGAAAAGAAAAAAGGTTAAAAAAAAAAAAGTTTATCAACCCGGAGACCTATACCCCTTGTTCTTGTAAAATGCTTTCACTCCTTCAAACAGTTCAACGTCATAACAAACAATGTACGTACCTACCTGCTGCTTTAACTTACGCTGGAATACAAGCATTTTACTGACCGCCACATTTTCCAAAGACAGCTCCTTGGACCGCTACTGAAAGGCTAACTTTGGTGAGCGTTCAGTGAGCAAAGCAGTATCACACATGAGTGGCACAGGGCCAAAGTGGCTGTGCCTATGGTAATGTGACAGGCTTCAGAGTTTCCTCACCAGGGTTTCCCCCATCAGGGTACGTAAATTCCCGGGGCTCTTGGCTTGGATTAGGAGGGTAAAGAAAGGCTGTGCACCAGCCTTCCATCTCCTCTTGAAAAAATAAATGCCTCAGCGGTGATATGAAGTTCCTTTGGACATAACTAAAGCGCAGGTCATACTTAACCTGTGAAAAACAAGGAGAAAACATTTGGCCATGAGATCTCAGGACTTGGCAATGGTAAAGGACTTGGCAGAATTGTTTGGCTTTCATTCTAACTGGAGGAAAGGCCCACAAGGCAGGTGTCCCTCCTAGAGCCACACAATGGTCTTCCCTGTATCTCTCTGCAAGTTATCCCTGGGACCAACCTGGGAAAAGAGCAATGGGCTCTAAGATACTCTGGAACCGGGCCACCTAGACCTGGGAAAGATGCTTCATCTCACTTACTCACTATACCTCAGCTGCCTCACTGTGAAAGGGAGATGTTAAGGACTGCCTCTGAGCCATCAGCTGCCTGTAGGGTTACACACGTGGTTTCTGAGCCTTTAACACATGCTTATAAGATACTGTTGGGTCTTTTTAAAATTAATCACAGTGCAAGTTCTAAAAGCCATTAAACAGCCTACACAGCGCAGAAGCCACACACGAGTGCTCTACCCATTGCAAAACATAAATCACATATTCTTGTTTACCACCCTGCTTTCCCCTTAGCCACACACTAGAGCTACCATACCTAAAGTCTGTGAGGTGAGTAGTAAGGACAATTAGCTGAGCTGGGCATGGTGGCGCACGCCTTTAATCCCTGCACTCAGGAGGCAGAGGCAGGTGGATCACTGTGAGTTCGAGGCCAGCCTGGTCTACAAAGTGAGTCCAGGACAGCCAAGGCTACACAGAGAGACCCTGTCTCAAAAAACAAAACAAAACAAACAAGACAATTAGCCGATCCACCTGGAAAATTCTTGCTCCTCGTCTACCCAGCTTCTCTGTTCTAAGCACTTTACCCGCATAATCCTGAAAACCAAGTCATAAGCCAGGCACTAATTAGAACTCTGCTACACCGGTAATGAAACCGAGACTGGAGCAGAAATGTTAGTAACTTCCCTGTCCTGTACTGAGGACAGAGACTTGCTCAGACCAGATCTCTCAAACAGTCTGAACGCAATAACGGAGAGGGCTGTAAAATATAAGCCTGGAATAGTCACTCATTTCCTCTGCAAATAAAACAACAAAGCTACCGTCGAGGAAAGCTGAGGGGTAGATTAGCCTGCTTAACCCATACTCAGGGTGTAGTCAGTATGCTATAAGAAAGATTTTCTTACCACAAGTGGCAAAGGTTCGTTGCTGCTGTTGAAGATATGGTCAAAAACAATTCCCACCAGTACGTAGAAAGACTTGGGATCATTAATTATATAGCTTTCGAATAAAGGCACTGAAGGAAAGCCTAGAACTGCAAAGAGAAAAATCCAGTCAGTGAGTAACAGCTGGCCATGAGAGCAAGTGTGGTCATCACCCATCTACCTAAGGAGATGTCAGATTCCAGCTTATTTCTCCAATCACTCAGCCATTCGGCAAATGTATGAACAGGACAGAGAAAACACAAGAAATAACATTAGTTAAAAGGTGTAGTTTTTTTATCTGGGCAGTTGTGGCACATGCATTTAATCCCAGCACTCAGGAGGCAGGCACATCTCAAGGCGAGCCTGGACTACACAGCATGTCCCAGGACAGCCAAGGCCACACAGAGAAACCCTGGCTTTTGTTGTTATTCAGTTTAGAACCTATGGTAAGACTACACTCGTAGAAACTTACAGCAGTAATACTGAGGAGGAGAGAATAGTTCTTTTCGTTTGCTTGTTTTTTGTTTTGTATTGTTTCTGAGACAGAGTTTCTCTGTGTATCCCTGGCTGTCCCAGAACTCACTCTGTAGACCAGGCTGGCTTCAAACTCAGAGACTGGCCTGCCTCTGCCTCTCAAATGCGGGGGATTAAAGATATGCGCTACCACTCAGCTGAGAGAGTAGTTCTTATTAATTATTGTGTAAATATGTGGTTGCAAGTACATGTGGAGGTCACAGTATAATTTTGTGGTGTTGGTTCTTGTGGTAGTTGCAATAGGAATGGCCCCATAGACCCATGAAGGTGAATGCTTGGTCCACAGGGCGTGGTCCTATTAGGAGGTGTGGCCCTGTTGGAGTAGGTGTGGCCTTGTTGGAAGAGTATCACTGTGGAGGTGGGCTTTGAGGTCTCCTATGTTCAAGCTATGCCCAGGGTCCTTCTGTTGCTACGGATCAAGATGTAGAACTCTGGGCTCCTCCAGCACCATGTCTGCCTGCACGCTGCCATGCTTCCCACCTTGATGATAATGGACTAAACCTCTGAAACTGTAAGCCAACCCAAATTAA
Source organism: Acomys russatus (assembly GCF_903995435.1). Lineage (NCBI taxonomy): Eukaryota > Metazoa > Chordata > Mammalia > Rodentia > Muridae > Acomys > Acomys russatus. The sequence continues at coordinate 11,505,071 of NC_067161.1, forward strand.
ATGTTTTCCTTTATATGTTAAATTTTTCTGGGTTTAAACACTATATTTTTATTAATTCTTTGAGAATCTCATACAGTGCAGTTAATCAGATCCATCTCCTCTCTTTCCCCAATACCTTCCAGATGCACTGTACCTCCCATATAACCTGATGCTGAGTCTTTTCCTTTAATAACTCATTAAATCCAATTTTATCTCCTGAGTGTGGCTTGATCCCTGGAGTCAAGTCAACCTATCAGGGGCCACACTTCACTGAGACAGAGTCTGATGGTGTAGCTCGGTTGTCCTGAAACTCACTATTATAGACCGGGCTGGCCTCCAACTCGCTGATATCTGCTTGCCTCTGCCTCCGGAGTGTAGGGATTAAAGATGTGGTCCGTTATGCCAGGCAAGAAGCCACACTTTTCAAGAAAACTGACTTTCCCTCCCTCAGAAGCCATTGGTTGCCCTTAGCTCCTCAGCTGGGGGTGGGGCTTTTGAGCTCCTTCCCCTCCAATATAGAATGTTGAGTAGCTTGACTCTGTGCAGACAGTCACAGCTGCGTGGGTCCGTGAGTGCCCCGGTTCTGGTGTGTGCTGAAGACACAGCTTCAGTCTAGCCTCCCCTGACCGAGTCATAACCCTACTGGACATGGGTTTCTCTCCTAACACATGCATGCTTAAGTGGGGAAAATAATATGCATATATGATGGTTTATAAGAAATAGAGGCGGGCGTGGTGGCGCACGCCTTTAATCCCAGCACTCGGGAGGCAGAGGCAGGCGGATCTCTGTGAGTTCGAGGCCAGCCTGGTCTACAAAGTGAGTCCAGGATGGCCAAGGCTACACAGAGAAACCCTGTCTCGGAAAAAAAAAAAAGAAAGAAAGAAAGAAAAAAGAAATAGATAGTCTGGGCTTGGAGAGATGGCTCAGAGGTTAAGTGCCACTGGCTGCCACTGAGTTCAATTCCCAGCAACCACATGGTGGCTCACAACCTTCTAAATTGTGATCTGGTGCCCTCTTCTGGCCTGCAGGTGTACATGTAGTTAGAACACTGTATACATAATAAATAAATGCATCTTATAAAAAAAGAAATAGATATTCTGTTTAATGAATATTTGTAAGGTTACACACCCAGGTGATCTACCTCTTTCATCAAGAACTGTCCAGGTTTTTTGTTTTGTTTTGTTTTGAGACAGGGTTTCTCTGTGTAGCCTTGGCTGTTCTGGACTCACTTTGTAGACCAGGCTGAGCTCCAACTCACAGCGATCCGCCTGCCTCTGCCTCTCGAGTGCTGGGATTAAAGGTGTGAGCCACCACACCTGGCCAGGTTTTTAAAAACTTAGTTTGCCATCTATTTAGTTCTTTCTTTCTTTCTTTTTTTCAGAGCTGAGGACCGAACCCAGGGCCTCGGGCTTGCTAGACAAGCACTCTACCACTGAGCTAAATCCCCAACCACCTTATTTAATTCTTTAATGCACTGAAGGATAGACTTAGTGTTTTATCCATATTTTCTTTGCAACTGGAGGATTGATCCAAATAACCTAGTCTAACCACAATTACCTCTTTTTCAGAATTTCCTAGGAAATATCTCCTTATAGTTTTATTGCCTCTAAGCATTGTCACTGGACAAATTATCATAGCAAGGATGACAAGAGCTGCTCAGTGGTTAAGAATGCTGGCTACTCTTCCAGAGGACCTGGGTTTGGTTCCCAGCATCTATATGGCCACTCACAACTGTCTGTAACTCGAGTTCCAAGGATTCAGATGCCATCTTCTGGCTCCTGTGGGCATAAGGTACACATCTGGTACATAGACATACATGTCAGAAAAACACTCATCCACATAAAGAAAATAATTGGACAGGTGTGGTGGCACAGACCTTTAGTCCCAGCACTTAGACACTCAAGACTGGCAGATCTCTGTGAATCCCAAGCCAGCCTGGTCTACATAATGAGTTCCAGGACATCAAGGGCTATGTAAAGAGACCTTCAAACAAACAAACAAGGGACAGCAAGGTGCAGACTAGCTTAGTTAGGTGTCAGTCACATGATGTATCCTGAGGCCAGGGCAGTATAAACACCACCAAAAATAGATGGGCTGAGAACAGGAGAGACTTAGCCCCCCAAGAGAGATAGTCTATGGTATGAAAAGATGTCCACCATATACATCAAACTATTATCACTTCTAGCACAAAAGGTTTGCCTACAAGATGGGTATGAATTAGGAGGTGTCTAGGGGATTTGCAATTAGGGAAGAAAAGGAAAACTTTTCATCTATCTTTTTATTTTTATTTATTTAATTATTGAGACATGGTTTCTCTGTGTAGCCTTGGCTGTCCTAGACTCGCTTTGTAGACCAGGCTGGCCTCGAACTCACAGCGATCTGTCTGCCTCTGCTTCCCGAGTGCTGGGATCAAAGGCATGCGCCACCACGCCCAGCTCTATCTTTTTATATTGTTTGAAAATTTCAACACAAAAATTACTATATTTATGGGCCAGTGAGATGGCTCAGTGAGTACAGGGCTTCCCGTGTAAGTATGAGGACCTGAGTTCAAAATTTCAGAACCCATGTAAAACCCAGACACAACGATATGAGCAACTGTGATCCCAGTACTCCTTGGGGGAGATGGAAGTGGAGACTGGAAAATCCCCCGAAACTCACAGGCCAATGTATTAGCCAGGGTTCCCTAGAGGAACAGAACTTACAGAATAAGTACATACATATGGTGTTTTTTATGTATATGGTGTCTTTAGGTACACCAGAAGGGGCAATGAGATCCCATTACAGATGGCTGTGAGCCACCTAGTGGGTGCTGAGAATTAAACTCAGGACCAACTGGAAGAGCAGTCTGTTTTCTTAACCACTGAGCCATCTCTCTAGCTCTGACATATGGTGCATATAAAAAGAGGATTTATTACATGCCATACAGGCTGTGGTTCAGTTAGTCTAACAATGGCTCTCTACTAATGGAAGGTCCAAGAATCCAATAGCTGTTCAGTCCACGAGGCTGGAGTGCTCAGCTGGTCTTCAGTATCCACCAGAATCCCAAAGAAGTAAGCTCTAATACCAGTGAAGGAATGGCTTGCCAGTAGTGAGAGTGAGAGCAAGCGAAAGAGACTGGCCCAGGAATGGCTGGTGAGTGACTCTCCAGGCAGCAAACTGTCTCTGTCATTTTTTTCTTTTTAATTTGGAAGCTGCTAACCTGCACTTCCTGTTTACTCAGGTAATTAATTTTACTCCTTCTCAAGTCTCTGATGGAGTTGAAGACCAGATAGTTTAGTTTCACAATTAAGCTTAGTTGTTTAGGGGTTAAGATGTCTTTAGGTCTAGATAGATGTTTTAAGTTGATAGAGATGAGCTACGATAGACATTGAATTACATTCAGAATTTTAAACTCACCAAGAGAGGCAAGAGTTTTCTTCAAGGTTGCCAAATACAAACAGCCAAAACACTATGAATGTAACGTTAATATAATTCCTGATTGTTCTGCGGTTCTTCTTGCTGTATGTAGTTTATTTTATGTATGTGTAATAATATAAATGTATATATAAAAAAGAAATAAATAATAAAAAATTAATTTTAAGAAAGTGACCCACATGAAGAGGGTTCTGAAAAAAAAAAAAAAGCACAGAGAAAAGTAGTACAGGATGAAGCTAGAGAGAAAAGCAGAGCACAGGCCAGAGAGCCTGGGAATATTGGGAAGCCATGGACGGGTGGAAGCAGGGGATGGGCAAAATCCTAGTGACCTTTTGAGGATCTTTCTGCCTCTGTTTGGAGATGGGTGACAATGGGAAAAGAGAAGCAGAGAAACCTGCTAGAATCTGTGAGCAATTTCAGTTCTTGATTAGTCAGAGATGTGTACGAAATTAGCAAACCAGAGCTACTGACTAACAGAAGACAACGGTGTCATGAGAGCAAGTCAAAAATAAACAGCATTGAACATTTTCATTAGCATTTAAACATTGTGATACAAGTATACAAGCCTCCAGTGTGGTCTGTAAAATAATAAAACTGCATCATGGGCAGATTTCCTTAAACTACCACCTCATACACTCTTTAGGATTTGGTTTTTTTTTTTTTTTTTTTCTTTTTTCTTTTTTTTTTCAAGACAGGGTTTCTCTGTGTAGTCTTGACTGTCCTGGACTTACTCTGTAGACCAGGCTGGCCTCGAACTCACAGCGATCCACCTGCCTCTGCCTCCCAAATGCTGGGATTAAAGGTGCGTGCTACCACGCCCGGCCACTCTTTAGGATTTGGAGACCCCACATTTTGAAGCACTTTTGTAAGAACTATTTTGTGTGTTGGGGAGGGGTGCTTCAAACAACACTATAAAAATGCCCTCCCAGGATGGCATGATGACATCATGATGTCAGCAAAACTGACAATCTGAGTTCAATCTCCAGGACCCACAGGAAGAAGGAGAGAAATGACTACCCATGCCCACAATAAGTAAATGTAATAAAAACATTTTAGTGCAACAACAACAACAATGAAATGCCCTCCCTTCTCCCACCTTCTGTCTCACCTTCAAAGTCAACAGCAAAGGTTTTCTCTACCATTTCAGTCACAGCTTTCAAAGTTTCGCTTTTGGAAGGGATATAAGCCAACTGATATTTACTTTTCAGAGGGTAGTTATAGAAAAACACTGGCAGCAGACTGATATCAACTGCTTGGTAGTTAGTAGATGATCTGTTTCTTGGCATACTATTGAAACGGAAATACAATACAATTGTAGAAAACAGTAACGGCATGACCATTTCCAGGAGTGTTATCAGGGTCTTCCGCTTCTAGAACAGAGACAACAGCTGAAAGTTAATCGCGGACAAAACTCAAGTGTTAAGAGTTCTTTTGCTTAAAACCCTGAGGCTAGAGAGAACTTCTTAGTACGTCCTTAGCATACATGGAACACGATCCCCAGTGAGCCAGCCATCAGCACCAGATGTGCTAAGTCACATCTGTAACCTCAGCACTCAAGAGGCTTGAGGGCAGAAAGATCAGATCTCAAAAAGCAGAAACAAAATCCTCATTCATTCCTCCTTGCCCCCCCTTTCACAAAACACAGAAAAAGGGGAGAGGCAGAACGAGAGCTAGCGGGGCAACCCCACTTAGCCCGTCTATTACCATCAACACCTAGAAATCAAGGATGCGGGTTGCATTTACAAATGACGTTCTTAACTGTTCTTCAGCTTGTTATTAGTGATGGTGACGCTGACTGGACAGAGTCTGAGACAGGCCTCTGGACATGCCCGGGGGGGATTAACTTTCATTAACCGAGGTGAGAAGACTTGCTTACTGTGACCAGCGCCATTCCCTAGCTGGGATCTCTGACTGTGTAAGCGGGAAAGGGTGACAGGACAATAGTATCCACACACTGCCCTCTGCTTCTTGACCTTGGATGTGGTACAACCATCTAAGATTTCCCCACCACGCCGATAGCGCTACCGTTCAACTGGGAGCCAGGACAAACCTTTCCCCCTCAAGTTACTTTTGGGTGTTTTATCATACCAACAGGAAGAGAAACTAACACTGTAACTTACACACGCAGCTACTCTGAAGACCTACATCTTCCCCACAGGTAAGCATGCCCGTACCTTTAAGATGAAATTCTTCCAGAGAAGAAGTTTTAGCTTCTTGAACACTGCCATTTTTTTCCCCCTCAGCTGAAGAAGAGGCTCACCACTAGTCAGGAAATAAATTGAGAAAGTTATTATGTATAACACAAAGATGTTAAGTATTCAGCCAGGCACGGTAGCGCACGCCTTTAATCCCAGCATTTGGGGAGCAGAGGCAGGTGGATAGCTGCGAGTTTGAGGCCACCCTAGTCTACAGAGTGAGTTCCAGAACAGTCAGAGCTACATAGTGAGCCTGTATCTCAAACAAATAAAGAAGAGACTATTCTTTTCACTCAGTATTAACTTTCTTCCTGTGGGCTTTCAGAACACTGCCAAGTTACTTTCTTTTCTCCTACCACTCCTTCTCAGTCTTTTTCAACTGATTCTTCCATGTCTCCTCAGCCTGTAAACACTGAGGGACTGCAGGGCTCAGTCTCCTGGACTTCTCATGCCAGCAACACTTACTCCTCACGTGACCTCACTTAACCTTGATACGATTCAAGAGGTACATTTGGACTTTGTCTACTTTGATTTCTCTAGCTTGGAATTTGCCTCAGGCTCTTTTCCCAAATATTCAAATGTCTGTTCCCACCCCATTGTGTTTTATCTCAAAACTGACCTGGCCTATTCAGGGTTCTCCTAAACAAATCATCCTGTTGTCTTCTTCACCTCAGATCATAGCAGTTCTATTCTTTGAATTAAAGGTTATTACTGCCTTCTCTTTGGAAGCCTAAACATAGTTGTCACAAACGTGTTGGTTCAAACTTTGAAATAGTCCCAGAATTTGATGCCTTTCACCACCTCAGTTGTCGTCCCCCCCACCACCACCACCTCGCTTTGTAGAGCAGGCTGGCCTCTGCCTGCCCAGTGCTGGGATTAAAGGCATGCATCACCACGCCCACCTGAAAGTACTGTCTTGAAAGGAGAGACTACATTCTTTTTTTTTTTTTTTTTTTGTTTTTTTTTTTTTTTTCTTTTTCTTTTTTTTTTTCTTTTTTTTTTTTTTTTTCGAGACAGGGTCTCTCTGTGTAGCCTTGGCTGTCCTAGACTCACTTTGTAGACCAGGCTGGCCTCGAACTCACAGCGATCCGCCTGCCTCTGCCTCCCAAGTGCTGGGATTAAAGGCGTGCGCCACCACCGCCCGGCTAGACTACATTCTTGAAGAAGCAGGTTGAAGTAAAGTTCCAGTCGTGTAGTTTCACACACTTTCCGGCATTAACGGGAATGACATTTTGCTTTGGAGGAATGTCAGAGGCAAAGTCTTTGGTAGAGGTTTGCAGCACACCAATCAGAATCCCCACCTCGCTTTGACGCCCCCTTCTCCCCCACCACTCGATGCCCCGAAAGCTCATTATAGATAGGTTATCATACTGCCATTTACATGCCAGGCATTGTGATAATCACCTAAACACACATTTTTTTCTTATTTCACATTTTTTTCAAAAGTGTGGGTGGGAAGGAACAACGACCTTTGAACTTGCTATTGTTATCATTTCAATTTTAGGAATAGGAAATAAAGGTTCTGAAAAGTAAAATGACTTGAATACACTAGCGATAGGACTGAAGCCAGGTCTTCGTGACTCATTTACTCAGCAAACATGACTAGAGTTTGTACGAGGTGTTCTAGGACCCCAGGGAACTGAGCATGTGCCAGGCAAGGGCTCTTTCCTCAGGGACCCCACGTTCTGGGTTAACCATACTGGACCCCAGAGAGCGAGAGGTTATGACCACAACGAAACTGGCATCGACTCGGAAGTCACGATGCCTGGGTTACCTTAATGGTCCAGCGGATCTGGTCTCTGCCGCTCTCCGCAGCCCGGAAGCTGGGGAGGGTTGCGCCTCACTCACCGCCGGCGCCAGTGGCCGCTGGACCGCCAGCGACGACTGTTGGCCCCGCGACGCAGTCGCGCCACGCTCAACCCGGTGACCCAGTTCTCCCGGGCCGGCCGCGCGGCTGCACAGACCCGGCTCCTGGAGCCTGTGATTCCACCGCCATCCCTCCTGCCTGGGCCAAGCCAGGACCGTCCGAGGGCACGCGGACGCTCGCACCCTCCTGGCAGAAAGAAGCACAGCCCACTGGCGAGGCTGCCTCCATGTCTGTCTATTGCCCGCAGAGATCCCAATCCTGTCTCAGGGGACCCTATCACCCCCAGTCTCCAGGCTGAAGGGACCACGACGCCACAGCCTTGTGTCTGAGGGGACCACATCCCTGAACACCCACCCTCCCTCTACCAGGACTCAGTTCTCCCAGCCAAGCTGCTGTGCTGGATCGTGACTCTCCCACCCCTGCGGTGCCGTGACTCTCTTTTTACGCGGCACGCTGTGTGGCCCCCTGGAAGCTTTCCTAGACCTGACCTCCCCAGGGCCTGGATGCCTTCTGCTCAGGCTAGAGCAGAAAAGCAGCGCCTTCCCTTGGTGACAGGAGTGAGGAGGGGGAGAGGGCCCGGAGGAGAAAAAGGAACTCAAAATAGTAAAACCCGCTGCAAAAGTGAAATTTTTGATGTCCCATCCTCAACTGCGTTAAAACACATTTGTCCAGAGATAAGCTCCAGGGCCGCGGTCCCCGGGGCTCAGAACCCCAGACTAACGCCTCCTGCTGGACGCGGACCAGGGCCTGATGATGCACAACCAGTCGCCGGCGCGTGGAGAAAACCCGCAGGGGCAACCCATCACGCACGCTCAGTACAGCCCCACGCCACCCGACCCCGCACACGCGCGCCTACTAGAGGCGCGACTTCCGTAGAAGACTGCGCAGACGCGGGATCCGGAATGTTGAACTGGGGGGGGGGGGTGGGTGTTGGTGCACGCGTTCGTCGTGGAGCGCCCCCTGTCGGAGCTGGGCAGCACGTGCGAGGCACTGCGCAGGCGCTGAATCCAAAGCTTAGGCGAGGCCGAGCCCACCCGGAGCAAACCCCGGGCACCTGCAGGGGCGGCCAACTGCGCACGCGCGGTCCGACGCGCCCGCCCCCGCGCCCCCCCCCTCCCCAGGAGCCGGAGCTTCCTGGTGCGTCCTTCCACCCGCGCGTGTCGCAGGCGCCTCCTCCCCTCAGGGCGGCCTCAGCTGTCAGCGCCGGCCGCAGCTGCCCCTGCAAGGCTGGAGCGGAACCGGGAGTCTAAGAGAGGGGACCCGGCGGGAGAGCTGCGCCTGGCGCTGAGGGTCGGTGAGTGTCACTAGGACCCATCACTCGCGCGCTAGCTCCGGGCTCTGAGGTTTCCCGTCCTTGCCGGTGTCTCCACTCTGCTAGGGGCAGCGCCCCAACTTGGGGCCTCCGAATTCCGAACCCCTGCCTGCCTCCGAGACCTGCGGGTCCCCGGACCGTCCGCGCGGGTTGCAGCAGGTGTTGCTTTGGGGCATCCTCGAGGTTGGGCGTGACCCTGGGCGCGCCTGAGCCAGCACCGATTGCCAGGGTCGTTATGGGGTCCATTGTGCAGGCCCAGCAGGTGGACGGACAGCCGCCGCCCTCCGGCGTGTCCCTGGCTGCTGCAGCGTAGCAGGAGGGCCAAGTGCTCCCCGCGCACCAGGGCAGTACCGGCACGGCATGGGATCCCTCCTAGCTCCGCCGTCTTCATTTCCATGAACTTTAGCGTAGAGTTCAAAGGGTTGAAGTTGGCGAAGCCCCCAGTGTGCAGACAGGACAGGGAAGGGGGAACCACCGGTGTAGGCTATGGTCCTGCAGCTGCTGTGCCCAGGGACAGGTGTGTCTCTGTGTTGGTGCTCCAAACTTTAACCAGCCCCTGAGGGGTAGGGACGCCTTCTGAGCCTGGGTGTTGGGTAGATGTTCCGGGGTGCTTCATGCATGAGAGAGTCTGCTTTCCTAGTGTGGCCCTTCTAGGCCTTGTCTTAGAGGGTATTTCTGTCTGTCCCTTTGCTTCCAGGCCTGGAAGATTCTTGAATCGTGGATAGGGACTTGGTGTTTGCTCATCTGGAGCACTCAGGAAATGCTCTCAGAACGAGTGACTGAGGTTTTGTAGTACCAACGTGGAGACCCAGGCGAGGTTTAAGGAAACGAGTTCCACCCTTGTCTCCCAGGCAACCTTATTTCGGTCAGAAAGTTTTGTTATTGCCCTTGGTAAGCTTGAAAAGACCGAAACCCTTTTAGGGAGCTTGCTTCATGGGAAATGGGGGGCAGGGAGGAAGAAAAGTTGATTAAAATGGATGCCACGGGAATCTCCCTCACCCACCACTCACGTTGTTTTGAATAGAACCCTTGCAAACAGATAGCATCTTCCTCTTCAGGACAGAGCAGCCCTTGGGAGTGTGACAAGGTAGCTGGAGTTGTTTTTAGGAAGCCACTAGCTCTGCATGGCTCATGGAACCTCTTTTGACTGGGTCCTGCCTTAGCCTTTTCTCCTCCAGCTCTGCTTCTGGCAGCTGGCAGCAGGCTCCTTTGCTAGTGCGTCTGGATCTACATTCTAGAACTCTGAGGAATGCCCATCACTCCTCAAATGGGCAGGGCTCCAGGCATGATTCTGAGTCATTAGATGGTCCCTGGTCTTAGAGATCTTAGAATGGCACTGCTTAACTCACAAGAAACCGGCCTAAAATAACAATGGGGCTGACAAGATGGGCCGGTGGGCGAAGGTATGTTTGACGATCAAACCTGACAGGTTGAGTTAGATCCCAGTGACTCTAGTAGAAGGAGAAAACAAACAACTGCAAGTTGTCCTTGACATCCATGTAGACACCATAGCATAACTTGCCCCCCATCACAGCACAAATACATAAAGGGTTTCTTTTTTAAAAAAATTTTTAAAGAATGAGGTAAGTGGCACATGACACATCCAGAATAGATGCCACAGGTGTCTAGTGGAGTGGTTTCCATTAGAGGCAGGAGAGCTGAACGGAGACTGCATGTTAGAGTTGTCCAGAGAAATGTTCCTGTGCCTAGACCAGAGCCTACGACCTCAGGCATCAGTTTCTGTCCAAAAACACCCTAGAAGGTTCTGTTTCACCTGAAGATGAAGAACTCCTGCCTCTCAGAGACAGCGTCACAGAGGGCCTGGCATCAAAGTAGGCCAGGAAGGATGGGGTTTCGTCAGGTAGCACAGTAGGCTGGGTGATAGTCAGAGCAGACTGCGGCACACTCTGTGTGTGGAGGGAAAGGCCTGCGGGCCTGCTCCTTGGTCAGTGCCCATTTCCCTTGACTTGTTCAAGGCCTGGAGTGTATTGAGCTCCTTGCTGCTTTCCTTGTTACAGGAGATCCATGGTTACCTCTCTGGGGATGCCTGTGGCTTCGTTAGCTCATTTCCCATGCCCAGGCAGGCAGAACAGCTAGCTAGCTATCCAGGGAATGGGACCAAGGCTGCAGCACGGGGATTGGACAGAAAGCAGCAGCAGCACACATTTTGTGGAATTCGCCTCATAGAACCTGCCTTGGGGACACATCTTTGGCCTAAAATATACCTTGCTGGTCCTCACCAAGAGCTTCCACTTCTAAGGAAACCACCACTGCCTGGGATCAAGCTCTGGATCGAGCAGGCAATGATGAGTGTATGTTCCAGAAACTGCAGTCCTCTACCTGGGCCAGCAGAACAAATTACCCAGTCTCAGGCTGATTTTTTCTTTCTTTTCTTTTCTTTTTTTTTTTTTTTTTTTTTGGTTTTTCGAGACAGGGTTTCTCTGTGTAGCCTTGGCCATCCTAGACTCACTTTGTAGACCAGGCTGGCCTCAAACTCACGGAGATTCTTCTGCCTTTGCCTCCCAAGTGCTTGGATTATAGGCCTGTTCCACCACACCCAGCCTGTGTTTATCAGCCTTTAAAAATACATTAACTAATTAATTGCCATTCTGACTGAAGTTCCCCCTCCCTCCTGTCCTCCCAGTCCTTCCTGCCACCACGCCCTTCATCCTCCTCCTCCTCTCTTCAGAAAGAGAGGCCTCCCGTGGATGTAAGCCAGCCTTGGCATACCCAGCTGCAGTGAGACTAGTCACATAGTGAAGACAGATGAGGCAGCCCTGTAGCAGGAAAAGGTCCTAAAGGCAGGCAGCAGTCAGAGACGTCCCCTGCCCTTAGGAGTCCCACCTGAAGACCAAGCTGCACAACTGTAACACATGTGTGGAGGACCTGGGTCAGTCCCGTGCAGGCTCTCTGGTTGGCGGTTCAGTCTCTGTAAGCCCCTATGGAGCCAGGTTAGTTGATTCTGTGTGTTTTCTTGTGGAGGTGCTTTATTAGCTTTTTTGGGGGGGGGGCGTTTCGAGATAGAATTCCTCTGTGTAGCCTTGGCTGTTCTAGACTCACTTTGTAGACCAGGCTGCCCTTGAACTCACAGCGATCTGCGTGCCCCTGCCTCTGGAGTGCTGAGATTAAAAGGCGTGCGCCACCATGCCTGGCTGCTTATCAGCTTCTTATTGCTGTTACAAAAACGTGAGGCAACTATCTGGCTCATAGTTTTAGGGCTCTCCCCCCATGATCAATTGGCCGACAGCTTTGAGGCCTATAGTAAGTAAGGTGGGGAACCTTGGTGGGGAACATGGGCAGCTGAAAGCTGCAAACAGCATGGTTAGGTCCCAGAAGAGTTCTCAAAGGTGTTCCAGTGGTGTGAGACCTCCTACCAGGCCCCACCTATTAAATTTCTGCTAATAGTGACGAGCTAAGGACTCCGCCTTTAATATATAGGTCTTTAGGGGACACCCAAGATCCAAACATATACCACATCACATGTGTGTTCACTGGTAGTCTGGTTTTTTGGCACGATTGTTTGAAAGGTGTAGTTCTTGTACCTTGTCACTTTTTCCTTGAAGGGACAGGTTTGAGTGTGGGGTTTTTGTTAGGGAGGGGGCTTCTTTTTTTCTTCCTTTCTTTTTTTTCTTTTTTTTCTTTTTTTGGCTTTTCGAGCCAGGGTTTCTCTGTGTAGTCCTGGCTGTCCTAGACTTGCTTTGTAGACCAGGCTGGCCTCAAACTCACAGTAATCTGCCTGCCTCTGCCTCCTGAGTGCTGGGGTTAAAGGTATGAACCACCACACCTGGTTAGGGAGGGGGTTTCAAAGGGAGTCTGTCCATAGATTTATATTTGTGTGTGTGTGTGTGTGTGTGTGTGTGTGTGTAGGCCAGATGTCAACACCAGTGCTTTCTTCTATTGCTCTCCACCTTATTTCTTGAAACAGGATCTTTCACTGAACCTGGAGCTCATTAATTTGGCTGGACTGGCTGGCCAGCAAGCTCCAGGAGTCTCCTGTCTTTGTGCCCCTGTCCTGCACTGGCTTCCACCCCAGCACTGGAGTTACGAACACACATTCTCATACCCAGCTTTTTGCATAGGTGCTAGGGATCTGAACTCAGGTCTTCCTGCCTACACAACAGGCAGTTTACCCAGGAACATCTCCTCAGCATGAATGCGTTTATTTATTTTTTAAAAGATTTATTTGTGTTTTATATGTGGGAATGTCTGTCTGTCTGTGTGCCACAAATAGACCTGGTGCCCATGGAAGCCAGAGACTGGCGTCAGACCCCCTAGACCTACTGGTACAAACATTATGAACTGCCAGATGGGTGCTGGGAACCAAACCTGGTCCTTAGCAAAAGCAGTCAGCACTCTTAACCACTGAACCATCTCCCTAGCCCCTATTTTTTTTTTAAGGCTATTTCACACACTGTTATTTACATATACATTTATATTATTACACCTAAATAAAATAAACTACATACAGTAAGAAGAACCATGAAACAATCAATAAATGTTACATTCATAGTGATTTGACTATTTGTATTTGGCAAACTTGAAATTTAAAAAAAAATTCTTTTATTTTTTTATTTTTTTAAGGGTCCAGGTTTGGGAATTTCATGAAGGAAACACACTCCTCCCCTTTTTCAAATTCCCCAGCAAGTCCTGAGCTAGCGAGCGAGCCTGTGTCACAAAAGGTGCTTGTCTTGTCATCACTTCCGAGAAAGCTACAAAGTCTGTGGAGCTTTGGTCAGTCTTGTTAAACTTTTTTTGTTTGTTTAAGATTTATTTATTTATGTATACAATGTTCTGCCTGCCAGAAGAGGGCACTAGATCTCATTATAGATGGTTGTGAGCCACCATGTGATTGCTGGGAATTGAACTCAGGACATCTGGAAGAGCAGACAGTGTTCTCAATGTCTGAGCCATCTCTCTAGCCCCTCTTGTTAAACTTTCTATTATACTTGATATTTTATTGTGTGTGTGTGCGCCTGCGTGGGGAGATCGAAGGACATCGTTTGAGAGTCAGTTCTCTCCATCCACCATGTGGAGGTTCCTAAGGATTGAGCAGGTCCTGGGAATTGGCAGCAAGTGCCTTTACCTAATGTGCCAGCTCACTGGCCCTATCTCTTTAAAAAACAAAACAAAACACACCCTGATAACATTTTAAAAAATGATATCTTGAAACATGTAAGCTTTATGCTTGAGAAGCTTGGGTAAGCTCCTGAGAGGGAGGCTGCTATAGACAGCCTCTTCAGGATGCCACAGCTACTGCCCATGACTGGCAAAACCAGAGTTTGTCCATGTATTCAATATTCATGAAACTTTTTTTTCTTTTTTCTTTTTTTTTTTTTTGGTTTTTCAAGACAGGGTTTCTCTGTGTAGTCTTGGCCATCCTGGACTCACTTTGTAGACCAGGCTGGCTTTGAACTCACAGCGATCCGCCTGCCTCTGCCTCCCGAGTGCTGGGATTAAAGGCGTGCGCCACCACGCCCGGCTGAAACTTTTTTCTTATTTCTAGAGAATACAGGAAAATTTACAGTCATGTACTGTCCTGTTCATTCTAACTGCTAAGGTTCACAGATGAGGGCCATACCCTAAAATGTACCTTTTTTTCTCTCTTTTATTTTATAGTATATATTTCATCTGCAGAATCCATTGCATTTGACATTTTACACTGTTTAAATAGCCTCAGAAAAAGATCATGAACAAAGGCAGAAGTAGAAGTAAGCCACAGAAGGCAGCTGGAGTGTACCGGTTGGCGCGCTCTCTCAGGGCAGTATCCAAAGCCTTGCATCTGCTGGGCATGGTGGCATATGATTTAATGCTGAAGAGGCAAGTGGATCTAGCCTGGATCTTGAGGGGAGTCTGTGTTACAGAGCGAGTTCCAGGACAGCCAGAGTTACATGCTAGACAGGTCTTGTAGTAATTAACACCAACAACAAAAGGCTTTGGGGTCTGCTTTCATCTCTGTCTCATTGCTACTGCCAGGCTCATGTCCATGTTCCAGAGTAACTTGCTGTCCTATATGCATACATTAATTCATATCCACTCCAGGATTTTGTGATACCATCTGTGGTGGTTTGAATGAAAATGCCCTCCACTCCCCCATCCCATAGGCTCACAGGGACTGGCATTATTGGAAAGGCTTTGAACATGCGGCCTTGTTGGAGCAAGTATGGCCTTGTGAGAGGAAGTGTGTTATTAGGGTTGGGCTGCAAAAGCTCAAGCCAGGCCCAGCGCCTCGTTCTCTCTTGTGCTGCTTGTTGATCCAGATGTAGACTCTTGGCTCCCTCTCCGGCTCCGTGTCTGCTCGCATGCCGCTGTGCGTCCCACCATAATGATAACGGATCAAAGCTCTAAACTTGTAAGCCAGCCCCAGTTAAATATTTCCCTTTATAAGAGTGGCTGTGGTAAGCCAGGCAGTGGTGACACATACCTTTAATTCCCGCAGAGGCAGGTGGATCTCTGTGAGTTCCAGACCACCATGGTGTATACAGTTAGTACCGGGACACCCAGGGCTACACAGAGAAACCCTGCCTTGAAAGACAAAAACAAACAAAGTTGCCATGATCGTGGTGTCTCTTCACAGCAGTGGAAACCCTGACTAAACTGCCTTAAAGTAATTTCTGCCAATTACAAGAGAGACAAGCGTATACAGACTGTAAACTCCTTGGATTGAAAACATTATTGTGTCCATTAGTAAACCCTTAGCATATTGTCCCAAACCCATCACAGGAAGCACTTGGAAAGTGTTGAATGAATAAATGCTTTCTGTGTTGTATGTCCTAAGAAGCCCCAGATTCTGTCAGCAAATGGTAAGTACATTCAGTGTACACACACACACACACACACACACACACACACACTGTCCCTTTGGTCCTGGCTGCCTGCTGGGAATTCTCCAGTTTGGTAATAGATCCTTTCCTAAGAGCATCTCAAGTAGGGCAGAGTGATTCCTCATGCTGAAGGAAGGGCACTGAGTGTGGCCACGCTGCCCAGTAGGACACATTCCTGTGTGTGTGTGTCACATACCTATGATAGTATGTGACGCACCATGCCATCAGTCCCTTTGAACAATCTCAGCCTGATGATGGCTTTATCAAGGTTCTTTTCTTCTTTAGGCCTGTGACTTTATGGAGGGAGGTGCACTGGTGCTGGGGCCATGACAAACACATGGCACAGTGGGTTCTCTGCCTGACACCATGTCCCTGTGCAGCTTTACTCTGTGGTTCTGAAGGCCCCTTAGCACCTTCTGCTCCACGCTTGCAGACATTTATGTTGTGCAAAGAAATCAGATGACAAGGCTCAGGGAAGCTACCATGGTAGAGCTAAGTGGTGGAGTTCTCGCCTGGTCCGAATGGGGCCCTGATTTCAATCCTGTCACTGGTTGGGATTCTTCCAGCATGCTGCTGAGCAGAGGCACCACAGTGCTCATGGGATGCATGACCCTAGTCCCTAAGCTAAGAGCAGTTGTGAGAAAGACCATTGACAGGACTCTTTGAATCTGCCAACAGAGTTCTCAGAAATCAGCACTTGCTTTATACCCATTGGATCATCCACATGGAATACCAACATTGAAACACTCATTGCCTTGTGCAGTGTTTGATCTCTTAACTGGAAGCAAACAAGCCTTTGGGAGTGAGGGGCAGCCTTCTCTTTCTGATTGTTTCCTCAGGGGCAAACTGAGCCCTCTTCAGTGGGACATTCTCAGAGGATTCTTGCAGGGGGTGGAGGGCTAAAGTGACCAAATGAGTCTTGGTGTTTGCCTTAGAGTAGCTGGCAGCTGTCGCCTCCCCTGAGGTTAGTCTCAGATCTTGGCCTTCACCACTTCTAAGTGCTCTTCTGTGCCACTCAAGCGCTGGCTCTAACTTCCTTCCCTTGCCCACACTCGCTTTCGTAACCAGGAAGTGTTCCAGATTTTGTAATTCCAGGATCTCACCCCCCCCCCTTTAAATGCCTTTGCTCAAACAGAACATGCACAAGTGTTCAGATAAGGCTTGTCAAGGACAAAGCAATACGCAGGGCACTGGGGAACAGTGGGAGAAAATTAAGGCGCTAAAGAGCCGGTGGGGCTGACTGTAATGTTGCATTCTAGAAGAGATATATAAAAATGCTAAAGGCACATTCAGTGTGTCTAGAATAGAAAACATAAATACATACTTTACTTATAAATATATAATGTATGTAATATATATCCTATATATAAAAGATAGAGGCGTGCAGAGGCTAAGAGCTCAGATTTAGAGGCCAAGACAGGCTGAGGTTCAAGTGCTGACACAGCTTAACTCGCAGTTTCTTGGCTACTACTTCCTTTTGGTCTCCATCTGTCAAGGATGCTAATACTCAGGAACCAGAGCCACCTCAGGAGGCCGTGAACGTAATGTGCCTGGCACCACTGAAAATATTCCTGCTGTAAATCCCCGTTGTCAGAGCTGTTCAGTTTTACTAAGGTTCCCTCCTTTGTGCGTTGCTGGCGGGGATTGAACCAGGCTCCTTCTGAACGTTAGACAAATGGCTCTACTGCTGATCTGTAGTACCTGTTCCCTGAAAACAGACTCAGAACACATTTTGTACTCTTTTCGCTTTTAACTTGGTGAAAGGTATTCTGTGGTTACTTCGGAAATCATGCCTAAGCAACCTTCATCTACCCGAAGGTACCAGAGAGTCATGCCTGTGAGTCGCAGGTCCCTCCAGATGTCCCTCGAGACCTCAGCGTCCATGCTCCCTAGGGCTACTGCTTTTCTCCAGGGACCCACTGCCTCCGCCTCGGAGTCCTCTGCATAGTGCTGCTGTCACCAGGCCACTTCAGGCCACTTCACCTGTAGACTTGGAGGAACACCGTCAGCCAGCCTCGCCTGCGACTAAGGTCAGTTTCTGGTGCTGCCTCTGTAGGCTGCCGAGGTGAATGTGTGTTCTTTGCTGCTCTGGGCCCGCAGGGAATGGGGACAAACAAGAGACCGCTTATATTTTTGGACGTTAGCTGAAAGAGGAAACCATCTACTTCATTAGCCAGAAGATTATTTTTATTTCCTTTTTGAGATGGGCTCTCATGTAGCTTGGGCTGGCCTTGAACTTGCTGTGCGGTGCAAGAGGATAACCTTGAGCTCATGACAATCCCGCCTCCGGGTGCTAAGATTACAGGCATGTGCCTTTTATACAGGGCTTGGGATTAAGCCCAGAGCATCCTGCATGCCTCCCTGGCAAGCAGGCTACAGCCTGAGTTATATCCTGAGCTGCAAAGCCCTTTGAACTGTGACCTCTGGGTAGCCCTTTCTGGTGGAGGGAGAAAATTCATCTTGTTCAGCCGGTCTGGATCAGCTTGAACCAGAGCCACCTGGTCCCCTTCTCAGCTGCACTGTTTATGGCAGCCTTTCATAAACACAGGTCAGGGAGGGAGAGATGGCTCAGTGGGTAACGGCACTGCTGTTAAACCTGATGGCCTGAGTTTGACCTCCGGAACCCACATAGAATGGGCTCCCTAAGGGGTCTTCTGACTTGCACCTCCAAACAGCACGCACACAGAACAAATAAGTAAAAATGTAATAACATTAAAAAATAACCTCAGGATTTACCATGTCATTAAATCACTGCCCCTTTTTATCAGTCATGTATAGTTGTTTTTAAGGCCTTATTGGTAGGAGGTTTATTGCTGGTGGTTGGTGGTTATGGGTTGGTTTTTTATTGTTTTGTTTTTTGTTTTTTGTTTTTTCAGACTATGTAGTCCTGGCTGGCCTGAAATTCACAGAGATCTGCCTGCTTTTGTCTCCTCTCAAGTGCTGAAATTAAAGGCATGCATGCATCACTACCCTAGCCTGGTGAAGTTTGGGTTTTGTTTTTTATTTTTTTGAGACAGAGTTTCTCTGTGTAGCCTTGGCTGTCCTGCAACTTGATCAGTAAACCAGGCTGGCCTCAAACTCAAGAGACCCACCTGCCTCTGCCTCCTGAGTGCTGGTATTAAAGGTGTGTGCCATTGTGCCTGGCTTTGGTGAAGTTTTAAAAATATACTTCCCAGGGGGCCCCACATAAACTGATGCACCAACCAAGGCCAGTGCACGCAGAGTACCTAGACCCCCTGTTCAGACGTAGCTGATGGACGGCTCATGCTCTGTGTGTGGGGGGAGGTGGGAGAGGGCGCTGCTTCTGACTGAGCTCTGGTGCCTGTGATTGATCACTGCCCCTTGGTGGGACAGCTTTGGGGGCACACAGAGGAAGGGGATGCAGGCTACCCTGATGAGACCTGATAGACTGTGATCAAATGGTGGGGGAGGAGGCCTCCCTCAGAGGTCTAGGGGAGGGGAAGAGAGTGAAAGAGGGAGGGAGGATGAGAACTGGAAGATAAGAGGGAGGGGATAACAATCGGGATGTAATGTGAATAAATTATAATAACAAAATAAAAATAAAAACCCACTTATTCGTACATTTGTTGTTGTGGGTAGAATACCCACCTCATACAAGCTATAACAGACAAACCTTACCTGGAGCCCTTACAAATTAAAATTATAAAAGTTTTGAGGTAATTTACCAAGTTGCCAATTAGTGACACTTTGAATTGCCATAGCTTTTTTTTTTCTTTTTTTTTTTTCATGTTTTAGAAGTGGGTATGGTGGCTCCTGCCTTAATCAGGAGCTGGTAGCACAAGTTTGAGGGCAACCTGAGCTACACTGCATGACTCTGTCTCAAAAACAATCCATATTTTAAATTTGTGAAATTTCTTTACCACCTTCAATGCATAAATTAGTATATGTTTTTAAGATGTTAAGATTTTTAGTGCTAATGTTTAACATCTGTTTTCAAGATGTTTAGGTTTTGTTGTTGTTGTTGTTGTTGCTGTTGGTTTTTCAAGACAGAGTTTCTCTGTGTAGCCTTGGCTGTCCTTGACCTGCTTTGTAGACCAGGCTGGCCTCGAACTCATAGAGAGCCACCTGCCTCTGCCTCCCCGAGTGCTGGGATTACAGGTGTATGCCACTGTGCTGGGCTTAGATTTCTCTTTTTAAATTGTGTGTTCGCACTGTTGAGTGCAGGTGCCCTCAGAGGCTCCAGGTGTTGGATTCCCTGGACCTGGACTTCCAGGCCGTTGTAAGCTTCCTGATGTGGATGCTGAGGATTGAACTTGGTCCTCTCGGGAAGCAGCATGGAGTCTAAAGTGACAACCTTCCTAAGTTTTGGTTTCACTATCACTTGTTTGATAAACTCTTAGCAGATGTTTCCCTCCGGTTGTGGGTTCCAGAATTAAATGTTAACATTTATATGTAATATAGGGGAGATGCCTTTAGGGTGCATTTTCTTACGTTAAGGGTGATGGCAGATGCCTATAATTCCGGCAGGAGGCTGAGGCAGAGGATCACTGTGAGGTCAAGAGCAGCCTGGACTACATAGCAAGAGCCTATCCTAGTAAGGGGGATGTGAGAGAGAGGGGGGCTGGTCGTGTGTAGTGAAACGTGGCTTCCAGTACTTGTAGTAGGAAGAGGAAAAACTGGCCCTTCCATTCAAGGAAGGATTAGTGTCTGATTACTGTCACTTACACAGCTGCCTGACCGCTGGGCTCCAAGGCCATCGAAGGCCCCAGTCCTAGCTCTCTGCTTTTCCCTTCCTCCCCACAGTCCTCACAAGTCTTAAGAACGACCTGTAGCCAGGACACTAAGTTGAGTTTTCATTTCATTTCAGTTGGTTAGTTTATTGTGTATGTATGGGCATGCCATGGTACACGTGTGGAGCTTAGGAGTCAGTTCCCTCCTTCCACCTTTACCGATGTCCCAGGAACCAAACTCTGGTTCTCAAGTTTGGCTGCAAGCACTTTTGCCTGCTGAGTCTCCTTTCCAGCCTTGAGTTTCCTTTTACTGGTTCTATATAGGTTAAGAGTAAAGCCAGGGCCCATGCCTTTGAGCCCAGCGCTCAGGAGGCAAAGACAGGCAGGTTGCTGTGATTTCGAGACCAGCCTGGTCTACAAAGAGAGTTCCAGGACAGCTAGGGCTAAACAGAGACACCCTGTCTCAAAAAAAAAAAAAACAAAACAAAAAACAAAAAACAAAAAAACCCAAACCAGACAGTAAGGATGGGAATTCTGTAAGTCAGAATATTTTGCTATGTAGCAGGCCAAACGGATCCAAATTACCGTAACAGATGTACATAGCAACTACAGCATCTGAGTGGTATTGGTCCAGTAATAAACACCACAGCACCACAGCAGCAGTTGGAAAGCACATGAAATGCTTGCTGTTGGGCGGGCGAGAGAGCTCCTGCGGGGAAGGGCCTTCGACTCCAAATTGATCCTCCAAACCCTCATGCTCTCAAGTAGTTGTCTGCATGTATGCCATGGCATTTGTACGTGGATACATACAAAAATAAATAAATACGATGTAATAAAGCATGTGGAGAAACACAGCAGTTGCCCCAAAAGTGTGTGCACTCTCTGGACATACAGGAGGGTGTGTTTGGGGCATCAGAAGGCATGCCTTCCTCTGAGGGAGTGTTTGAGGATTAAGGTGGCAGAAAGGAAGGTGAGAAAATACAGAGGAAAGGGCCCTGCGATTCCTCAGGTAACCATGGTGTCTGTTTTCATGGCACTGTTTTCCATCTTTAAGTCTTGGGCCTCTGCTTGGTGCTGGCCCTGAGCCCGTGGGAGGATGGCGGTGCTGCGGCAGCTGGCGCTCCTGCTCTGGAAGAACTATACTCTGAAGGTGAGTTCAGGCTCAAGGACCAGTCATCCAGGAATCCCTCAGGGAGGGCCCTCAAGGATGCCGCTGTCAACAGGGTGGTCGTTTCTCTTGTAGAAGCGGAAGGTTCTGGTGACCATCTTGGAACTCTTCCTGCCCCTGCTGTTTTCTGGGATCCTGATTTGGCTTCGCTTGAAAATCCAGTCAGAGAATGTGCCCAATGCCACTGTTTACCCAGACCAGTCCATCCAGGAGCTGCCCCTCTTCTTTTCTTTCCCGCCACCTGGGGATAGCTGGGAGCTCGCCTACGTCCCTTCCCACAGCGATGCTGCCAGGACCATCACTGAGACAGTGAAAAGGGAACTAGTGATCAACATGAGAGGTGAGACCCGGGCCGTGGGGGAGAGGAGGTTAGCAGGGTTCTTGGGGCTTGCTTACTTCTAGCTGTGCATAGGATTCAGACTGCTGGATGCAGTGAAAGCTGAGTCCACACTCAGTGACCCGTCATGTTGGCCGTTACGTTTATTAACCCCTGGGCCACCTTGTCTCATCACAAAAAATGAGACTCAAGGGCCTGGCCTTCCCTCTGTCCAGTGCTGAGGGGCCCAGTGAAGAAATGTGTGGCAGTGGCAGTGATATCAGGCTCCACGGTCACACTTTGTGAGAACAGAGGCAGGCAGGTGGACTCAGTCCAGGAAAGCTGTTTAATTCTGAGAGCCGAGCACAGTTTGAGTACATAGTACAAATAACCTTCCTGGGATGGGGTTTCAAGGAGATCGCTCCGAATAAAGCCCCTGGAGGCCTGTGGAGAGACTGCCCAGGTAGTGTGTGCTAGCCTCCTTTTCTACATCTTTGCTTTCAAGATGAAACTGTTGTCCCTTTCCCCTTTGCCTGTTGGCACGTACTTCCCATGGCTTGTTTTACCCCACCGAATGATTACAGCAAAGCTCTGAATAGAAAAGGAGGCATGGGGGGGCGGGGAATAGAGGTCATCTCAGCACTTGGGAGGCAGAGGCAGGTGGATCTCTGTGAGTTTGAGGATAACCTGGTCTACATCATGAGTTCTAAGATAGCCAGGGCTGTGGACTATAGAGAGAGACCCTGTCTAAATATAATGGTAATAAAAAAACATAAAAATAAAGCTTGTCGTGATTGGGGCATGAGGAGTGGGGATGAGGAGAGAGCACTATGGCTGCCATAGACTGCGGCCCCTGGCCTTGCTCGGGTACAGTTTTCTGTGACTTGGCCCCGCTGCCATCCTGCCACCCACCCTGATTCAGACTGCAGCAGTAAGGATAACTGCTGTCCAGTGCTTAGCCCCACTGGGCAGTTCTGCTGGCCTCAGCAGCCTAAGTCTCTGCCAAGACAAAAGCCACTCTAGTTTTGAGGGTTTCCAGAGCTTTCGGCGATCTTGTCAGTATGCTGTCTTTTATCTGAAGTGCCCTCGCATTGCCAGGCTTTTGAAGGGGCAGGGGTGATTGAGCAACGTGTGGCTTCCTGCTTCATCCACAGTGCACGGCTTTCCCTCCGAGAGGGACTTCGAGGACTATATTCGATATGACAACCACTCCTCCAACGTGCTGGCAGCTGTCGTATTTGAGCACACCTTCAACCACAGCAAGGATCCCCTGCCACTGGCGGTGAGGCTTTCAAAACACACAGGCGCGCACGCACACGTAGTGCTAAGCCTCAGTGTCCCCTTGGAACCCCCTACACCTGCAAATACACTTTTCCTTAACCCTCACCTGCCTGAGAATAGTCACCAGACTGTCCTTTGGGACCAGTATGATATTCAGTCCCCACTAAGGGAGGTTGGTGATGTTAACTCCTCAACCCAGAGAAGCTTTTTAAATCTACCCACCCCTAGACAATTGTTTCAGGCCCCTTCCCTGCCCCCCCCTTTTTTTTCTTTTTTGGTTTTTTGAGACAGGGTTTCTCTGTGTAGCCTTGGCTATCATGGGCTTGCTTTGCAGACCAGGCTGGCCTCAAACTCACAGTGATCCACCTGCCTCTGCCTCCTGAGTGCTGGGATTAGAGGTGTGCGCCACGCCACCACGCCCCACCCTCAGGCCCCTTTCACTTTTGGATTTCACAAAAGGTCCTCTGGTCTTCTTTAAATAGAACCAACTAGGATAGGGAAGAAAAGAGCGTATGTTTTGGGCTTAAGTGTGTCTAAAGAGATAAAGGAAGGTCTTTGCTTTCTGGGCGTTAATAAAACTGAGCCACTGTCTCATATCATTGATCCTGCATATGTGGCATCGAAAATATATTACTGGGCATGGTGGCACATGCCTTTACTCCCAGCACTAGAGAGACAGAGGGAGATGGATCCCTGTGAGTTCACACTATCCTGCTCTAAATAGCATGTTCTAGGCCAGCAGAGATACACGAGTTAAACCCTGTCTCAAGAAAAGAAAAGAAAAGAAAAGAAAAAGCTGGGTGTGGTGGCACACATCTGTAATCCCAGCACTGGAGAGCCGGAGGTAGGCAGATCGCTGTGATTTTGAGGCCAGCCTGGTCTACAAACCTAGTCCAAGGCTACACAGAGAAACCCTGTCTTGAAAACCAAAAAAAAAGAGAGAGAGAGAGAGAGAGAGAGAGAGAGAGGTGGCTAGGCTAGTGGCTACAAACTTCCCATAAGCACCCCTAGTACCCCTGTTTGTCCCCTCTGGGAAGAATGACTGACTCCCTTTGGGACTGGAGAGATGACTCAGTATTAAGAGCACTGACTCTTTCAGAAGACCCGGGTTCAATTCCCAGCACCCACATGGCAGTTCACAACTGTCTGTAACTCCAATTCCAGGGGACCCAACACCTTCTCACAGATATATATGCAGGCAAAACACCAGTGCACATAAAACACAAATAAGTAAATCATTAAAAAAAAAAAAGCTGGGTAGTGGTGGCGCACGCCTTTAATCCCAGCACTCAGGAAGCAGAGGCAGGCAGATCACTGAGTTCAAGGCTAGCCTGTTCTACAAAGGGAGTCCAAGGCAGCCAAGGCTACACAAAGAAACCTTGTCTCGAAAAACCAAAATAAAAAATAAAAAAATAAAAAGACTTCCTCTGAGACTTTGAGGCAAAATAGGGTAATTTCAGGGCAGGGCATGGTGAGTTCCTGGTAACACCACTCTAGTGAGGAAACCCCCTTATGGCTCTCAGGCATGAACCGTACAGTCTGGACCCTTCGGAACGCTTGGCTGTCAATTCTGTTTCCACAGGTGAAATACCACCTACGCTTCAGTTGCACACGAAGAAATTACATGTGGACCCAGACGGGAAATACTTTTCTAAAGGAGACTGAAGGCTGGCGCACCACTTCTCTTTTTCCTCGTTTCCCAAGCCCTGGACCAAGGGAGCCTTCATCCCCTGATGGCGGCGAGCCGGGTGAGAGATACTAAGGCTAAGGCTTTGGTACGGGTCTTTAAGTGTGGGAAATGAATTAGGATGAGCAGGAGAGGTGTGGCCGGGAGAGGCTGTGTGCTGCTCAGTAGACCCAGAGCTCAGGAGAAGTAGCAGCCATCTATCACACCAGTTGCCCATGGCAACAACTGCTGGGCTGTAGTTCCTCAAGCCTGTCTTGTTTCTTGAAAGCAATAGAAAAATATCCCTTAAGCCAAGCATGGTGGTACATGCCTTGAGTGTCAGCAGTGGGAGGCATAGGCAGGCGGATTCCTATGCATTAGAGATCAACCTGTTCTACGTAGTAAGTTTCAGGCCAGCTGAGAGATCCTGTCTCAAAAAAGAAAGAAAGAAAGAAAAATCTGGGCCTGGAAAGATGGTTCACAGGACTGGGGCGAATTCTCATCACCCACATGGTGTCTGATACCTGTAGCTCCGGTTCCAGGAACTCTAATGTGTCCTCTGTACTCTACAGACAGCAAGCACTCATGTGGTGCACAGACAAACATGCAATCAAAGCACCCAGACACATAAAATTATTTTAAGAAAAATTTTAAATCTTAGAGGACAAGACTGAGAGATTTCAGTATGTACAAATTCAAAAATTTCCCCCAAAAGAAAAAGTCCTATCACCAACATTTGCAGTAGTTGACAAAAGGAAAATGTCATAAACCAGGCATGGTGGTCCAAACCTGTGAAAGGCTGTTCCAGGTTGTTTAGAAATCCACGAAAGCCTGCTGGGGTAAGTGGGAAGGTTACAACACCAGCACATGGCAGGTCACTTCTAATCCTACTTTAGTCCCAGATGCCCATGCCTCAGACTCACTGACAATGTCCCAGGGATGATGAAATGGCTCAGGTTAAGAGCACTGGCTGCTCTTCCAGAAGACCCACATGGCCGCTAACAGCCATATGTAATGCCCATTCCAGTTGGCCAGGCATGTGCGTGGTATGCAGACATATATGCTGCAAAATACCTATTCATGTAAAAAAGATTTATTTTTTTAATGCCAGGCATGGTGGTGCATACCTTTAATCCCAGCACCCGAGAAGCAGAGGCAGGTGGATATCTATGACTTCAAGGTCAGCCTGGTCTACAAAGTGAGTCCAGGACAGCCAAGGCTACACAGAGAAACCCTGTCCCGGGGGGGGGGGGGGATTTTTTTTTTTTTTTTGAGACAAGGTTTCTCTGTGTAGCCTTGACTGTCCTGGACTCACTTTGTAGACCAGCTGGCCTCGAACTCACAGTGATCCGCCTCCTGAGTGCTGGGACTAAAGGCGTGTACCACCACCACTGGCTAAAAATATTTTTTTAATTAAAAAAAAAAAGAATGTCCCCCAGAGCACTCTGAAAGAACAAGAGAGCCTATAGCACAACAATATTTCTCATGGTTTTACTGATGATCACAAACATTCTCCCTGAGAAAAAGTGATGGATTACAGAGTGATGGCATCATGCCTTTAGACCAGTGGTCCTCGCCCTTCCTGATGCTGCAACCCTTCAATACAGTTCCTCATGTTATGGTGACCCCCCCAACCATAAAATTATTTTGTTGCTACTTCATAACTGTAATTTTGCTGCTGTTATGAGTCATAATGTGAGTATCTGATATGTGACCCACAAAGAAGTTTCAGTCCTCAGGCTGAGAGACACCGCCTTAGACTGTCAAGTCGCCACAAAGTTAGGATGATGAAAACTGCTGAGCCCCACGGTGGTCTCCTGAGAAAACAATATGTGGGCAAGCAGCAGGCAGTTACTTGAAGAGAAAACAGCAATGTTGTGAGAAGGCATGACCTGGAAGACAAAGTTTCCGGGGTCCCATGTTCAGCTGAACCCCTCGCCAGCTATGTGGCTCCCTGGGCCTAAGTGTTTCTGTCTGTCCTATAAGGACAGCATGAGCTGCTCCGAAGTGTCCAATGAGAACTGCTGCTGCACTGGCCTTGTCACACACCAGTGACGTTATGATCATAAAGCCAGAGTGAGACAGAGGGATGGCAGCGCTTGGTAGCCTGTGTTAGGGGTGCGGTTAGTTTTTTTGCTTTTTTCTTTTCTAGAGGCTGGAACCCAGGTGGCTAGACAGTTTTGTGTCTTAGGATATCTGTGTCTGTGTTCTCATGCCCATTCCCCGCTCTGTGGTGAGGCTGGGAGCTTGGGACCTCAGGCTGCCTTTTCTCAATCCTAAACCCACTTCCTCCTTGGGTCTGTCTGTCTGTCTGTCTGTCTCTCTCTCTCTCTCTCTCCTCTCCCCCCCTCCCCCCTTCCCCTTGTATCCCTTAGGGCACTGTGCTTGATACTCCTACAGGCCCCTTTCCTTTTGAGCTTTTTATTTAAGACCCTTTGGAAAGTTCAGAGGAGGCAGCTGAAGTAGGTCAAGTTTATGATCCCTAAGCTGGCCCCATCCTAGCCATCAGAGCCTTTGCCTGTTTGAGACAGAGGGCAGTTAAGCCTGCTAGTCAGCTGATTCAAGATAGCAAAATTATTTCAATTACTCTCCGATATTTGCCAGTGTAATTGCAGGATCCTTATTACTCTTCCCAGGTTTTCCTGATGGTGATGTCTTTATCTAAAGATTCTGTTAGCAGTGCCATACTTGGCTCTACACCCAGATCTGGTGTCTGGCCTAAAGGCATGGAGCCATGCCAGGAAAATTAGACATGTCTTCACTTAGTCCAAGCTGAAGTGAGGGCTGAGGCAAGCATGCAATGTATGAATGGAACAAGTGTCAAAGATCACTGATCCTCTTGCAATGTTGGCTATGTGGAGTTGTGTGTCATCCTTATTTTCCTAGGAATAAAATTGTTCTTTACCCAAAAAAAAAAAAAAAAGTAGTAGAAGGCACCAGGTATGGTGGCGCACGCCTTTAATCCCAGCACTCGGGAAGCAGAGGCAGGCAGATCTCTGTGAGTTCAAGGCCAGCGTGGTCTACAAAGCGAGTCCAGCACAACCAAGGCTGCACAGAGAAAGCCTGTCACAGAGAATGAACAAACAAACAAACACAAGAGTAGACAAAGGCTGCAGAAGAAAGTACCAGCCAAACCCCCTCGCGGGTGTTAACGGTGGAGGAAGGACTGTGAGCCAAGGAGTATAGGTGATGAGGACAAACTGGAAAAGGAGCAGCTTGCCCCGAGCACAGCCCAGTAGGCACTGCCTCTCAGTTAAGCCTGTGTCAGATTCCCAACAACCAGAGCTGCTAAAACACAGACTAACCCCTGCTGTTTCAAGCTGCCTCTCACCAGATCCTCTCTGGCTCCATTTGGGCAAGGATCTCAGCCTCTGTCTCACCTCAGCCACCTCCCACCTAGACTCACAGTTAGCACCTGGGCCATTAGCTTCTTCCTCTTGACTCTTAGACTGTTGGGGCAACACTCAAGACCTGGCCCTCTCAACAAATACAAGAAGTATTTCCTGTTCTTCACACCTTGCTAGTTATCCTTGTTTCTCCTGTTTGCCTTTTTCTTTCTTTCTTTCTTTCTTTCTTTCAAGATTTATTTATTTATTATGTATACAGTGGTCTACCTGCTTGTACCATTGCAGGCCAGAAGAGGGCATGAGATCACATTATAGATGGTTGTGAGCCACCATGTGGCTGCTGGGAATTGAACTCAGGATTCTGGACAAGCAGTCAGTGCTCTTAACCACTGAGTCATCTCTCCAACCCATTTCTCCTGTTTTCAATTGCAATGTTTTCTTTCCTGGTATCTATTTAGCCTAAGTTTTATCTGTTGAGAATTTTCAGTCAGCCTCTAATTTAAGAATTTGTGGGAAAAAAAAAAAAGAGAATTTGTGGTATACAGAATCTCTCTCCCACCAAGTTTATATCTGGTGTTTAGTGTGGTGTGTGTGTGTGTGTGTGTGTGTGTGTGTGTGTATGGGGTATAGTGTATGTAATGTGTTTAGTGTATAGTCCATAGTGTGTGCATGTGTATAGTGTGTAGTGTATCCTGGTGTGTGTGTGTGCCTGTGTGGTGTGTAGTATATGTAATGTGTTTAGTGTGTGCATGTGTATAGTGTGTGTGTGTACAACCGTGCTCATGGGTAGGCCAGTGTTATCATTTGGCACCTTTGACACAGCGTCTCTTACTGGACCTGTAGCTCACCATTTTGGCTCAGCTGGCTAGCCAATAAGCTCTCAGGATCTGCCTGGTGCCACCCTGGAATGCTGGGCTTTACAGAC
Source organism: Acomys russatus (assembly GCF_903995435.1). NCBI lineage: Eukaryota > Metazoa > Chordata > Mammalia > Rodentia > Muridae > Acomys > Acomys russatus. The sequence continues at coordinate 11,534,053 of NC_067161.1, forward strand.
ATGCATAGGAAGCCTTTATGAGGGTGCTGTGGCTTCAAAGCCAGGTTCTCGTGCTTATGTAGCAAGTGCTCGGACCCACCGAACTATCTCCCTAGTCCTATATCGAGCTGTTTTTAAAATATGAATGTGATTATGATCTTGTGTGGGTTAAGTATGAAGAAGTGTCACCTGGTAATAGGAGGCACGCTCTCTCTTCTCTGGGGCCACTGAATAGTGTCAGATGCTGTTAGTGGTCCATAGAGTGAGGTGAAGTTACCCTTTGCCTCCTCTGGCCCTACATCTGTGCACCCAGGGAAGCCCTGTCTGTTCAGAGCACACCCTTCTCTAGTGAGCAGCACCATGACACAGCCGTCCTCTTGTTTCTGAACTCAGGGTACATCCGTGAAGGCTTCCTGGCAGTGCAGCATGCTGTAGACAAAGCCATCATGCGTTACCATGCCAACGCCTCTGCACAGCAGCTGTTCCAGAAGCTCACGGTGATCACCAAGAGGTTCCCGTTCCCGCCATACATCTCAGACCCATTCCTCATTGCCATCCAGTACCAGCTTCCGCTGCTGCTCATCCTGAGCTTCATCTACACCTCCCTCACCATCATCCGGGCTGTGGTGCAGGAGAAGGAGAGAAAACTAAAGGTAACCCTCTGTGCATGGCTTTGCAGTATGTCAGCAAGTCAGCTCGAGAATGGCACAGCCACATGCTGGGTCCTCGGACTCCCTCAAATGAACTGGCCTGACTCAAGGCTGCTGCCATCAGCCAGGGCTCCTTCCTGCAATGCTGGAACGGTAGGATCCAGGCTGCAGTGTGGGCAGGCTGCTCTGCTGAGGGTCTGACGGCGGCCAGGCCTTCTACCTGCTCTCCAGGCAGCACTCCAGGAATTTCGTTTTGATTGTTTGGGGGTTTTTTCTTTGTTTTAGTTTTTGGTTTTTTAAGACAGGGTTTCTCTGTGTAGTCCTGGCTGTCCAGGAACTCACTCCGTAGATCAGGCTGGCCTTGAACTCAGAGATCTGCCTGTCTCTGCCTCCTGAGTGCGGGGATTAAAGGTGTGCACCACCCCACTCCTGACTTGTTTTGTTGTCGTTGCTTGTTCTTTGTTTTTGTTTTTGTTTTACATTATATTTCTAACTTTTGTTTTGGTTTTTTTCTTTAATATTTTTCATATAATATATTTTGATTATGTTTTCCCCCTCCCCTGGCTCCTCCAAGATCCTTCTGGTTTGGGAGGTTTTGTTTGATTTCAGTGATGAAAATGGAACTCAAGGTCTCAGGAATGCAAGGGCTCTACCATTGAGCCACACTGCCAGCCAAGAGCTGACTTTTTATTGTACTCAGACTCTGGCAGTCCAGCTGTGGAGTCCTAGAACCCATAGGCAGCATTGGTCAGTGAGGAGCTGGGTTTCCTCAGGGTACTTCCTGTCCTGATAAGCAGGTAAGAAAGGAAGGCATGGCCAGAGTTGCCATGCACCATCTTACCCTGTTCCTCTAAAGACAGGAAGTACCCTTCCCTAAAAGGATTTTGGGCTTCCCTTTCGAAGTGGGAAGGCAGGTGATTGGATGCCCAGGTCTCTTAACGCATGTCCCCAGCCACAAACTGGTCACAGCCCAAGAGGCTGCCATCAGTGTGGTCAGTGTGGCCTGCAGAGTCTTTTCTGCCAACAGGCGGGGAGGAGCCAGGCTGGGTAACTCTGGCTGCTGCCACAGCCAGCTGCCACACCTGTGCCTTCTGGGACTCGGCTCAAGGAAAGGGAGGACTTGGGAGCACACTGCGGGAATGTGGATCTGCTCTGCAGCATGCAGGGCATCCCTGAAGGACTCAGAGGATTCACCAGCTTAACATCTATTGGGTACCTGTGTCAGGCCTGAATGAGGCACAAGCAGAGAAAGGCGTTTGCTGGCATGACAGAGCTTAGTGGGCCCAGTGGGAAGGTAGCCCTCATGAAGCAGAGCAAAGCCAGGCCCTGCTGCATAGTGGGCTGGGGGAGGGGTCAGCCCATCATGACTTAGGAAGAAAGGGCTATTAATACTGAATTGACTTATTGGGGATAGCCTCCCAGACAGGGAGCATGTGACACTGATAAAAGATAGGAAAAAGCTAGATTCTTACACTACAGGGCTGAGAGCCACAGGACAAGAGCTAGTGTGACAGGGCACAGCTTTCTCCTTCCCCTCATGTGTGCTGGATGATCCTGTGTGTGCCCTACAGCACAGGAGTCCCGGTCTACCCTTGTGCTTTATATATGGCACTGTATTTGTGTGAGCGGACTGGCACACATGGGGCTGTGAGGAAAAGCTACCAGTGTGCAGACGATGGGATAGTGGCCTGGCTGGGTGATGCCTTCTGCCATTCGCAGGAGTACATGCGCATGATGGGGCTCAGCAGCTGGCTACACTGGAGTGCTTGGTTCCTCATGTTCTTCCTGTTCTTCCTCATCGTGGTCTCCTTCATGACTCTGCTGTTCTGTGTCAAAGTAAGTGTGGCTTCCATGAGGGCTCTGGAAAGAAGAGGGCACAGAGGCCCCAACACTCAGGCCACTGACCTCAGGGCAAGTCTCTCCACTGCTGGAGAAGACATACTAGGGCTTCCCATTGGCTGAGGCAGGGAACCCTTCCCGTCCAGCAGTGTTCCTGTGACCTGGACCTTTAGGCCCCCCCTGGTCCATTTCTGCCTCCCCTTGCCACTTGGGCCGGCCTACCCTGCAGGTGAAGAAGGGCGTAGCAGTGCTGTCAAGCAGCGACCCCTCCCTGGTGCTGGCCTTCCTGCTGTGTTTTGCAATCGCCTCCATTTCCTTCAGCTTCATGGTCAGCACCTTCTTCAGCAAAGGTGAGTCCTGTTGTTCCCCTTCGGCCAGCGGACTGGGGTGATCCAAGTCGAGGGACGCAAAGGGGATCTGAGCAGTTAAGGGGTCAAAGGGTCTATATTTTGATGACCCAGAGGCTGCATTGTCGGAAGAGAGAACCCCCGAAAGGTCGAGGGTCAGCAGGTCAGCAACATTGACACCTGTGACAGAGCCTCTTGGAACCCCAGGAGGAAGCTGGACAGTGAATGGGGGCAGAGCACCTGCTGCAGGCTGAGGAGGAGGGGTGGCATGCTTGAGAGCAAAGGGGGATCGGCAGAAGGCGAGTGCGCACACTGTGCACTGCTGAGGCTACTAGAAACAAAAGCCTGAGCTCCCCCCAGCCCCCCATGATGGCTAGCACATTCCAGGCTGTTTCTGCTCTTTGACTTTGTGTTCAGCTTGTCGCTTTTGGCTGTCTTCTCCCATGCTACCTTCTGTCAGACAGAGAGAGAGCATCCAGTAGTTTTTGGATCTCTGGTGGCTTGGAATCTACAAATACAAACTAAATGTCTCTTAGTAATAACTAAATGCTTTTAAATTTTCCCTAAAATTTGGTGTCTCAAGGAAGTCCATAGCACCCTGTGATTATTAAGTAATCTTACTGCTTTGAAAACATACTTGCAGTAGTAGTTTAGTTGCTACTCTGCGACACGGCTGTCACCAGGCTGTTGGATGTATACACGTTTCTGTATCGGACTGCTTCAGGTGGGCAGAAGACCTGCAAGAGGGGCCCAACAATGCCAAAAGAAGCTGCAGCCCGCCGGTGCTGGGGTTTGGGTGGGGCGGGGCCCTGTCGGACAACTGTCCCTCCTGCAAGTCTCCCAGTGAGTTGACAGCAGCAGCCCTGTGCTCCTTCTCCCCACAGCCAACATGGCGGCCGCCGTGGGGGGCTTCCTGTACTTCTTCACCTACACTCCCTACTTCTTCGTGGCTCCTCGGTACAACTGGATGACACTGAGTCAAAAGCTCCTGTCCTGTCTCCTGTCTAATGTCGCCATGGCAATGGGAGCACAGCTCATAGGAAAATTCGAAGCCAAAGGTAAGCCTTGTCCTCATGTCACCATTTGCTGATTTACAGCTTTGGGTACGGCTTGCCGAAAGGGTTCACAGCAGTGACACTCACCTCAGGTGGAAAGCCAGCTGATTGGAACGCCCAACTGGGCTAGGCCTTCATCAGCAACAAGCACTGAGTGTGAGGCTGATGGGAAAGAAGCTCAGATAAGGGCACTAGGAACCACGTACAAGTAAGAGCTAAAATGCCGAGAGATGGTGGACCCCCATCTGCTCGGTCCAGCGGCTTCTACCAATTGGTTTTTGAGTCTCTTCCTACTTCTGTTTTTTGTTTTTCAAGACAGGGTTTCTCTGTGTAGCCTTGGCTGTCCTGGACTCACTGTGTAGACCAGGCTGGCCTCGAACTCACAGAGATCTGCCTGCCTCTGCCTCCCGAGTGCTGGGATTAAAAGGCATGTGCCACCACTGCCCGGCTGCATTTTTATTTTCATGTGTGTGTGTGTGTGTGTGTGTGTGTGTGTTGTGCACATGTGAGTGAAGGTGTCACAGAATCAAGAAAAAGATTATCAGATCCCCCAGAGCTAAAGTTACAAGGGATTGTGAACCACCTGATGTGGCTGCTGGGAATTCAACACTAGTCCTTTGGGGAGAACAGCAAATGCTCTTAAGCCATCTTACCATCCTCTTTAAAAACTTTCTTTAAATTACATTTTTGTTTGTTTTGCTGTTCCCTGTCTGTCTGTCTGTCTCTCTCTGTCTCTCTCTCTGGTTCTTTCCAGACAGGGTTACTCCTGAATGTCCTACTTTTGCTTTGTACACTATGCTGTCCTCAAACTCACAGAGATCTGCTGCCTCTGGTTCCCTCAGTGCTGGGATTAAAGGCGTGCACCATCATGCCCGGCTTGTTGTTTTTCAAGACAGGGTTCTCTTTGTAGCCTTGGCTGTCCCAGAACTCACTCTGTAGACTAGGCTGGCCTCAAACTCCCAGCCGCCTCTGCCTCCAGAGTGCTTAGATTAAAGGTGCACCTCACCACTGCCTGGCTACATTTTTATTGTGAATGAGTTTTTGTACACAGGAGCATACATGTGCCACAGAGTGTGTGTGATGGTCATAGAACTTACTGGAGTCCTTCTGTCCTTTCACAGTATGAGTTCCTTCCACCACGTGAGTCCAGGAATAGAACTCAAGTCATCAGAATTGGCAGAAAGGGCCTTTGCCCCCAAATCATCTTGTCAGCTCTTTTTATTCTTGACACTTTCAGAATTGTTGCACAAGAGACCTCAAAGCCAGGGAATTTTGAGGTCTTTGAGTCAGCTTTCGGTGAGTGGTTAGCAGGCCCTGCTCCCTAGTACCCCCTGCAGCACTTGCTGATGGAGGCAGGGATCCTGAGAGGGAACCCAGTCAAAGCTCAGGGAAATCTTTTCCGGATTTTTGTGAAATGTCCTGACTTGAAACATCACGGAGGACAAATAAAACACTTGCTGCGCCTGGCTTTGACTTGTGTCCTTCTACTTTTGTAAAGCCCATCATGGAAACTCGGATCTCAGGGGCTCCGAGCCTCTGAAGATCAGTAGACTCCTCTTATGGCAAGGCCCCATGTGACTTCTGGGTAGATCGAACCCCTCACACAGAGAACCCTGGAGAGAGGACCATAGCCTGGGACCTGGCCCCACTTTTCCTGATCCCAGGAGGGGTGAGGATAGGTGAGTAGCTGTGTGTTACTGCGCAGCTGATAAGCCGCCTTTCTAAGGACTCACCTGGGATCACTTAAGATAAGATAGCCTTGGCTCCTCCCTGCCCAGATGCTCTCTTAGGCCAAACGTTCTTATCCTTCTGGTCACATGTCTTTGTCGGTTTGTATTGCTATCACAAAATACCTGAGACTTGGTAATTTATGAAGAACAGGAATTTATTTCTCACAGTCCTGGAAGCTGGCAAGTCTCGAAATGTGATACCTGGCAAGAGCCTGGTGTCTGCTTCCAAGATGGCACCATACAGAGCAGGAGATGGAGAGAGAGGAGCACCATTCCTGCAGGACCCTTCTCATTACAGCTTTGTCCGTCGTGAGGGCTGTCTCCCACACTGTTTCCCTGGAAACTAAATTTCTAGCAGACAACTAAAGGCCATGCCACTGAGCAATGTAATCGTAGCACTAAGGAACTTGAAGCAGGATTGTCGTGAGTTTGAGGCCACCCTGGACCACATGGTGAGTTAGTTCCACACCTGCGCTAGAAAGAAACCCTGTCTTGCTTTTAAAAACAACAAACAAACAACCACAGCAAAACAGCTAACATTAATGAAGGTCTGGGTGTGTTCTGTAGCACTGCATAAAACCAGATGTGGTAATACAATTATGTCTAATCCCAGCACCGAGGAGGTGGGGGCAGGAAGATCAAGAGGTCAGGATGTGCCGTTTGTGTTTCTAGCATTAGTAGCCTGCTGATAGAGTGTAGACTGTGTAAACTAGCAGAAACTTCCAAGGCCTCCAGCACTTTGTTTTGTTGTTTTTCGAGACAGGGCTTCTCTGTGTAGCCTTGGCTGTCCTGGACTAGCTGTGTAGACCAGGCTGACCTTGAACTCACAGCGATCTGCCTGCCTCTGCCTCCCGAGTGCTGGGATTAAAGGCATGCGCTACCACACCCAGCTGCCTCCAACACTTTTTTTTTTTTATGTTTTTTTTTTCTCCAACACTTTTTTTTTTTTTTATTAATTTATTCTTGTTACATCTCAATGTTTATCCCATCCCTTGTATCCTCCCATTCCTCCCCCCCCCCCATTTTCCCATTATTCCCCTCCCCTATGACTGTTCCTGAGGGGGATTACGTCCCCCTATATATTCTCATAGGGTATCAAGTCTCTTCTTGGCTACTTGCTGTCCTTCCTCTGATTCTCCAACACTTTTTAAGAAGCTTTTTCCGGGCTGGAGAGACACGGTTCCATACTCAGGAGCACCTGCTGTTCTTTCAGAGCTCAAGCTTGGTTCCAAGCATCCATGTCAGGCAGCTCCAGCTCCAGGGAGCTGACACCCGGGCCTCCTCAGGCATCTGAACTCACAGTAACATGCAGACATGCATGCCTAGCCACACATGATTTAAAATAATAAAAATCAGTGGTTGTTTATTTTTTTAGTATTAAAATCTGAAAGGGCATTTCCAAAGAGGAACTTCATTGTATGACACCTTTTTTTTTTTTTTTTTTTTTTTTAAGTTACATAGTGACTTTTTGTTTTGTTTTTCAAGACAGGGTTTCTCTGTGCAGCCTTAGCTGTTCTGGAACTCACTCCGTAGACCAGACTGGGCTCGACTCACAAAGATGCCCCTGCCTCTGCCTCCCAAGTGCTGGGATTAAAGGTGTACACCACTACCACCTGGCCGTAGGAGCTTTTCTTTTCTGTTCTTTTGTTTGTTTGTTTGTTTGGCTTGTCGAGGCAGGGTTTCTCTGTTTTAGATTTATTTATTTATTTATCTATTTATTTATTTGGCTTGTCAAGGCAGGGTTTCTCTGTTTTAGATTTATTTATTTATTTATTTATCTATTTATTTATTTGGCTTGTCAAGGCAGGGTTTCTCTGTTTTAGCCCTGGCTGTCCTGAACTTGCTTTGTAGACCAGGCTGGTCTTGAACTCTCAAAGATCCGCCTGCCTCTGCCTTCCGCGTGCTGGGATTTAAAGCATGCGCTGCCACAAAACAGACAACCTCTAGCTGTTTTGAGCATAAGTGTTCACCAAGGCTGTAGAGCAGACATGTCCATCCCAGCAGCAGCTGTGAGACACTTAGGTCCATGCCTGCGTGGCCTGCGACACTGATGTATCATGAGCTTTATAGAGCTTCACATTAGTTTTGAGTTCTCCCAGTTTCGCTGGTTACATTGACCTGACACCAAATATTATGTGTGTGCAGTTGTGCACGTGTATATATACATATGCATATATACATGAGTCTGTATGCATGTAACAAGTGAAACGCAAACCCATCTAGTCAGTTCATAAACTTTTAAAGATGTGTGTATGATGTGTGTATGTTTGTGTGTGTGATGCCTGCATTCATGTCTGTGCGCCACATGGGCCAAAAGAGGGAGCTGGATCCCCGGAACTGGAGTGACAGGGCGTTGTTAGCCACCAGGCATCAAACTCAGGTCCTCAGGAAGAAATGCCATGGCTCTCAACCTCTGAGCCATCTTTCCAGCTCCACTTTACAAGAAAGTTCTGCAATTTACTGGTTCTTTTAACTTACTGTTGTCTTCAAGACTTGAAGACAGTTGACTGGGGACGGGGTGGGATGTAGCTCAGTTGGTCATGTTTACCTAGGGTTCAGTCCCTAAGGCAGCGGTGTTAGCTGAGGGTGACGGCGGTACACAGTTATAATACCAGCACTGGGAAGTGGAGACAAAAGGATGAGAAGTTCTAAGCTACATAGTAAGTCTGAAGTCAGCCTGGAATACAGGAGACTCTGTTTAAAAAAAAAAAAAAAAGACTTAAAAGTTACCAGATTTGGGTCTGGAGAAGATGGCTCCGAGGTTAAGAGCACTGAGTGCTCTTCTAGAGGTCCTGAGTTCAATTCCCAGCAATCACATGGTGGCTCACAACCATCTATAATGTGATCTGCTGCCCTCTTCTGGCATGTAGACAGAGCACTGTATACATAATAAAAATCTTAAAAAAAAAAAAAAAAAAAGTTACCAGATTTGTTACAAAGCTCAGGAAGAAACTCATACTGACTTCACAGTGACAGCGCAGGGAAAATACGCATGCACGCATGAGTACGTGTGCCGTCAATGGCTGCAGGGTCTCGCCCCTCCCATCCAGCCTATATAGTTCAGGACTCCTTTCCTATGGGTCCTCCAGGCACTGGCATCCAGTGGCATGACCTCATGAACCCTGTCAACGTGGATGACGATTTCTGCTTTGGACAAGTGCTGGGGATGCTGCTGCTGGACTCGGTACTCTATGGCCTGGTGACCTGGTATGTGGAGGCTGTCTTCCCAGGCCAGTTTGGCGTGCCCCAGCCCTGGTACTTCTTCCTTATGGTGAGTGCCGATGCCCCTGTTCTTCAAGCAGGCCACTTCTTTGGGGGACAGTGGTGTCCCCAGCACTCACTTGGGACCCCTTTGAGTCCCAGAGCATGACACCTGCATAGGCCTGGGATAGAAAACTCTGACCTGTGCATGTGTCCTGAGGGCCCTTAAGATTTGTTCAAAGAGATGAAGACCTGCCTTATCTCCAGGGTCCGAGACAAGGGACACTTTTTTTTTTTTTTTTTTTTTTTTTTTTTTTGGTTTATCGCGACAGGGTTTCTCTGTGTAGCCTTGGCTGTCCTGGACTCACTTTGTAGACAATGCTGGTCTTGAACTTACAGAGATCCACCTGCCTCTGCCTCCCGAGTGCTGGGATTAAAGGTGTGCGCCACCACGCCTGGCTGGGACACATACTTTTAATCCCAGTACTTGGGAAGCAGAGGCTGGCAGATCTCTGTGAATTTGAGGACAGATTGGTCTACAGAGTGAGTTCCAGAGCTACCCATAGAACCCCTGTCTCAAAACACCAAATAATCACAATCCAGAGGCTTAAAAGCCCAGGGCCTTCCATGTACGAAGCGAGCACTCTAATACTGAGCTATATCCCCAGCATAAAAACAAGTCTCTTACTGGGTTTTCTGCCTACAAAACACTGAAGCTTTATTGTGGGTGGGCACACTTTTCAAAAATAGATAGCGCTTCCCACTGCCAGAAAAGGACACTGTTAACACCTGGCTGTGGCACTGTTAATACTTTTCTCATTGACAAAACAACTAACAAAGCATCGTAAGGCAGAAGGCTTCGTTCTGGCTTACAGTTTGCGGGGAGAGGTTCTCTTACAGCAGGGAAGGCATGGCAACAGAAACAAGATGTTGCACAGGGTCGCAGTCCAGGAAGCAAATATCCTGGGCACTGGTGCTCGGCTCCTTTCCCCTTTTCTTAGTCATGAGATAGATGATACAGTCTATATGTAATGTGGGTCTTCCCTCCCCAGCCCCCAGGCTAGACGCTCCCTCAGAGACATGCCCAGCCGCTTGTCTCCCACGTGATTCCAGATGCTGTCAACTTGACGGTGCTAGCCTTTCAGTGTCCTCCCTACCTGGCCCCTGCAGACAATTGGCTTGATAAAAGTGGGCCATAGCCGGGTGGTGGTGGCGCACGCCTTTAATCCCAGCACTCGGGAGGCAGAGGCAGGCAGATCACTGTGAGTTTGAGGCCAGCCCTGTCTACAAAGCGAGTCCAGGACAGCCAAGGCTACACAGAGAAACCCTGTCTTGAAAAACCAAAAAAAAAAAAAAAAAAAAAAAAAAAATAATAATAATAATAATAATAATAATAAAAATAAAAATAAAAATAAAAGTGGGTCATATGAGGCTGGAGAGATGGCTCAGGGGTTAAGAGCACTGGCTATTCTTCTAAAGGTCCTGAGTTCAATTCTCAGAAACCACATGGTGACTCAAAACCATCTATAATGAGATCTGGTGCTGTCATCTGGGATCTAGGCATATGTGCAGGCAGAATATTGTATAAATAATAAATAGATAAATATAGCACTTGGGAGACAGAGGCAGGCGAATTGAGGCCAGCCTGGTCTACAGAGTAAGTCCAGGATATCCAAGGCCATGCAGAGACACCCTGTCTCGAAAAACAAAAACAAAAAACCAAAACAAACAAACAGAAAGACATAAATAAATAACCAAACCTTTTTACAAAAGAAAAGTCAGCCATATGGCTGGGCCATGGTGGTGCATACCTTTAGTCCCAGCACTTGGGAAGCAGAGACAAGAGGATCTCAGAATTCGAGGCCAGCCTGGTCTACAGACTGAGTTCCAGGACAGCCAGCACTACACAAAGAAACCCTTCCTCAAATAAACAAACAAACAAACAAAATAAAAATACATTATAACCAGACTGGAAAGTTTTTTTTTTAATTCTAACAAGTATATGAACCTATGTGTCTATTTATACAGTCTTTTTAGATTTTTATCTAGCCATGTTTATAAATCCATTATTTTAGAAATGTAGGTTTACTTAAATATATAGCTTTTTTTATGAGTGAACTTTGTCATGACTATGTAGAATCCCCATGTAACGTTTCACCGTCACACACTAGCAGTTTCTGATTGATAACTAGCTCCGCTTCTTTTGTCATTTATTTATTTTTGATTCAGCAAGTATTTGTCAAGTGTCAGCTGTTGTGTTTCATCAAATGCAAGTTGACACTTATAGAGACAGACAATACTATTGTCTATAGCTGCGGAGGGACATGCCACCATTAAACTACTGCCTTTTATTATGTGAAATCCATTCTGACTTCAAAGTCACTTTAAATGTGAGTTGTGTGTCCAGGGATAACAGTGCAATGTGTGCCTCTGTGCACTGGGAACAGAACTAACACATCCTTACCTTCCTCTCCAGTGCCCCTGTCCACAGGGAGCCTGTCACATGGTGAGCAGAGAGAGGCCTGAGACACAGCTCCTTTCCCCTTGGGGCCTGACAGTACTCTGGACTGGAGTGTTCAATAATATCTCTTCATACAATTGACAAGTTCCCTTTTCTCTCTGTTTAATCTGAATTTCACAACAGTCCACTCTTGTGCCCATTTGCCAGGCTAGGAAGGCAAGAGTTAGAGCCCTCCCAGGTATAGCCAAATCAGGAAATAGGCTGGAATTCAGTCTGAGATGGTATTGTCTCCTTAACCATATGCCCTGTGGTGGTTAAGACTCAGGTTGTGCCGTTAAGCACGTTTAGTGTGTCAGTGGTAATTACTTTGTTGATCACAAATGAAATGGACTGATACTAATGACTGTGGCACCCATGTGCCTCCATCCCAGCCCTCCTACTGGTGTGGGAGTCCAAGAACTGTCGTAGGGAAAGAGGAAGAAGACAGTAACCCAGAAAAAGCTCTCAGAACCGAGTACTTTGAAGCAGAGCCGGAGGACCTGGTTGCGGGAATCAAGATCAAGCATCTGTCCAAGGTGAGGCCTTGAGGGCAGACTGGTCAGCTGCAGGCGCTCTCTCCAGGCCTGCCCCCCTCCAGCTGTCCTGAGCATCTGTCGGAGGAGGATAGGGTCCCCTTCTTGTAGCTGTTCCTAAGCCACTCTGCAGGGCACACCTTCCCTCCGCATCTGACCCCGTGCTGGCTGGCATTGTGTTGTGGCATTGTGCACCTGTCGCCACCTGTCACGAGCTTCTCAGTCCATGTACAGTGGATGCACAGTGACAACAGGAAGGGCATGTAGGGACTAACAGAGGGATGTAGCCTCTGCCCCACAGTTCTGTTCTGTGTGTTGATTCGCAGTACCTTGTTTAGTGTCCTGAGATATTAGGGTCATGTTTCAAAGGAAAAGGAAGGCCTTAGGGCCCCAGGAAGTCACAGCAGCCCTTTGCCTTACCTGCAGGTGTTCCAAGTGGGTAATAAGGACAAGACGGGCATCAGAGACCTGAACCTGAACCTGTACGAAGGACAGATAACAGTCCTACTGGGTCACAACGGTGCTGGGAAGACCACGACGATGTCCATGCTAACAGGTGAGAGGGGACACCGCGTCTGTCCGTCTGTGCCTGGCGGGCCCTTCCCTTGGGATGGTTTACGTCAGCCTCAGCTTTGTTTTCTCACATGGCTTTCAGTCTTTCCCTGTAACGTTTTAACCCTGTGGCCCAGGGGAACATACAAGGAGCCTTTAAGCAGTTCCCACCCTACTCTCAGCCTCTGCCTGTGAATGCCCCAAACCTGGCGAGTTCAGCAAAAACAAATAAGACTAATTCTCTAGCCACGGAGGAACAGATCCACCCATGTTGATTGACTCCGATCCCCCTGTGCTGGGCTAGGGACACGAATCAGTGGTGGAGTGGTTGTCTGGCATTCACTGAGCCCTAGGTTCAGTCCCAGTACCCACGGGGACAAGGGACAAGAGGAAGGAAGGAGGGGACTTTTCATCCCTAGTGTGTTCCACCCGTCTGAAGCTATTCCCGTCTTCCTGAAACACTAAGGTGCTTGTGAGTAGCACACACCTTGGTGTTGAGAGCGGAGCGTTTGACAATAATGGGTCCAGGACCTACACACACTCGTGTGAGAGAAAATGAGAATGAGTTTTTTCTTTATGGCAAAGTGGTGTGTGCCTTGTCACAGAGCCGGGCCCCCGTCGTCTGGCTGCCTCTGCCCTGCTGGACAGAACCTCACATGGGAGAGTGAGGGGGTCCAGGTACTCTGATAGAAGCCTTAGTAAAATGAGGGGGCACATGAAGGGAGTCAGGGAGGACACTGTACCTTGCACAAGTGAACAAGGTGTTCATGGTGGATTTGGGGTCCTTGGTTTGGCTGCAGGTCTCTTTCCCCCTACCAGTGGACATGCATATATTCACGGGTACGAAATTTCCCAAGACATGGTTCAAATCCGGAAGAGTTTGGGCCTGTGTCCCCAGCACGACGTCCTGTTTGACAACCTGACAGTTGCAGAACATCTTTACTTCTATGCACAGGTACGTCTGTGGGTGACAGGGACACATGGATGGTGACTGTTCCCTCCTTGCAGCTGCCCCTGTGTGCCCTGAGCCTCACAGCAGTCTGTTCTGAGGAGCTATGCCATAAAAGCAAGGGTGATCGTGGAGGGACAAGCAGTGTCCAGCGATAGCACAGGAAGACGTCTCTTGAGCTAGAGAGCTTGCTGGGATGGTTTCGTTCCTGTCAGCACCACCTGCCTTACAGCCTCTCATCCCCTGTCTTTCAGCTTAAGGGCCTGTCTCTGCAGAAGTGTCCTGAGGAGGTCAAGCAGATGCTGCACATCCTCAGCCTGGAGGACAAGCGGGACTCGAAGTCCAAGTTCCTGAGTGGGGGAATGAAGCGCAAGCTGTCCATCGGCATCGCCCTCATAGCCGGCTCTAAGGTATCAGGCCGGGTGGTCTCTGCATGCGGCCAAGCCAGGCTCCCACACAAGGACAGACCCAGGGGTGATGACGACAGCTTATCAAACCCCCACCTGGAGCTGCAGAAGGCCACCCAGCTCAGCCAGCCTGGGGCTAGGATGTGTGGCTCTGTCATTGTCACAAGGCTTCATTCACCTCTGCCCACCCTCCAGGTGTTGATGTTGGATGAGCCGACCTCAGGCATGGATGCGGTATCCAGGAGGGCCGTCTGGGACCTTCTTCAGCAGCAGAAGAGTGACCGCACCATCCTGCTGACCACCCACTTCATGGATGAAGCTGACTTGCTGGGAGACCGCATCGCCATCATGGCCAAGGGGGAGCTGCAGTGCTGTGGGTCGTCACTGTTTCTCAAGCAGAAATACGGTGAGGAGTGTGAAGGAGGGGTCCAGGACAACCTCAGTTTCATGACAGGGCCAGTGCTTCTACCATCTGTGAAGGGTCCAGACAGTAGCTGGGCAAGGCCTGCTTTAACCTTCCTCTTCTCTTATCCCACACAGAGGTGTGTGGGGATGGCAAAGCAGAGTATCTTGAGTGGCGTGCTCTTGTTAACACACAACAGGGCTGCCCAGAGCAGGAATCTGGGGTAGACAGGAGTCCTGTGAGAAGAGGTCTCTGGTGCTTTTCTACTTGTAGCTCTCACTAAGAGCACTATTCACTGCACAACCCAGCCCAGCAGGTGGCGTTATAAGCCAGGACTCAACCACCTTGCTGTATGGAGTGCCTGGCCTCGTGTTGTCACATCCTGACCTAACATTATATGCCTGTCTCATACCCTCAGACCAGAGTGCTCCTCCCTCACAAAATGCCCCATGGTTCACACCTTACCTCTCCTGTGCCCTAGAGATCCCCAGTATAGCCAGAGCAGGCTAGGAAAGGGGCCCCCATCTAAGTGGCTGTGTGCCTAGTGAAGATGCCAGGGTTCCTTTACCAAAAGAGAGTGTCGTCTGTTCATCCCTAATAGGGCCTCAGGAGTTTTGCTTGCTACTTCTTGCCTGTCTACCCAGTTAGCTGAGCCCTTGGTTGTCCTGGGTCCAACAGCCTTGTCTCTGAGGGAACAAGAAAGGGCCATTTCCACCAACGCATTATTGGATAAGAAGCCAAATGGGAGTTCAGGGTGTGCAGTGCAGTCCCACAGCTCCCTCCCGCTGTGCCTCTTCCTTGTAGCAGGGATCGGCATGAATCCTACAGTACAGGCATACTCACATACTCTGGGAGTGGTTTTATCCTCAGGAGGGCTTTGGCTTCCTGTAGCTGTACCTGGCTACATCCAGTGACCCAGCCTCCCCAGAACTTTCCCCCAATAGGTTGTGGGAGATGACACCCTGCACTGCCGTGAGGAGCATCTGTTCTGGCCCAGTTGTATGCAGCTGTACAAGTGCTTTCCCATGATCCTGCCTGATGGGAGCCACAGAGATGTGGCGTGGCAGCAGAAGTGGGACCACCAAAGGTCCTCACACTCGGTCCCCGTGTTCCAGGAGCTGGCTACCACATGACACTGGTGAAAGAGCCACACTGCAATCCTGAGAGCATCTCTCAGATAGTACGCCACCATGTCCCCAATGCCATGCTGGAGAGCCATGCTGGGGCGGAGCTGTCCTTTATCCTTCCCAAGGAAAGCACACACAGGTACGTGTCCTTGAGTGCACAGGTCCAGACCCAGGAAGGCCCCATGGCTGGTATGACGACTGGGCATCTCATCCGTTGGACCAGGGATGCGGGGGTCAGACCTGAAGCATCTTCTGGGCTGATACTACTTACTGCTAATCCTGCAGAGAGGCATTGCCTGTGCCTGAGGAAGACAGACAGACATCAGGCAGGTCTGCATCCATACCCACACAGGACTCCCTTCTAACACCTGCTTGAGTGTATAAAGCCTATCGCCAAACAGTGATGCTTACCTGTCATCCTAGTACTTGGGTGACAAGAGGCAGGAGGATCATTTCAAGGTCATCCTCAAAGCCAACCTAGGCTGTGTGAAACCCAGTCTCAACCTCCCTCCAAAAATAAGTCAATAAGAAAATATGTAGCGGTGCATAAACAATTATTTCCGGAGCTGCCATGCGTTTGCAGACAAACCGTGAGTGCTCAGAACTTCTCCATCTCAGAACCTGAGACAGTCAGTTCCCTCATTCCCATGACTCAGCTACCTACACCAGGCGGCACAAGAAGTAGAAACACTACTTGGAAACTGCAGTAGTGTTGATATGTTTTTAAATTGTGTGTGGGGGCTGGAGAGATGGCTCAGTGGCTAAGAGCACTGCCTGCTCTTCCAAAAGGACCTGGGTTCAATTCCCAGCACCCACATGGCAGCTCACAAATGTCTGTAACTCCAAGATCTGACACTCCCACATGAACGGCCATAAATTAAAATTAAATAAAATATTTTTAAAAAATTATGTGTGGGGAGGGGTATGTGCACTTGAGTGCAGGTAGAGGCCAAAGGTGTCAGAGTCCCCTACAGCTGGAGCTCTGGGCGGTTGTGAGCCACCTGACGTGGGCGTTAGGACTGACTTTGGTCCTCCGCAAGAGCACTTCATGCTTTTAGCTGCTGAGCCATCTCCCCTGCCTGAAGCTTATATTGAAGTGTAGGCTATTGAGGGGATGGAGAGATGGCTAAGAGCACTAGCTGTCCTTCCAGGCCACTTCGGCACTTGTTGCCGAGCCTGATGACCTGAGTGTGACGCCCAGGCCCTGTGTGGTAGAGAGCCATCTCCTGCACTTGTTCTCCTCTGGCCATCTCACGTGCATGAACAGATGAGTGAAATGAAAACCTGCAGTACATTCAGTCATGTGTCTCAAGGTTGCCGTTGCTGTGACCAAACACCGTAACCAAAACAAGGTGAAGAGGAAAGGCTTTAGCTGGCTTGCACATGTTCACTGAAGGACATCAGGACAGGAACTCAAATAGGGCATGAACCTAGAGAAGCCAGGATCTGACGTGGAGGCTGTGGAGGGCTGCTGCACACTGGTTTACTCAGCCTCCTTCCTTACAGAACCCAGGACAGCCCAACAACAGCCATCCCAGATCAAACGCTGTATAAGAAAATTCCCTGCAGGCTTGGCTGCAGCTTGACTTTATGGAGGCGTTTTCCCAATTGAAGTTCCCTCCTCTCAGATGACTATAGCTCAAGTCAGGTTGACATAAAACTTACGTCATAAACAATTGACCCCTTGTCATCTTGACACACACAGACATGTCACTGTTAACCCATAACCTCTCCTTTCTTGTTCATCCCTAAGATTACACATTTATATAGACAGTTGTTATGTTTCAAACCTGGGACAAATGGCTGAGGTTCTCCCAGCATCCCTCAGTCCCCACCTGTTAACAGGGCCCTCCTGGCTGGCATACCCCACTCTGATCTCTCCATCCCAGGAGGCTGGGCTGCTCTTCCTCATATAATCCAGCCGTTTTGGTTTTGGTCGCCCGCTCTCTCTGAACCTTTGGGCCTCCTGGCTGCTGCACTTGGTCACTGTCCCCTCACATGGCCCAGCTCGGTCTGGTCATGTCCACTCTGGACACTCCCAGATGTCTCCCACATAGCTATGCTCTCCCACATAGCTACAGTAAACATACCTAGGAGCAGTCATGTTCTTTTCCTTTTATTTATTTTTTCCTTCATTCATCTGGTGCTGAAACCCTGAACCAGTCATGTTCCTTTTCCTTTTTTATTTCTTTTTTTCATTCATTTGGTGTCAAAACCCAGGATGGGTCATGTTTCTTTTTTCTTTTTTTAATTTCTTTTAATTCAACAATATAAAACATCTTACAAACTTAAAAAGTCCCACAGTCGCCAGGTGTGGTGGTGCACGCCTTTAATCCCAGCACTCCGGAGGCAGAGGCAGGTAGATCGCTGTGAGTTCAAGGCCTGCCCTGGTCTACAAAGGAAATCCAGGACAGCACAGAGAAATTCTGTCTTGAAAAACCAAAAAAAAAAAAAAAAAAAAGTCCCACAGTCTTTAAAATTTACAATATTTCAAAATTTCAGTCTCAGCTGTGCAGTGGTGGTGCACTTCTTTAGTCCCAGAACTTGAGAGGCAGAGGTAAGCAGATCTTTGTGAGTTTGAGGCCAATGATCTACAGAGCAAGATACACATAGAGAAACTCTGTCTCCAAACACAAACAAACAAAAAGAATAAATAAATAAAAATTTAGTCTCTTTAAAAATCTAAAGTCTCACTGGGCATGGTGGCACACGCCTTTTATCCCAGCACTAGGGATGCAGAGGCAGGTGGATACCTGTGAGTTCGAGGCCAGCCTGATCTACAAAGTGAGTCCAGGACAGCCAAGGCTACTCAGAGAAACCCTGTTTCAAAAAAACAAAGAACAAAACCAAAAAAACCCTAAAGTCTCAGCCAGGCACAGTGGCGTACACCTGTAATCCCAGCACTCGAGAGGCAGAGGCAGGCAGATCTGAGTTTGAGGTCAGCCTGGTCTACGAAGCCAATCCAGAACAGCCAAGAATACACAAAGAAACCTTGTCTTAAAAAAGAAAAAGAAAAAAATCTAAAGTCGATGGGCGGTGGTGCACACCTTTGATCCCAGCGTCGGGAGGTACAGTCAGGGAGATCACTCAGAGAACAAGGCCGGCCTGCTCTGCCAAGAGAAGAGAGATGCAGGACAGCGAAGGCTACATAGAGATGCAGGACAGCGAAGGCTACATAGAGAAAATCTGTCTCAAAAAAAAAACAAAAAACAAAAAAAGTCCAAAATCTCTTCTAAAACTTCAAGTCTTTCAACTGTGGGCCCCTGTAATATACAAAATAAGTTAAATACTTTATTTCAAGAGGGAAAGGCCAGGGCTCAGTGCAAAGCAAAGCGGAAACAACCTCCAGCCGTGACTAAGACATCTCCAGTGTCTGGGACCGTCAGGAGGCCACGTCTCTGGCTCTGCCCTCAACAACACATACAGATTGTCTCCAGGCTCAGGCTGGCCCACTCCGTGTCTGCTGCTGCCCTTCGTGGTTGTCCCATGGTCCTGGCATCTCCAAATTGCCACGGCCTCTGCTGCAACTCCTGGGTTCTCTGAGAATTCCAGCCCTGCTGTAACCCAGTGCCAAGCCTCAGCTGCTCCTTGTGACCCGTTTGTGCCTTCTGTACTAGTGCCACCTGGAAGGCTTTTACACATGGCCAAGTTTGGCTGTGAGCGTGTAGTACAACCTAGGCTACCCCTGTACCGTGGCTTCTGTGTGCTGACTCTGAGGAAACACTTCCCAGAAGACTTCACCTCAGTGATGCTGGTCTCCTCCTCCTCCTCCTTAATTTTTTGAGACAGGGTTTCTCTGTGTAGCCTTGGCTGTCCTGGACTCGCTTTGTAGACCAGGCTGGCCTTGAACTCACAGCGATCCGCCTGTCTCTGCCTCCTGAGTGCTGGGATTAAAGGTGTGCGCCACCACGCCCAGCCCACTGGTCTCTTCTTAATCACAGCTGATTTCCCAGCTCCAGCTAGCCAACGTTGAGTATGCCAGCGAAGCAAAGATTTCATGTTAGTGGTTCTGGTACCTTGTTAATCATAGCTGACTCTTTATCCCCAGTAACCAGAACCATAGCTTCATAACTCAAAATACGCAGCAGCCCCGATAGAGTGACTCTGACATCCCCCAGGAACTTCACAAGGCAAGCCTCCGTTACCCATATTTCTCTCAACACTTACCTTTCTACCTCCCACAGAACACTTCATGACTTTTCTACCCCAAAGTTCCAAAGTCCTTCCACAGTCCTCTCAAATGCACATGGTCAGGTTATCTCTCAGAAATACCCCACAATCTGTGCACCAGTGTCTGTGTCATTTAGGGTTACTATTGCTTGGTGAAATAGGGAGGGAAGGGTTTACTCGGCTCACACCTCCACAGCACTGAAGGAGTCAGGCCAGGACCTTGGAGGCAGGAGCTGAAGCAGAAGCTATGGCTTACTGCTTACTGGCTTGCTCTGCCTGCTTTCTTAGAGACCCTGAGACCACCAGCTGGGGTGACCCCACCCACAATGGCGGGGCACTCTCACATCAATCAGTAATCAAGAAAGTGCCTTACAGGCTTGCTTGCAAGCCTGATCCTATGAAAGAGTTTTCTTTTCTTGCTTTTTTTAATTTTTGGTTTTTCAAGACAGGGTTTCTCTGTGTAGCTGTCCTGGACTTGCTTTGTAGACCAGGCTGGCCTCTGTCTCAAAAATCAAAAAAAAAAGAGTAGCTAACACATCAAATAGGATTATGTAAAGTTTTAAAAAAAAGATGTATTTACTTTATTTATTGTCACAGTATAGATGGCTGTGAGCCACCATGTGGTTGCTGGGAATTGAACTCAGGACCTCTGAAAGAGCAGGCGGTGTTCTTAACTGCTGAGCCATCTCTCCAGCCTGATTATGTAAAGTTTTGAAGAGGTTTCTAATGGTGTTTTTTGTTTGTGTAACACAGAGACTCAAAAGCAGGGCCTCACGCATGCTAGACCACCACCCCACCACTAGGCTACACCGCCCAAGACCACATACTGTGGGCTTATTTCATTTATTTTTTATTTCATGCATATGGGTGATTTGCCTGTAGGTCTCTTTTACCATTACATGTCTGCAGTGCCCACAAAGGCCAGAAGAGGGTTCTGGGAACTGAACCCGGGTCCTCTGTAAAAACAATAACTGCTCTTCTGAGCCATCTCCAGCCAAGTAATGCAGCTTTATAGTAATACGATGTTCCATGCCTTGGGGACCCCACAGTTCTAAAACTCCAGTACTAGTTGGGTAGTGTAGTGGTGGCGCACACCTTTAATCCCAGCACTCGGGAGGCAGGGGCATGTGGGTCTCTGTGAGTTCGAGGACAGCCTGGTCTACGAAGCAAGTCCAGGACAGCCAGGACTTCACAGAGAAACCTGTCTCAAAACAACAACAACAAACCAACCAACCTTGCATTATTATGCACTCATTTCACATTTTTTCCCAAAAGCTGTGTTAATACTTTGCTTTTTTGTTCTTGTGGCTGTTGTTTTTTTTGTTTTCAAGACAGGGTTTCTCTTGTGTAGCCTTGGCTGGCTTTGACTCGCTTCGTAGACCAGGCTGGCCTCCAACTCACAGGGATCCACCTGCCTCTGCTTCCCGAGTGCTGAGATTAAAGCCGTGCTTCACCACTGCCCGGCAATAATTTCCTTTCAGGAAGCCCCCGTCTCTGTCATTAGTGATGGTGTGTGGACAGATCCCTAATAGCAGTGCAGCCATTGCCAGATCTCTTTCTGGAAGAGGAAGCTTGCTTTACTTCTCCATCATCAGGATAAGAGAGCATACACCTTTAGAGGGGCAGGAGGTTGAGATGGGGTATCATTACATGGCTCTGGCTGACCTGGAACTCGCTCTGTAGACCAGGCTGGTCTCAAACTCAGAGGTCTGCCTGCCTCCGCCTCCAAGTGCTAGGGTCAAAAGTGTGCACTACCACATGCAGCTCAGAGTGTGTACCTTCTTCATGGTTGCTTGCTTTGAGCTAAGTTGTTTGTTGTTGTTGTTGTTTGTTTTTTAGCGTTTATTTATTTATTTGGTTTTTTGGGGGACAGGATTTTTCTGTGTAGCTCTGGCTGACCTGGAACTCACTCTGTAGACCAGGCTGGCCTTGAATTCAGAGATCCACCTGCCTCTGCCTCCTGAGTGAGCTACCACCACCTGGTCATCTTTCTCCATCCTGCCAGCCGTGGGGAGAATGGCCTCACATCTGCTGGCTTGAGGGCGCCGCCTCTGGGTAGCGTCTTTTGCTCTGTTATGGGTCACTTTTAGATGTACATATATGTATAACTAGCAAGGTTTTGGTCCCAGAACCATCATATCAACCGTTTCATTGCAACTTCCATGTGGTTATGTGATTCACGTGTGCGTGTGACTTTGTGATATTGCTCTTCATATAGATTTTATGTTTTGTGCATCACGTCAGTTCTATTGTGATTTCTTACATTTTTATTCTCAAAGTGTTCCCCTGCCTTACAACCAATTAATAGTTAGACGGATGTTTGTTTTTCAGGTTACTTGTTTCTTTTCTGGTCTCGGAGTCAAAGTCCAAGTGCTCAGAGAGGGAAAATAAGTAGGAGTAGAATGACACAGCAAACCCTATCCCCTCCTTTACATTTTCTATGAACTTAAAACTTTTTTTTCCTTGGTTTTTTGAGACAGGGTTTCTCTGTGCAGCCTTGGCCATCCTGGACTCACTTTGTAGACCAGGCTAGCCTCGAACTCACGGCGATCCGCCTGCCTTGCCTCCAAGTGCTGGGATTAAAGGCGTGCGAGCACACCCAGCTTGAACTTAAAACTTTTTAAGGAGAAATAAGAGCT
Source organism: Acomys russatus (assembly GCF_903995435.1). NCBI lineage: Eukaryota > Metazoa > Chordata > Mammalia > Rodentia > Muridae > Acomys > Acomys russatus. The sequence continues at coordinate 11,556,134 of NC_067161.1, forward strand.
TGGGATATAAATGTAGTTATAGCTCACTAGTAAAACACAAGCAAAGTCTCAGGTTTGATCACCAAATATGTTTTTAATTCTTTTGGAGGGGGGTGGGTTTCAAGACAGGGTTTCTCTGTGTATCCCTGGCTGTCCTGGAACTGCTTTGTAGACCAGGCTGGCCTCGAACTCACAGAGATTCTCCCACCTCTGTCTCCTGAGTGCTGGGATTAAAGGCATGCTCTAGCACGCCTAACTTTTTTTTTTTCCATTTTATTATTTTATTCGTATTACATCTCGATTGTTAGCCCTTCCCCTGTTTCCTCCCATTCTTCCCTCCCTCCCACTTCCCCCCTTCTCTCTGATTGAGGGAGACCTCCTCCCCCTATATATGCTCTTAGAATATCGAGTCTCTTCTTGGTAACTTGCTATCCTTCCTCTGAGTGCCGCCAGGCCTCCCCATCCAGGGGACGTGGTCAGAAAAGGAGCACCAGAGTTCGTGTGAGAGTCAGATCTCACTCTCCACTCAACGGTGGAGAATATCATGATCGTCGGCTAGGTCTTGGTAGGGGTTCGAAGTTTTTTTTTTGTTTTTTTTTTTTTTATGTTTACAGATTTCATTATAGATGGTTATAAGCCAACATGTGGTTGCTGGGAATTGAACTCACGGCCTTTGGAAGAGCAGTCAGTGCTCTTGACCTCTGAGCCATCTCTCCAGCCCTGGGGTTCGAAGTTTAATGTCTATATTCTCCTTGGCTGGTGCCTTAGTTTGAGGAGGACCCCAGGACCCAGATCTGCCTGTCATAAAGTTCTTCTTGTAGGTTTCCAGGACCCTGTGGGTCCTACTATTTCCTTATTCTTCCATGTTACTCTCGCCTAAAGTCTCAATAGGATGTCCTCTCCTCTGACCCACTTTCTTGGTAAGTAAAGTTTTTCTTGGTATGTATCCCTTGGACTAGTGTTTTGATATAAGTGAGTATATACCATTTGTCTCTTTTTGCTTCTGGGTGAGCTCACTCATTATAATAATTTCTAGATCAATCTATTTGTCCACAAATTTCAGGAATTCCTTGTTTTTAATAGCTGAGTAGTATTCCATCGTGTAAATGTACTACAGTTTCTTAGTCCATTCTTCTACTGAGGGACACTTAGACTGTTTCCATGTTCTGGCTATTATGTATAAAGCAGCTATGAACATGGTGGAGCGTATGTCCCTGTTGTGTGATAGGGCATTTTCTGGGTATATTCCAAGGAGTGGGATAGCTGGGTCTTGAGGAAGCCCTATTCCCATTTTTCTGAGAAAGCGCCAGATAGCTTTCCAAAGTGGTTGTACTAGTTTGCATTCCCACCAGCAATGAAGGAGTGTTCCTCTCTCTCCACATCCTCGCCAACACGTGGTGTCATTTGAGTTTTTGATCTTAGCCATTCTGATGGGTGTAAGATGGAATCTCAGTGTCGTTTTGATTTGCATTTCTCTGATGACTAATGAGGACGAGCATTTCTTTAAGTGTTTCTTGGCCATTTGATATTCCTCTGCTGAGAATTCTCTGTTAAGTTCCAAGCCCCATTTCGCAACTGGGTTGTTTGGTTTTGTAGCATGCCTAACTTTTTTTTGTTTGTTTGTTTTTTGAGACAGGGTTTCTCTGTGTAGCCTTGGCCATCCTGGACTCACTTTGTAGACCAGGCTGGCCTCGAACTCACAGCAATCCACCTGCCTCTGCCTCCCGAGTGCTGGGATTAAAGGCTTGCGCCGCCACGCCCGGATCGCATGCCTAACTTTTAATTCATTCTTTTTTTTTTTTTTTTAAAAATTCATTCTTAAAGAAGAAAAAATGGTTGCAAGAAATTGTTCCACCCTGTCTTGCCTCCCTGTATACAGAGGCAGTTGTTTAGAAACAAATTATTTAGAAAGGGTCTGGCTCTCCTTTCAGGTTTGAAAGTCTGTTCACCAAACTGGAAAAGAAGCAGAAGGAACTGGGCATTGCCAGCTTTGGAGCCTCCGTCACCACCATGGAGGAAGTCTTCCTTCGGTCAGTAGGTGTGGGCTTTGTCTGTCCCGGACTGTTACGGGGGATGATTTTGTTAATCATATGAAGCACTGTCAGAGCCTGCAGGTGTGGGCAGAGCAGGCCGGGGGCTCCAAGCCAGAGTTCAGATGTGACTTTTACAGACACCTGCATAATCAGGAAATCACAGCTTCTGTGGGGAAAGTGTCTGGGCTACCCATGATCCTTCATGAGACAACCACTCCACGCACAGGTCAGCAAGGTGTGGCCTACCCCCACAGGGTTTGTGCCTCTACACTGTAAGTGGGAAGATCAGCTCTCAGATCCTTAGAGCAGCAGACGCAGCATAACAATGGACCATAAGCTATAAAACCTTGTGCCATGTGTTCAAAGGCATCTGTCTCTGCTGCTGTACGGACCAACAGGAAAGGCCAGCATTACTGCAGGGAGACCAGTGGGTAGAACTGGGCACAGAAGACATTTGTGCACCTTGAAATAGAACAGCCAGGAGCAGGGGAGGGAAGGAGGGAGGGAGGGAGGGAGAGAGGGAGAGAGGGAGGGAGGGTGGGAGGGAGGGAAGGAAGGAAGGAAAAGTTGTTTGCTGACCTGTGTCCAACACAGAGCAAATCAGAGTGGCTTATGGCTGTTAAGGTTATTTTTTATAAAACTGTGTTTGTTTCTTTTAGTTTCTCTCTTAGCCCAGCTATCACTTAATAATTGAGACTCATATTTGTTAGTAAAGTTTTACAACATGCTGGACGTGGTGGCACACACCTTTGATCCCAGCCCTCAGGAGGCAAAGGCTGGTGGATCTTTGTGAGTTCAAGGCCAGCCTGGTCTACAAAGTGAGCCCAGGACAGCCAAGACTACATAGAGAGACCCTGTCTCGGAGGGAAAAAAAAGTTTTACAACACAATCTTGAGCAGTTTAAGCCTGTTCTTAACCCTCTATGTCATCCTGACTCCATCTTTGCCAACGCCCCCCCCCAGTTGTGTTTTTTTTTCTTTTTACTTCTTTCCTTGCTCCAGCTGAATCTTCTCCATCTCTCCTGCACCTCAGCAGGTAGCTGAATCCCCTGCTTCCTCCCCTGACTCCTCCTCCCCTGGCTGGCAGGAAGTCCAGCCCTATTCTCTCCCCTGCTCATCAACTGGCTATAAACTGTTTTATTGACATACAGGCAGACAATTAGGGAGCAGAGTTTATACAACATTTACACAGGAAATTCTCAGAACAAGGCTTGTAACCAGATATGGGGTGTTATTTAACAGAAATCAGCATTTGAATTACACAATAACCTTATGCCAACATTTGGTGCAGTCTTGGTTGAATAAAAAAGCCACAGGCTGGGCTGGAGAGATAGCTCAGAGGTTAAGAGCACTGTCTGTTCTTCCAAAGATCCTGAGTTCAATTCCCAGCAACCACATGGTGGCTCACAACCATCTATAATACAATTTGATGCCCTCTTCTGGTGTACATGCAGATAGAGAGCACTGTATACATAAATAAATAAATATTTTTAAAAAATAGCCACATGCCAACCTGCTGTCGACTGTAACTGAGGGCTCACTTCCAGACTGTTCTCAGAAGCTGTAGGACCTCTGTCTCCATTTTCTGGGACTAGGTGCCTGTGTAGCCCCAGCCCATTTGGTCTCCCCATTACATCTAGCACATGGCCCCACCCCGCCTCTGGCCTTGCCATTTTACCTCAGCTCCAGGCCACTGCCTAACAGGGATTTTTGAGTAATTCTGAGTTTCTGTCAGACTGCCAAGGGTCCTCAGCCAGCAATAAAGGCAGCAGCACATGCAGGTGCTCAAATGGCCTGTTGTTAATTTAAATAAAATATGAGTGTGATGGTGACACTTGGTGTCTCTGATTTGAATCTGGTTTGACCCTAAAAATAATATGGGCCTAGGCCCGACAATGGCGCACAGCACAACCCATCAACCTGAGTTTGGTCCCTGAGGCCCACGTACAGAGGCGACTCCCCAAAGCTGTCCTTCTGACTTCTACATATATATGGCAACACACACACACACACACACACACACACACACACACACGCACACACACACTTTTTAAAAGGCCAGGCATGAGAAATGAGAACATGTTTACATTTTAATCCCAGATATGGGAACATGGGGCTGCTTCACAGCAGCTGACTGTGATTTGCCTCGCGCTTTAGCAGTCATTGCTTTGCCAGCTGCAGATGGTTTCTGCAATTGTGTGAAGTCTGGAATGTTGGAGACTTTTCAGAGGCTAGGGCCGGGGAGGCAGTGGAGGTTGTTGGTTGGTTGTTGGTCGTTGGTGGTAGCAGTTTGCTAAGTAGTGGTGTACAAAAAAGAAACAAGAAGAAAAATAAGATATCTTGATGGTGAAGATCAAACTCGCCCCCAAGAAGCTGGATTCCCCCAGTCAGCAGGGTGATGTCACCCCCTTTCAGACCCCGACTTTACTCAGGGATCTCTTTCCTTGCCCCTCTATCCTTTTTTCTTCTTACCTAGTGTTAGGGGGTTACAAGGGTGGAAGAAAAGGGGTGGAGAGGGAGGAGGAAAGAACCCACAAAGTAGCAAACGCCAGCTACAGACAGGTAGGCAGATCTGCTTCTGCTTCAGGGCCTCTTTTGAAAGTCCTGTCTGTGTCTTGGGGGGGCCAGTGGCTTCACCCCCTACCCACGTGCTGAGATCTGGCGGGTGGCTGTGTTCTGGTGCAGGGTTGGGAAGCTGGTGGACACCAGCATGGACATTCAAGCCATCCAGCTTCCTGCTCTACAGTACCAGCACGAGAGGCGGGCGAGCGACTGGGCTCTGGACAGCAACCTATGTGGGGTGATGGACCCAACCAATGGCATTGGAGTCCTCATAGAGGAAGACGAAGCTGTGGTCAAACTCAACACAGGGGTGAGCACCTCAGGCGGGCCCACACAAGGGCTGCTCGGGAGGGTTGTTGTCCACACGGAGGGGTCTCAGCAGAAGACAGAGGGTTGGTGCTGAGCAGGTCAGCAGGGAGAGGAAACATTCGCATGGCTTTCTTTATTTGATGTTTTTTTGAGAAAAGAGCTCACTCTGTTGTCCAGGTTGGCCTAGAACTCAGTATGTAGGCCAGGCTGGCCTCAAACTTGTAGTGCCCATCATGGCTCTGTTCTCAAGTGCTGGGATTATAGGTGTGCTCTGCCACATCCAGCTAAAATGTCTTGATGTTGATGTCTTAAGCGCTCACAGAAAACTGTGTTTGCTTTTTTTTTTTTTTTTTTTTCCGAGACAGGGTTTCTCTGTGTAGCCTTGGCCATCCTGGACTCACTTTGTAGACCAGGCTGGCCTCAAACTCGTAGCGATCCACCTGCCTCTGCCTCCCGAGTGCTGGGATTAAAGGCGTGGACCACCACGCCCAGCTGTGTTTGCTTTTGACAATGAAATGGCCTTGTTGGGGAGCCTGCCCTATGCCAAACTCTGTGCTACCCTGCCTTGATAGCCACCTAACAAGGTAAGAGGGCAGCGGGGAGGAGCCTGCTGCTGTCTTATAGCCAGAATACCACAGTCTGACCCAAATTTATAGCCAGCATGTGTAGAGCCTGAGCCTGGGTGCTTGCTCCCAAGGTCCTGAGACCCTCTGCTCTGAAGAGGTCAAGAATGAGAGATGTAGTGCAGTAGAGTCCAGGGCGGCAGGTGAGGGGCGTGGTCCGTCTGCTTATGTATAAACCAGGCCAGAGCCTTCTATATGGTGATTCTTCCAGCAAAGGGCAGAAGAAAGGCAGAGAGTCCCAGTCAGAGCCTTAATACTCTTTAAGAAAAGTATCTGTGACCACAGTGGGACATCGCAAACCCATGTAGGGCCCTGCAGGCGCATGTGCCCTCCCAGTTTTTGAGCTCCGACCATGGCCCCACATCACCACAAATTGTTCTTGGTGTGGCTGCCTGGGAGGATGTCAGCCGCAGTCTCAGTTGCTGCTGCTTGGGTCAGCACGTGTACAGCCCTTGTCCTCTGCTCACCTCTACCTCAGCTTGCACTCCACTGCCAGCAGTTCTGGGCCATGTTCCTGAAGAAGGCTGCGTACAGCTGGCGGGAATGGAAGATGGTGGCCGCTCAGGTCCTGGTCCCCCTGACCTGCATCACCCTGGCCCTCCTGGCTATCAAGTACACCTCAGACATCTTTGACGACCCTCTCCTGAAGCTGAGCCTGAGCGAATATGGTAGAACAGTTGTGCCCTTCTCCGTCCCAGACTCCTCCCAGCTGGGGCAGCAGTTGTCTGAGCATCTCAGAGACATGCTGCAGGCTGAGAGGCAGGAGCCCCGCGAAGTGCTAGGTAAGGAGTAGCTGGGGGGTGGGGTCCAGAGGTGCGAACAGTGTCAGTCTGTCTCGGGTGGGTCATCCTGTTAACTTTCCTTTGCTTTCGTGTCACATTTCGCATCCCTGGCACGGCCAAGTTCATGTCATGACAATTAAATGTGCCCTCAGATATCACCAGATGTCCCTTAGGCCAAAGGTCACGGTACTGAGTCAGAGACGCAGGCACCCTGTTGGGGCTTGGACACACCCATTCCTCAGACCGTGTATCTGCGGAATGCAGAAGTCCAGTGGTCTTTGTGTGCCTTGCCTTTGTTCATGGCTGCTGAGTGTCTTCATGTGATACGGTGCTCTCATTCCAACACCTTGAAATTTAAAACAGCCTTGAGTCTCTAGTAGCCATAGAGCAATGTTGCCCCCAGCTTAGAACTGCCCTGATCTGGTTAAATGCAGTATACTGGCAGGTTTTCTCCTTTTGTTGCTCCCTCCCATGTTGTGACCTGAGTTCCTGTGGACAGATTGATGACAAAATGGCAGAGTTCCTCCTTGGTAAATGGGTGCTTCTGCCAGCAGTTGGGAAGCTGTCAGCCCCATGGTGGGCACTGCTGGCCCAGCAGAGGCCGCAGGAGCCCAGGGTCTCAGCTGTGCCTGTACTGAGTCCCTGATGGGAGTCGTTGGGATGGTGGCGTTTGTCCCACCTGGTACACTGACACTGCCTTACTCCACAGGTGACCTAGAGGAGTTCCTGGTTTTCAGGGCCTCAGTGGAAGGGGGTGGCTTTAATGAGCGGTGCCTGGTAGCGACTTCCTTCAAAGATAGAGGAGAACGGACAGAGGTCACTGCCTTGTTCAACAACCAGGCGTACCACTCCCCAGCCACTGCCCTGGCCCTCGTGGACAATCTTCTGTTCAAGCTGCTGTGTGGTCCCCGGGCCTCCATTGAAATCTCCAACTATCCCCAGCCCCGGAACACTCTGCAGGTTGCCAAGGACCAGTTCAATGAGTACGTGTGCAGCCCCCACACCCGTTCAGGTGTCCCTCGCCAGCCCGGCTGTCGGCGCAGTGCCGGAATTAAGGCTTTGTAGACGGCAGAGTGCTGAGTCCACCCTCAGATGCTGCTGCTTTCTGGTCAAGGTCGCTCCAGCCCCTCAGCCTCTCACACTGACCACTCAGCCCCTCAGCCTCTCACACTGACCACTCAGCCCCCCGGCCTCTCACACTGGCCACTCAGCCCCTCGGCCTCTCACACTGACCACTCAGCCCCTCGGCCTCTCACACTGACCACTCAGCCCCCCGGCCTCTCACACTGGCCACTCAGCCCCTCGGCCTCTCACACTGACCACTCAGCCCCTCGGCCTCTCACACTGGCCGTTCCTAACGCCCGTCCCAGGGCCTGGTGGGCATCTTCGCCTTCTCTTCCGAGCAAGGTCCTCAGCAGTAGGGCAGGTCTGTGCTTTGAGTTTGAGAAAGACAATCACATCCGGTAGACTTCAGGCTGGAAGGCCCAGTGATCAGGCTAAGGGGCACAGACACCACAAGGACAGTCATCCAGGCAGGGTGCCGACCTAACATACCAGTCATTTGTGAAAATGTCATGTGCAGCATACAGCATACAGTCAGGTGCTTGTTGTGTAGCTGGACGTGGCCCCTTCACCTCAGGGTCCTCAAAACAGCTCTGTACCTTCTAGCAGTCACTCTCATCCTCCTGAAGCTCAGGCCTCGAAACTGTTCATCCGCTCTGTCTTTGTAGGGCTTCCTGTTGTGGTTGGTTCATAGAAACAAAATTGTAGGGCACGTGACCTTTCAGCACGGCATTTCCAGGCCCTGTTCCGCCTTTGCTTCTCCCTCCTTCCCTTTCTTTTCCTTGTCAAATACCTTTTAGTTTTTTGGTTTGGTTTGGTTTGGTTGTTTATCAGTTTGGTTTTTGAGATAGGGTCTTACTATGTACTTTTGGCTGTCCGTAGACCGGGCTGGCCTGGAACTCAGAGGTCCACTGCTTCTACCTCTCCCATGTTGGGATCAAAAGTGTGTGCCACCACACCTAGCTTGATACTACCCTTTATGCCAATACCATTTATTAGGATGATCTGAAGACTGTTAAGCCCTGGAGTAAATAAAGCCTCCAGTGCCTGTCTCCAGAAGGTGTTGCTGTCAACCAGCCATGGAGCACAAGATGCCATGGGAAGGGGGTTTATCTACCACAGAGGTCCAGGGACAGAACAGTGACTAGAGGTGATCAGAGCAGGGCAGAAGTTCCCAGAGGACACCATGACAGTCAGAGGTACACAGGGACAGAAGCAGCCTAAGGGAGGACACCAGGAGGAGCCGTACCCACTTATCCCCCTTAAGTGGTTTGGCCACTGACCATGGATGTGGGTGGTCGTGACCAAGGGCTCAATCTTTCCCACTACCCAGACGCACTGTGCTCTGCCCTCCCCAGGGGCCGGAAGGGATTTGACATTGCCCTCAATCTGCTCATCGCCATGGCGTTTCTGGCCAGCACCTTCTCCATCCTGGCTGTCAGAGAGAGGGCCGTCCAGGCCAAGCACATTCAGTTCGTGAGCGGTGTCCACGTGGCTACCTTCTGGCTTTCCGCTCTGCTGTGGGACCTCATCTCCTTCCTCGTCCCCAGTCTACTACTTCTGGTGAGTGCTGGACCTCTCTCCTCCTCAGCAGAGCCAGGGAGCACCTGGGGTCACCTTGCAAAACTGCAACCAGCAGGGCAGACCAGGTAGCAGGCGATTTGGTCCTGATGCAGAAGCACGGTTGGAAAGGCCAGGTGGTTTCTTCCCTGCCCTTTGAAAGGCAAGTACTGGGCTAGCTGTCCTGGTTCTAGCTCCAATAGCCAGACAACTCCTCAGAGAGGCCCCAGGGTGACAGCCATTAGGTCTGGCATGGCCAGTCAGAGCCTAAGGACTCCTGAATGCCCCTGACACCCCCTTCCTCTGACAGCCTGCGCACTGACCTGTCTCGTCTCTGCCGCCACCGCAGGTGGTATTCCAAGCCTTCGATGTGCAGGCCTTCACGACGGATGGCCACATGGCTGACTTGCTGCTGCTCCTCATGCTGTACAGCTGGGCCATCATCCCTCTCATGTACCTCATGAGCTTCTTCTTCTTGGCTGCGTCCACGGCTTACACCAGGCTGACCATATTCAACATCCTGTCGGGCATCGCCACCTTCATCATGGTCACCATCATGCGCATCCCAGGTGGGTCACTGACCACCACCCTAACCATGTTGTCCCAGGAAGCCCCTGTTCAGCCAGTCACAGTGGTGGGAGGGTGTCCGCAGCATTCTCCCAGGGGCCGGACCTGACCTTCCCTGCCTGGATCTGTATCCAGCGTATCGTGTCTGCCAGCACTAACTGGTCTGTCTATACGTCACCACAGCTGTGAAGTTAGAAGAACTCTCCAGAACCTTGGACCACGTGTTCTTGGTGCTGCCAAACCACTGCCTGGGCAGGGCGGTCAGCAGCTTCTATGAGAACTACGAGGCTCGGCGGTACTGCACTTCCTCAGGGATTGCCGCCCGCTACTGCAAGAAGTACAGTGAGTGCCCAGATGGGGCCTTCCTCGGATCTCAGGCTCTACAGGCTGAACTGCCCCCTTTCCCCACCAAGGGCCTCATAGTAATGCCTTCTCTGTTCTGTGTAACACAGTACCAGAGGCTGATTAAGTTGTAGACCAACGCGCGCAAAGGGCAGCTACAGGCCGCGGGCCTCCTGTCATAGAATCCCAAAGTGACTTGAGATGAGTTGACTCTTATGTCCTCTAGCCTCACATAACGTCAGGGCTCAGTTAGGAGCCTGTGCCCTGCAGAGTGTATTCAGTGCCAACAGCCTTTCAGGGGCCCCACCTTTGAATACCACAGTTGGATTAAATTTCTACCTTAAAAAAAAAAAAACTTAGCCTAAAAAAAACACACACACACCTTTAATCCCAGTTCTTGGGAGCCAGAGGCAGGTGGATCGCTGTGAGTTCGAGGCCAGCCTGGTCTACAAAGCGAGTCCAGGACAGCCAAGGCGACACAGAGAAACCCTGTACCACTTTCATGCTTGGTGCCCAGCGGCCAGAAAAGAAGATCAGAGCCCCTGAAACTGCAGTTACAGTTGGTTGTGAGCCACTATGTGGGCCCTGGGAATTGAACCTGGAATTGAATCTTTCTCTAAAAGAGAAACCAGTGCTCTTAACTGCTGTGCCTTCTCTCCTGCCCCAGATGCCCACCTTCCTAATACCTCACAACAGGGATTGCATTTCAGCTCCATAACAGGGCTCCATGTTCTGAGTCATCAGACCCTTGTCCACATGACCTAAAAGTCCCACATCTGCCCCTTACTCCTGCTTGGCGCAGATGTTCTGGGCCTGCATCTGGGCATCTGACTTTCCCACCTGTCCTGGTACCCTGCAGCTTCTAGAATAGACTACTCTCCTTAGGTCATTAACTAGTGGCCTCTTCAAATGTCTCTCTCCCCCCCCTTCCCTCCCTCCCTCTCTCTCTTTCTGTTTCTCTTTTGGTTTTTCAAGATAGGGCTTCTGTGTAGCCCTGGCTGTCCTGAGCTTGCTTTGTAGACCAGGCTGGCCTTGAACTCACAGAGATCACCTGCCTCTGCCTCCTGAGTGCTGGGATTACAGGTGTGCACCACCACGCCCAGTGTGTCTCATTTCTTCACAAAGTCACATTCACGGATTAAGGGTTAGACCTAGTTGGTGGTGGGGGCTTCTTATACCTGGAGCCTTTACACTTCAGCTGTCAAGTCAGCAGAGGCCGCATGCCCTCAGGCAGAAGTGTGGTCTCTCCACTACATTGTTGAACATCGCCCTAGCAAAGAGCTTATGGGTGCTTGTCCCTTCTCTAAACTTAAACGCCTGGAAGAGGGGACATGATTTGGGCACCTTCACCTCTTTCCACATTCTCAACTCAAGGCAGTGTGACTAGCAAAGTTACAATTTGTGATCAGTACCTTGCCACAGGTGTGCAAGGGCCACCTTACATGGGGAGATTCTTCCAGAGCTGGAAAGTACCTAGACTCTCCTTTGATATTGACAAGCACAAGGCATGCCTTAAAGAATTGGAGCATAGGCCCCTGGTGGAGGGTGTAGGCATTAGTGTGATCTAGGTAGCTAAAGGCAGCACTAAGGTCTGGGAAGGGAGAGGGCACTCAGCCAGTGCCCAGCCTTGCTCCTTGCCCCACACAGACATCCAGTACCAGGAGAACTTCTATGCCTGGAGCAGCCCAGGTGTTGGCAAGTTTGTGACCTCCATGGCTGCCTCAGGGTGCATCTACCTCACCCTGCTCTTCCTCATCGAGACCAACCTGCTGTGGAGACTGAGGACCTTCATCTGTGCCTTCCGGAGGAGATGGACTCTGGTGAGTGGCTCCTGGAAACTCAGGACCACTGGAGGGTGCTCCCCACATCCGACATGGTGTCCCCACAAGCCCAGCCTCGAAGCTCGTGTACCTAGATACTGAGCTCGCCCCTAAGGCCACCTGCCTCTTGTGAGGGACAGGAAGGCTGAGAAGTCCTATGCGACGTTGGCTCCTGCCCCTCCTTCCATGGGGCCGGAACTCACACGTGCAGTCTTTACCTTAACTACTCAGGCAGAACTGCAGAACCGGACGTCAGTGCTTCCTGAGGACCAGGATGTTGCCGATGAGAGGAGCCGAGTCCTGGTCCCCAGCTTGGACTCCATGCTTGACACCCCACTGATCATCAGTGAGCTTTCCAAGGTAACACCAGCTCCGCCCTCCACTGCCACCCGCTGGCCCTGGAGCCCCAGAAGCTCCTAGAGGCCAGAGTTCCTGGATTGTCCTCAGGCCTCCTTACCTGGGGCTTTCTGGCCGGCGTCTTACAGGTATATGACCAGCGAGCACCCCTCCTTGCTGTGGACAGGATCTCCCTTACAGTCCAGAAAGGGGAGTGCTTCGGCCTGTTGGGTTTCAACGGAGCTGGAAAAACCACAACGTTCAAAATGCTGACTGGAGAGGAGACCGTCACCTCAGGGGACGCCTTTCTCGGTGGTTATAGCATCAGCTCTGAGATCGGGAAGGTGAGTGCCACAGAGGTGCCCTGCTGCTCTGGAGCAGGCGAGACCAGGGCTACCCTGAAGGCCAGACAGACTTGTCTCTGGCTCACAGGAGACACAGCAACAGTTGTGGACATCAGGACAAGGCAGTGACAGGACCAGGCTTAAGCAGGTGGTAGAAAAGAAAAAAAAAAGAAATGCTGGCCAAAGAAACAAAACTCAGCGGTCTTTATCCACCCAGTGCCATTCTGTGTCTTGGACACATAAATATGGATTTGAAGGCCTAGAAGGATAAAAGGAGGAAAGGAAGGCCCAGAGCCCATCCACAGCTTCTCATGCATTGGGCCGAAACCACGGGAAGGGTGGACCAGGTACAGCCCACGTGTCCCTAGCTAGTTCATGGGGAACGTATAGGAGGCCCCTGTGTGCCAAGCAGAGCTGACGGAGGACAGGGAATGAATATAAGCCTGGCACTGGACTCCTCTCCAGAGCTGGTGGCAGGGAGTGCTGGACTGTGGCATCCGAGATACCAGGATGCCAGGAAGTCCTCTGGAGGAAGGGCTCCTGCTGGGCTCATGGGTTCCGCTGTGTGAGCAGAGTAAGCAGCTGGGCAAACACCTTGACCAGAATTTTCAGACAAAGCATTCAAGTAATGAACAAGCTCAGACTTCTAGATTTACTTATGTGTATGAGTGTCTTTGCTTATCTGTATGTATATTCTGTCCCTGGCCCCATGAGGTCAGAAGACGGTGTTGGACCCCCTGGTGTTACAAATGACTGTGAACCACCATGTGGGTGCAAGAACCAAATCCAGTCCTCTCTAAAGCCAACAAATGCTCTCAACCACTGAGCTATCTTTCCAGCCCCAAACTCAGGTTTAGGATTTTTCAGTTATCTGGGCAAGATTATAAAAATAACTTGTCGGGCGTGGTAGCGCATGCCTTTAATACCAGCACTTGGGAGGCAGAGACAGGTAGATAGCTGCGAGTTGGAGGCCAGCCTGGTCTACAAATTGAGTCCAAGACAGCCAAGGCTACACAGAGAAACTCTATTTTGAAAAACCAAAAATAAAAATAACTTAATATATTTAAGGATTAAAAATGGCTAGACATGGTAGTGCACACCTTTAATCTTAGCACTCGGGAGGCAGAGGCAGGTGAGTTCCAGGCCAGCCAGAGCTATGTAGGAGACCATCTCAAAAAGCCAAAAAAAAATTAAAAATGATTAGAAATGTGTGTACCAGGCCAGGCATGGTGGCACAAACTTTTAATCCCAGGTCTTGGGAGGCAGAGTTCAAGGCTAGCCTGCTCTACAGAGAGAGTCCAGACCAGCCAAGACTACACAGAGAAATCCTGTATTGGGGGGGGGGGGGGGGGGGGGGGAGAAAGAAAGAAAGAAAGAAAAAGAAATGTGTGTACTAGTGATCTTGCAGTGATCCACATCTGGTCTGAAAAAGAAGGGAAGGGTGAGAGGTGGTGCTGAACATTTAACGGGGAGCTAAGCCAAAGGCTAAGAATTGTTCCATTCAATTCAAAGCAGACCCCAGATCTCCAGGGAGGAGACTCTCTGGAGGCTTTAGAACCTAGGCACACGTGCCGCAGCCAGCAGATGGTGGAGGGCAAATGACACCCAGTTCCTACCAGAGCCAGGAAAGGCTGCTCTGGTGCATCCAGGCTTGCATCTGGGTGCTTGAAGAGTATGGCGGATGAATGCCTCGTATTAGGAGAAGAAAGACCCCAGCACATTGTTTGTTATATGCCTGATGAATGAGGGAGTGTGCGGCCACATGGAAGCTATAAAGTTTTATGTGGTGGCCACTTGTGTAATAATAAAACCATTTTCTCCTTACCCCCATCCCTCTCCCTCTCTCTCTTTCTCCCTCCCTCCCTCTCCCTACCCACCCCCCTTTAGTTTTTGTGAGACAGGGTTTCTCTATGTAACGTCCCTAGCTGTCCTGGAATTTGTTTTGTAGACCAGGCTACCCTGGAACTCAGATAGATCCTTGCCTGCCTCTGCCTCCTGAGTGCTGGGATTAAAGGTCTGTGCCACCACACCTAATGAAACCGTTCTGTTTGGGGTTCTGGTTTTTTTTTGTTTGTTTGTTTCTTTGTTTGTTTGTTTGTTTGTTTGTTTTTAAAGACTTATTTTATGTATATGAGTGCTCTATCTGCATGTACACCTGCAGGCCAGAAGAGGGCATCAGATCTCAGTATAGATGGTTGTGAGCCACCATGTGATTGCTGAGAGTTGAACGTGGGACCTCTTGGAAGAGCAGATAGTGCTCTTAACCGCTGAGCCATCTCTCCAGCCCCATCTAGTCCCTTTGGGAGCCTCCCTAAGACAGCCAGTCCTCCCTATTCCCTCCTTGGGTGCTTCTCAGAGAGCCTCAGCTGTGGTCAGCCATCAGGGCCTAATTACTCTTTAGACAACCCTGGAAAGACACTTTGGGACACAGACTGGGGACAGGCATAGAGGCAGACATAATGGCCAGAGAGTCATTGTGGTCCTCTGAGAGGAGATGACCTTTCTAACCCATTCCCTCTCGTACCCTATTCTAACCTAGGTACGGCAGCGGATGGGCTACTGCCCCCAGTTTGATGCACTGCTGGATCACATGACTGGCAGGGAGATGCTGGTCATGTATGCACGGCTCCGAGGCATCCCAGAGCGCCTCATCAATGCCTGTGTGGAAAATACTCTGCGTGGTCTGCTCCTGGAACCACATGCCAACAAGCTAGTCAAGACTTACAGGTGCGACCTGTGCTCACCCTCTGTTCCTGTGAGACCAGCCCTGGGCATTCTCAAAATAGTTTAGGGTCTCCTTATCATAGGGCTCAAGGTCAGTGGCTCCAGAATCAGACTGGACTTGATAGCAGGACTCAGACATTACCATATGAGGGGACTTTCCTGACATTTCCTGCTGCGGCAAGCTGACTGGCCATGTCAAGGACCCCTGGGCACAGCTCCCTCCAGGGCCTCCAGCCCTATGCAGTGGGCTTTCCAGTATTACTCACCTCCTTTCTCTCAACCTGGGGTGCTCTAGAGTCACTGGGTGTAGCCTTGGCTGGGAACTAGGGTACTCATGCTAATTACCACTCTTGCCTCCCACCTGTCACTCCCCTCCCCCCACCCCCCACCCTGCCCCAGTGGTGGGAACAAGCGCAAGCTGAGCACGGGCATCGCCCTCATTGGAGAGCCTGCAGTCATCTTTCTGGATGAACCGTCCACTGGCATGGACCCCGTGGCCCGGCGCCTGCTGTGGGACACTGTAGCCCGGGCCCGTGAGTCTGGCAAGGCCATTGTCATCACCTCCCACAGGTAGAGCTTGGGCATCTGTGGGCCGGTGGAACAGCCAGAATGGGTGGCTGGGGTGGGACCCGGTGAGCAGAAGGTATGGCGGCACCCAATACGGAGTCCGCCAGGACACTCCCAGGAGGCTGTGCGCGTGGCTCCACTCAGCACGGGCAATCTGGAGCATCTGTCAGCACAAGCCTCCTCCGGCGCTGTCTGAGGCGGTCTCCTTTTCCCCAGCATGGAGGAGTGTGAAGCCTTATGTACCCGGCTGGCCATCATGGTACAGGGCCAGTTCAAGTGCCTGGGCAGCCCGCAACACCTCAAGAGCAAGTTTGGCAGCGGCTACTCCCTGCAGGCCAAGGTCCGAAGTGAAGGGAAGCAAGAAGTCCTGGAGGAGTTCAAGGCGTTTGTGGACCTGACCTTCCCAGGTGTGTATGGCGCTGGCTGGGGCCTGTTCGCTGCTGCCCAGACCCCGGGGCTTCCCCCTCTGCCTGACCCATGCGAGATTGTGGTCTCTTCTGTGCAGGCAGCATCCTAGAGGACGAGCACCAGGACATGGTCCATTACCATCTCCCTGGCTGTGACCTCAGCTGGGCCAAGGTGAGCAGGCCCCAGAATCCCACAGGGTGCTGATAGAGACTGAGGACCGTCTGGGACTCCTTCTGTAGTGATGCCGGGTTCTTTTCAGGCTAGAATGACATTCTAACTCCCCTCTGCCACCCACCCTAATATCAGCTGGGTTTGAGTTTTTATATGTAAAATACTGGAGGTGGAAGAAGAGGAATGTTTGGAGAAAGGAAGCTGGTTCAGAGATGGGACACGGTTTGCTCAAGGTCATGCTTCGAGGTGAAAGCAAAGCCTCGCCTTCCGCCTTGCTGCCCCTGTACAGCCAGCGTCCTCTCCCCGGGGGCACGGCTGAGCTCTCTGGAGTGGCTTCTCCCGGCGCCCTAGGACAACAGTGAGCAGTGGCAGAGGGGGCTGCAGAGGCCTCACTCACTGAGTCCTGGCCTCTCTTACCAATAGCTTTTCTGTTTCAAAAAGGTTTTCGGTATCTTGGAGAAGGCCAAGGAGAAGTATGGAGTGGATGATTACTCTGTGAGCCAGATCTCGCTGGAGCAAGTCTTTCTGAGCTTCGCCCACCTGCAGCCCCCTGCCACTGAGGACGGGCGATGAGGAGCAGGCGTGGAAGGGGAGTCGGTGCCCAGCCGTCCATCCTCCCTCCCAGTTTCTCTTTTCTTTAATTTTTAATCACTCTTTTCTATGATGGACATGAAACAAGAACCAAGGTGATATGCACAAAATGGACCGAGCGTGTCTGTCAGTGCTGCAGGCAGGAATCCGCATGCAGATCTCCACAGTGCACACAGACAGGCTGTGGTCGTTGCATGGAGAACTGTCCCATGTGGCACTGCAGCTTACCTGGGGGGTTGAACTTCTTCCCAGTGCTTACCCAGAGAGCCCCCAGGGACCTGTCCTTGTTTACATATGACATTAAGTCCCCCTAGAGAGGAAGAAGAAAGCCAGCAGGGTTGAGCAGCAGCCAAGGACTTCCAGGCTGCCCTGAATAAACAGGAAAAATTGCAAATAACTCCATGAAGGGAAGGTATCGGCTGTGACTAGGTGCTGAGGCCTACTTCCTTCGTCAGGGATGGGCGCTGCACCAAGCTGAGCCGCTCGTGAGCCAGCTGCCGTCCCACAGAGCACCTGCAGCACAAGAGAGATGCGGCCAGACCTGAAGCACAGTCCTCTGTCCCCGCTCTGTGCCTTCTTAGTAAGTGGCCGTGGGACAGTCGGGGACCACCACAGGGCTGAGCGGTGCCGTCTCCTGAGGCTACACTTAAGCATATTGTGACTCTATAGAAAATAAAGGCTTAAGGGGACACGATGAGTCTTTGAGTCATACATAGGATATGAGGAGGGGTCTTGGGACTAGATCACTACCCCACAATCCCAGATCCAAACATGGCTCTCATACCAAGTTTCACGCAAGCGGGACTTAGCTTTTCATAACAGAGAGGAAGCTTGAAGGATCCACTGCTATGAGGTTAAGGATGAGTCATGCATTAGTTACTTTCCTTGTGGTAAAATATGTGTCAAAAGAGCTCACGGTTCTGGGAGTATGGCACGGTCAGCTAGACCGCATCTGGAGGCAGGAGTGCCAGTGCTGTCACTTTGCTTCCTTCTTTTCAGTCCAGGACCCTAGGCCATGGAATGTCACCACCCACATTTCTAGCAGCTCGGTCTGCCAAGGAGTGGGCAGGCAGTGGGGCTGGAAGAGAAAGGTACATCACAGGTGATATCACTCTGCTCACCCCAGCACAGTCTAGAGACTCCTTCACATGCCCAAGCATTTGTTCCTGTGGTGAGTCCAAGTCCCATCACATTGGTAATCATCAGCCATCACAATACCCAAAGGCAAATGAGAAGTGGGTCCCCTGTACACCCAAGACAACAGTACAAGCTGGTGCAAGATGCCTCTGCTTCCAACATGGCCCACAGGCACAAATTTCCAAAATTTCTTCAACACGAGTGCCATGTTTATGAGCTATTGCTTCTTACGGTTTTCTAAAGCACTGCATCAACATTTCCACATTTTACACACACAAACCCTGCCTCAAAAAAAAAAAAAACCAAAAAAACCAAAATTCCACATTTTACATCCATTCTTCTAGGATCGGCTAGTTTCAGAAAAACTGCTTTTCAGAAGTCATGGCCACAGAATGGTGAGGAACCACTGTAGAGCTGAATGGCCATCTCTTTGGTACCCAGAAAAAGACTGAGGGACATGTGACACAGGCAATAGGGAACTACGGGGCCGATCACTCTTGGTGACCTCAGACAAAAGCTACTTAAAGGAGAAGCTTCATTTCAGCCCACGTTTGTAGGGTATGACCCTTGAAGTCCAAGTCACAGCAGCTTGAAGGAGTTGGTCACATTGTATCTGCAGTCAAGTCAAAGTAGAGAGCAGCCACTGCTTGTGCTCAGCACACCTTTCTCATCTTTCTTAACTAGTTCAGGCCCCAACCTTAGGGAATGGTGTCACCCTCAGTGGGCAGGCCTTCCCACTTCAGTCAGTCTGGTTGAGGTAATCCTCCACAGACATGCCCAGAGGCCCATCTCCTAGGGGTGTCTAAGTCTCATCAAACTGACAATTGAGATTAACCATGATGTCATCTCTTTGGGAGAATTTTGGTTTTTGTTTGTTTTAATTTTTTCTCTTTTGTGGGGGGGGGGTGGGGGGCTTCGAGACAGGGTTTCTCTGTGTAGTCCTAGCTGTCCTGGAGCTTGCTCTGTAGAACAGACTGGCGTTAAATTCTCAGAGTTCTGCCTTGGTGATGGGTGCACACCTTTAATCCCAGCACTCAGGAGGTAGAGACAAGTGGATCTTAGAGAGTTCAAGGCCAGCTTGGTCTACAAAGAGAGTTTGGGACAGCCTTGAGAAAACAAACCAGGTATCTTTGCCTTTGCTTCCTGAGTGCTGGGATTATGCTATGATTAAAGGTTTGTGTGAGCCACCATCACCTGGCCCTTGCTTTATTTTTTGTTTTTTGTTTTTGTTTTTGTTTTTGTTTTTTGACACAGAATCTATTATGTCACTCTGGCTGTCATGGCACTCATTCTGTAAACCAGGCTGTTGGCATTTTTAAAACATGCCAGGCAGTGGCACACTTGTAATCCCAGCACTCAGGAGACAGAGGCAGGTAGATTGCTATGAGTTTGAGGCCATCCTGGTCTACAAAGTGAGTCCAGGACAGCCAGTTCTACACAGAGAAACCCTGTCTCAAAAAAACAAACAAATAAATAAAAGTGGAAAATAGATTTGTGTATGTATATGAATGTATACACATACACCTTAGCGCATGTGCAGAAGTCAGGGGTCAACCTGGACAAGTCTGCTCTGTTCGTCCACTATGTGGCTGTTACAAGTTCAGGAATATCATGCTGAACACCAGACTCAGATTGATGAACGCTGAACAAAAACTGACTGGGTCAGGGCCACGTATACTTTTGGGAACCAGACTGTAATGCCAATCCATTTCTCTCTTTTTTTAAGACTTATTTCTGCCCATATGTGTGCCTGCGTTCCAGAAGAGGCCACCAGATCTCATTACAGATGGTTGTGAGCCACCATGTGGTTGCTGGGAATTGAACTCGGGACCTTTGGAAGAACAGACAGTGCTCTTAACCTCTGAGCTATCTCTCCAGCCCAGCCCTGTTTTTCTTTTTTGTCTTGTTTTTTGTTTTTTGAGACAGGGTTTCTTTGGGTAGCCCTGGGTGTTCTAGACTCTCTTTGTAGACCAGGCTGGCCCGGAACTCACAGTGATCCACCAGCCTCTGCCTCCTGAGTGCTGGAATTAAAATGTGCGCCACCACCGCCCAGCCGCCCATCGGTTTCTAAGGCAGGCCTTTTATAAGAAAAGCCATAACCAGGGAGGAAGCAAGGGGAAAGGCAGCATTTCATCACTTTGATTAGTTAAGTAGGTTACAGCAGTGCCACCTCACTGGCCCTTCATTGTGACTTCTTTTTTGGGGGTAGTCTTTTTGAGGAAAAGGGTCCCGCCTAAGATACACACTGCAGTATTGGGGTCAGTTGGTGACTGATGTCTCTTTCTCGCGCTCTATACCTAGATTCAAAACCTTTGAAATTTGTAGACTGCAAGAGGCAACCAGTAAAGACAGTTGATGAAAGGACAGGGAGGAGAGGAGGAGAGAGGGTTTCCTCTCTGGCCACTTTATATTTATTTATTATTTATACATATTCTGCTTGAGTGTGTGCCTGCCTGCCAGAAGAGGGCAGCAGATCTCAGTAGATGATTGTGAGCTGCCATGTGGTTGCTGGGAATTGAACTCAGG
Organism: Acomys russatus; assembly: GCF_903995435.1. NCBI lineage: Eukaryota > Metazoa > Chordata > Mammalia > Rodentia > Muridae > Acomys > Acomys russatus. Next base: position 11,576,576 of record NC_067161.1, read on the forward strand.
GCCTTTGGAAGAACAGACAGTGCTCTTGACCGCTGAGCCATCTCTCCAGCCCCTTCTCTGGCCACTCCCCCCCCCCCCCCCCCCCCCGCAGTCTGGGCTGTGAGAAGCTGCTTCTTTTTTTTTTGGTTTTTCGAGACAGGGTTTCTCTGTGTAGCCTTGGCCATCCTGGACTCACTTTGTAGACCAGGCTGGTCTCGAACTGACAGCGATCCGCCTACCTCTGCCTCCGGAGTGCTGGGATTAAAGGCGTGCGCCACCACGCCCAGCTCGAGAAGCTGCTTCTAACTAAAAGCCTCACAGGTTTGAATGAAGCCCTTTGATCTAGGGCCCCCTGCAGAGATCTCCCTGAATTAAAGTGTGCCTGTTCATCTCAGGGAGCCCCAAGTCTGTTAACTTACTTGTGAATCTATGGAGTAATAAGAAATAAGAGAGCCGGGCGGTGGTCGCGCACACTTTTAATCCCAGCACTCAGGAGGCAGAGGTAGGTGGATCACTGTGAGTTTGAGGCCAGCCTGGTCTACAAAGCAAGTCCAGGATAGCCAGAGCTACATAGAGAAACCCTGTCTCGGGGAAAAGAAAAATAAGAGAAAGATAGAAAATAGATCACTCAAGCCAGTTGGGGTGGCTTTAATCCCAGCACTCCGGAGGCAGACACAGGCTGATCTCTGTGAGTTCGAGGCCAGCCTGGTCTACACAGTGAGTCCAGGACAGCCAAGGCTACACAGAGAAACCCTGTCTCAAAAAACTAAAAGAAAATAGATCAGGGCCAGACTGTTCTAGAAACACAGAGGAAGCTGGCTCACTCGCTCTGTGCTTTATTCATTGGCTCATGCTTAACTAGGTTTGCTTGCTTGTTTGTTTTTCTGAAACAGGGTTTCTCTGGGTAGCCACCTGCCGCTGCCTCCCTGAATGCTGGGATTACAGGTGTGAGGCACCTTGCCCAGCTTCTTAGCTAGATTTTTTTTTCCGGTAGTTCGAGACAAGGTTTCTCTGTGTAGCTTTGGCTGTCCTAGACTCATTTTGTAGACCAGGCTGGCCTCGAACTCACAGCAATCCACCTGCCTCTACCTCCCAAGTGCTGGAGTGCTGGGATTAAAGGCGTGCGCCACCATGCCCGGCCTTAGCTAGATTTTTAACACAGCCTAAGATGACCAACCTGAGGAATGCTGCTGCCCATAGTGACTGGGCCCTCCTAGATCAATAATTAAGACAGTCCCATACAGACATGCCCACAGATCGACTTGATCTAGGCAGTAACTCATTAAAGGCTTCTCAGATGACCCTAGGCTGTGTCAAGTTAACTGCACAGCTATATAAAGAAGCCCAGGTCACTGCTCTGGGATCAAGAATGACAGATACATACACAGCCACAGGCTGAACCCAGAACTCTAAATGTCTAGAGGAGCCAAAGGCTGCACCCAAGAACAAAACCTGAGTGACAGCAGCCCAGTTAAAAAATAAAAATAAAGCCGGGTGGTGGTCGCACATGCCTTTAATCCCAGCACTTGGGAGGCAGAGGCAGGCAGATTGCTGTGAGTTCGAGGCCAGTCTGGTCTACAAAGCTAGTCCAGGATGGTCAAGGCTACACAGAGAAACCCTGTCCTGAAAAACCAAAAAATAAATTAAAACAACAACAACAACAACCCTAGGATGCAGGGCATGGTGGCTCACACCTTTAATCCCAGCACTCAGGAGGCAGAGGTAGGCGGATCTCTGTGAGTTCAGGGCCACCCTGATCTACAAAGCCAGTCCTGGACAGCTGGCAGTACCCCACAGGGTATTCAACATTGGAGTATCAACAGCAGAAGGAAGAACAGGCCCCAGGAACCCATCTCCTGTAGGCTCAATTTTCTTAACAATTATAATTTATTACAAACTTATTAACCGAGAGTACCTCACTTATAACCTGACTAACCTAAACAATAGGAAAAGAAGACTAATGAATACAATAACAAAAGCGTAAGGACATCAGTTCCAAGGAACGATTGTCCTGGTGTCAGCAGCAGGATTTCTTCTGCTGGAACCTCAGCGGGAGCCCAGAGCCTGGAAGCCTTCCCTCGAGCAGTTTTCTCTAGAAGCTTCTCAAAGTGGAGTGATTCGCAGCCAAAACTATCCCAAGTCTCCAAAGGCCCGCCTCTGGTTGATGGCTCACATTTATACCTCCTCTCAGCATCTGTTCAAGCATGGTTAACAACCAGTCATCCCCACATGGTGGTTCGACTTCTAAGGGGTTAACATCACTTGCTCTCTCACAAGTCTTTTTCTCATCCCCCACTTGTGATCTAAACAAAAAACATGTTTCTCTCTCCTTTGATCTCCATTGGTTTTTTTTTTTTTTGAGCTATGCAGTTCTGCGGAATAGCAAAGAGGGAGCCATGGACTTCTGCAACAGAAGTCTATCCTGTCTTTCCACGTCCATTCCTTCCAGACCAGTATGGCTCAGATGTCTTCAGGTGGCTGCTCTGCCTTGCTGCCTAGTTCTTCTGGGGGACCCAGGAGACAAGGCTGTTTCTTCTGCTCCCAGGACCTGACCCAGCTCCTATGGGTCCAAGAGCAAGTCATGTGGGACAGCCACTGTGTTTCTTCCTTTCGTCCTATATGCCCAACAAAGTGGCTTGGCTGAAATACTCTGTCACTGCGTGCAGATCTTGTTGCTTAGGACATAAGAGAGTAGGGAAGCCCCAATGTGAGCAAGACCATAGGCAGGCCCTCACTGTTTTTCTAGGTTTAAACAAAAAGGGCTGCCAGGTCTGATGACAGATAGCTGCAACCCCACCAAATGGAAAGCAGAGACAGGATGATTCCTAGGTGTTTTTGGTTTTGATTTTGTTTGTTTTTTGAGACAAGGTTTCTCTGTGTAACAGCCCTGGCTGTCCTAGAACTCACTCTTAGACTACGCTGGCTTTGAACCTTGAGAAGGGAAGAAAAGGAACTCAGAATACCAGCCAGGGCTCACATCACCCCTCAACTTCGGCCAGCTATTCACGTTTCTGCCAGAAAGTCTGGGCCAAGGATGCCCTGGGCCTCTGGAAATCCAGTTCAGTGGCCCTTAGCCACTTTGGCCTCAGGAGTTAGCAACAGGCCAGGATAAGCAATGGTTGAACGGGAAGGAAGGAAGGAAGGAAGGAAGGAAGGAAGAAAGGGCTGGAGAGATGACTCAGAGGTTAAGAGCACCAACTGCTCTTCCAGAGGTCCTGAGTTCAATTACCAGCAACCACAGGGCAGCTCACAACCATCTATAATGAGATCTGATGCCCTCTTCTGGCGTGCAAGTGTACATGCAGGCAGAGCACATAACAGATAAATTTTTTTTTTTAATGTTGTAGAGGAATTTATTAAATGAGCATGGGAGGTGGGGGGGGGGGAGGAAAAGGGGGAGGGGTATCCCGGAGAGAGACAGACCGGAAAAGTGAGAAGAAGAGAGGAAGGGTTAGGGGTAAGAGAGCATAACAGATAAATCTTAAAAAAAAAAAAAAAAAAAAAAGGAAGGGGTCCAAAACAGCAAAAACCAGGATGCTCAGCCTTCAGCGTTCAACAGCTGATAGTACTCTTGATTATAAAAGTCCATAATATTTAGAAACAAATTTTATCGAAGCATCTGAGTAAATCATGCTTTTAGATTTAATATAAAATGTGTTAAAGCTTACATGCATGCCAAATTAACTTACTTTAAACATTAGGGGAACAGCATGGGAGAGGCTGGTAGCCCAACTAGTTCTGGGTGACTAGGTTTCTAGCGTGTCAGTGTTGCTCTGAACACAAAGCTCTGGGTCGGAGGCCTTCAATAGCCGCCACCACCACCACCCCCCACCCCACCCCTTTTTCAAGACAGGGTTTCTCTGCCTTGGCTGTCCTGGATTAGCATTGTAGACCAGACTGGCCTCAAACTCACATCGATCCACCTGCATTTGCCTCTCAAGTGCTGGGATTAAAGGCGTGCGCCACCACGCCCAGCCAAAAGCCTCTCAAGTCACAGACTCCATGAAATTTCAGACACCTGTATGTGCTGCCTGCTGACCATCGCCACCCCATTGTAAAGCCTCAAGGGCCCTTTCTCTGTAAGAACAGCCTGAAGCCCCTGGATTGGTTAATCTTGGTTGTCAATTCGACTGAATTTAGGATTAACAAAGAGGTGGGCTCTGGGCACACCTGTAAAGGATTGTTAAGTGGGAAGATCACCCTAAAATGTAAGCGGAGCTTCCCTGTGGCTCCCCAGGAGGTCCAAAGCTTGCGCTGATTGTTTCTCCCTGGCAAGCTCAGCTACCTTTTTGTTGTCATCTTTCACTGACATCAGAACTCACCTTCTTTATTCTCCCAACTTGTGGTGAACACCAGGAACCCTCCACCCTTTCAGCCTAGATTATAGTGGCACAGGCCTTTAATCCGAGCACTCTGGGCAGACAGAGGCAAGCGGATCACTCTGAGTTCGAGGCCAGCATGGTCTACAGAGTGAGTTTCAGGATAGCCAGGGTGACACAGAGAAATCCTGTCTTGAAAAAAACAAAACAAGCCAGGTGTGGTGGTGCACACCTTTAATCCCAGCACTCAGAAGGCAGAGGCAGATCGCTGTGAGTTCGAGGCCAGCCTGGTCTACAACCAGGACAGCCAAGGCTACACAGAGAAACTCTGTCTCGAAAAACCAAACCAAACCAAAAACAAACAAACAATGAACAAAAAAAAAAGGAAAGAAAGCTATTGGTTCTTAATATGAATGACCCACACTGAATCACATAAGTCAACATAATAAATTTATTTTCATTCTATCAGTTCTGTTCCTCTAGAGGTCAGCTAATACATCCACATACCACTCAGGTCAGACCACAGCAATGCAGGAAAACCAGCTTATACTAAATATCCCACATGTCAAATAATCTTAACAGAGGTACCACACCAGGCTGTCTCGATCTGCCAACTCCATCCCCAAAAATGAACTCGTGCCTCAGGGGAGCCAACTCCAAAATCAGGCTCCTCTTCCTGGCTGTCCTGTGTCCAGCTCCTAGGACCCTAGCTCCTTACTCCGAGGTCACCAAGCTGCACGCTGCCTTGTTTCCTGTCTTTCACTGCAATGTGTAATCCAAATCTAAGTCACCTTCGTTGCTTCCTCCTAAAGCTCACCTAAGATCTGCTCCTCTTTTCTTCCTGCCTGCCTCAAACCTGTTGAAATAACTGCGGGGTGACTGCAGAGCTGGGAGGCGGGGACATCATGGCGGGCGCTACTCTGCAGCCTTGGGCAAAGATCAGGACCTCTGTGTCTTTGCACTGAAGGTCCTGACAGTTACCCTCGCCCAGAATGGCGTCCCGTTTCTCCTCCAGGCTGGCATGAAAGCCTTTGCTTATCCCTCTGCCTCAACCATCCTTTTCAGAAACGTCACCTTGGAGAAGCCTCCCCTTCGTCACCTTGTCTTCAACATTTCCTCAAACTCCTTCCTTTTCGTTCTGGCCTCACTGGCCTCCGCACCTAGTCGGCTGAATCCCACCAAGCGCAGAGACCGCGTTTACGCGATCTACGCTACCAGAGGGTTTTGACAGCACGAACTCACTATCTGAACCAGCCTGTCCCAGTAGAATAACGCGGCTTTGCTGTGACCCTAGGGGCAACAGAGGCAGTAGGAGCAGCTCCATCCTCACAGATGCGAGGTGCCAAAGGGCGCATCCTCTGACGCGCAAAGCGAGTCCCCGCAAGCTTTCATGAGCCTCCACTCTGGGTGGGGGGGAGGAAAAAAAAAAAACAGAATAAAACCAAAAAAACTAAACGCTGCGGCCCTTCTCCCACCAACAGGTGCTGTCCTTTAATTCCCCACCGCTCGCGCGCATTCGTTGAGAGGTTGACGTCATCGCCGCGCGACGACCGCAGCGCCTTCCCGCTTCTTAAGTCTGACGACAGAGCCGCGCCGGCGCCGGGGTCTGAGGAGAGCGGGAGGAGGCGGCGGCGACGGCGGCGGTGGCGGCCTCGGGAAGATGTAAGTTGGGGACGGAATCCGGCCGCATCCGACCTTCGGGGACCTCCTGGCCGGCTCGGCGGGGCGCGTCGCCGCTCCGCTGGCGGCCCGCAGCCCGGCTGCGTGGCGGAGGCCCGCCGCCTGCTGGGCGCGGAGCCCGAAGAGAAAAGCGAGCGGGTCAGGGCGGGCGGGCGGAGTGGGAGGCGTCGAGGCCGCGGCCCGGAAGTGGTCGAGGCGGACGGAAGGGCGACCCCGCGTCGTTGGCTCGCTCGGCGGCGACCCCCGTTTAGCCTGCGGGACTCCAGCAGCAGCCGTTTCCTTGTCCGGGCTGGAGACAGGCTCGCCGCGCCGGGCCCCCCCTGAGTAGTGAGTGGGGAGGGCGGGAGGGGGAGGTCGGTGCGCGTGTCCGGCGCGGAGCCCCCAGCAGGTTGAGAGCCGCCCTGAAAGGCTGGCTTCCTTTGTAGATCTCTCTCCGCGAGTGTTGGCCGAGCTCCCGTGTGCGGTTCTCAGCTCTGGGCCTTGGCGATCCGGCCCGGCGTGCGCTGAGGACGGTTAGCAAGCTCGGAGGGGGACGTGGCGGAGGCTTCCTTTCCTGTACCCTGGCTTATTCCGTAGGCTGTGTGTCTCAAACGTGCCTTTTTTTTTTTTTTTTTTTTAAATGTGGAGAGCGCTTTGAAGGTTGCTGCACCGCCCTCTGCTCGAGATTTAACTGATTGTTTTCTCCTCCCTCTCTGGCTGTTGGACGCACACCTTTCCGGAGGATGGGGAGAGGTGACCGTGGCCCTGAGCTGTTGTTACCTGAACTTGGGTGAACAGAGAACCTCACCTTTGCTTTCTAGCACTCGACCACACCCAGCCAAGTGTTCGCTTGCTCTGTGGTTTGAAATGTGTAGACTGCTTAGAAATAACAGGTTCTGCTTGTTTTCGTGAAGTACATTCTGGACGGGTTGGGTTGGGGTGCGCGCGGGAGGGGGCGGTAATCTCTCCTCTGCCACTGGTAGCTGTGGATCGCTTGGATAACCAAACCACAGCCAAATTGAAATGACTTAGTACAGAAAACTCACCGAAATTTTTAGTAATTATTTTATATTGGTTATATGTTAGGGGGGCAGTTATTCCTCCTCCCCCACCCTCAGATAGGGTTTCTTAGTGTAACCTAGACTCATTTTGTAGACCAGGCTGGCCTCGAACTCACAGAGATCCACCTGCCTCTGCCTCCTGTGTGCTGGGATTATAGGCGTGCGCCACCATGCCCGGCCCAGTTATCTTATTAAAAACTAACTTTGGGACCCACTGCTGTTAATCTCAGCCCTTGGGTACTAGGTTTGAGGCCAGCCTGGTCAAGCCAGGACTGTATAGTGAGACCCTGTCTCAAGGAAAACCAAAACAAAACAAAAAAACCCTTAATTTTGGACTGTCAGTATATGTTAGTGGTAGAGTCCTTGTTGAGTGCACCAGGTCCATGGTTTCTCTGTAGCCTTGAGTGTCCTGGAATTAGCTGTGAAAACCAGGCTGGCCTTTAACTCTCGGACAGCCTCTGCCTCCAGAGTGCTAGGATTACAGACATGTATCACCACTGCCTGGTCGGGCCAGGCTGTCAGTTTCATTCCCCAGCACTACAAAAAGGGGGGGAAAGGCTTCGCTGATTTTTGTGTTGTAGCTGCAAAGAAATTTGAATTAATGGCTCATGCTCTTACTGGACAGTGCTGCTCTAAGTGACCTCCCCTGAAAGTGAAGTGGCCTGTTCTGGACTTTATTGAGCATTCAGAAGTCGTGAATGAGGTAGCAGTGAGTGTCTGTATAGTTTCCTGATGGGAAGAAACAACCCTTTGGTATCATTTATCATTGAGCATTTAGCTAGGTGCCTTGTCAGATTTATAGATTGATTTAGCCTAAGGCCTTGGGGAACTATCAGGAAAGATGAGGCTCTAGCAATAGCTCAGTTGGTTGTGTGCTTTTGCCTGTAGTGCATGAAGCCCTGGTTTCCATCTCCAGCCCATGCATAAAGCCTATAAGCCCAGATGCAGAGGCAGGAGAACAGGAGACTCATCCTCCCTAACAGGACATTTGAGGCCAGCCTGGGCTAGAGACCTGTCTTTAATAAAATGAGCCTTTGGGGGCTGGAGAGATATGGTCCAGCAGTCAAGAGCACTGGCTGCTCTTCCAGAGGTCCTGGGTTCAATTCCAAGCAACCACATGGTGGCTCACAACCATCTGTAATGAGATGTGATGCCCTCTTCTGGCCTGCAGGTGTACAGAGCACTGTATACACAATAATAAATAAATAAATCTTTAACAAAAAAATAAAAATAAAATGAGCCTTTAATCCCTGCACTCAGGCAGAGGCCAGGACTCTGCTCTAGGACAGCTGGGCTGTATAATAAGAGAGATCCTGCCTCAAAAACAAACAAAATTATGAGGAGTGAGTGCTGTGACTAAGATGACAATAGTGAGGCCTGCCTGCTTACTCCAGCCCATGAGGTACTAGTGTTCCCTAGTGCCTATGTTTAAGGGCACAAAAGCTTGAAAAGATTTTATAACCGTGGAAAGGATCTGTATAGGTCATCAGTTGCCACCTTCATTTAACAGAAGATGGGGGCTTGTCTCTGGGGCTGGAACAGCTATTCAGCATGGTTTAGATGTGCCCTGTCTCAAATCAGAATTCCAGTGGTGTGTTCTTTCTCAATTACAGTTAAGGAAGGGGAGAAAGAAGAGTTAAGATGTTTCCTGGGCCTTTGCTTGTGTTTTGCTCCCTGAGACTAGGGCACAGGAAAAATTAGCGGTTTCTATTTGAGTTATTGTTACTGTTATTTAGCATATTGTTAAACCCTAACAGCCTATAAGAGCTCACCTTTTTCAAAAGCTTCAAAGTGCAGAAAAAATTTAAACAGCTGTGCCTACCTTACTTCTGACTCGATCCAACAAATCACATTTGTCCTCTCTTTGCTTTATAATTTACCTAACAGCCTTACTTGCCTTCTCATCCCCCAAGACAGGGTTTCTTTGTATGGCTTTGGCTGCCCTGGAACTACCTCTGTGTCCACTTCCCTCTGCCTCCTGAGGGCTGGGGTGAAAGCTGTGCACCACACCTGGCTTTAGCCCCCCCCCCCCCCCCACACACACCCCTTTTTGTTTTGTTGTTTTTTGAGACAGGGTTTCTCTGTGTGGCCTTGGCTGTCCTGGATTCACTTTGTAGACCAGGCTAGCCTCAAGTTCATAGTGATCCACCTGCCTCTGCCTCCCGAGTGCTGGGATTAAAGGCATGTGCTACCACTGCCCAGCTTAGGGCTCATTTAATGTGCTTTGATGGTTTGTCCATTTGTGTTGAGTAATGTTTTGGTGCTTGTCACTCTCAAAATGATATCTGGTTATCACTTAGTGTATCCCCAAAGAAAATTATGGCAGTAAGAGCCTGTCAGCCTATCTACAAATTGATTTTTTTCTCCTATGAAGCCATTTTGGTGTTCAGTGTTTTGAAAGCCATCTAACAAGTGGTTCATCATCAAACTTAGTAATGAGCTCCAGTGTGGTTCAGGCTCTGAAAGAACAATGACAGGTACAGTTACCACTCCATCTCATTAGGGAAAACAGTGACCCTTAATACTCCTGTACCTAAGACATGTAACATTTTATATTGCTTTTTCTAATTAAAGGGAGGGGGGCTGGAGAGATGGCTCATCAGGTAAGAACACTTTCTCAGATCCTGAGTTCAGTTCCCAGCAAACGCATGGTGGCTCACAACCATCTATACTAGAATCTGATGCCTTCTTCTGGCGTGCAGGCATATATGCAGATAGAACATTTATATATAAGTAGATAAAATCTGCGAAAAAAACAAAACAAAAAGACAAACTAACGTGGCCTCCTGTGGGGGTAGGAAAAGCCTCCATGAAGAAATGAAGGATGTCCCCTGAGTGTGCAGGCTGTGTGGACACTTGCTGGTTGCTGTGCTCCTTTGCTCCCTTCTTGTGTGCTCAACTTTTTGTTGTAAAATAGATTTGATGTTTGACAATTCGTTTACTCTATTTAAACCCTTTTATCTTGTTACTAGGCTGCTCTTTGGCGTAAATTGCAATCGATTAGGGATCGTTTCTCAGACTCAAGTTAGAAGTGAGAGTTCAGATAAGTGAGGCCGACATTGCTGCTTTGAACACCTCAGAAGGGGAGAATGGATTTATCAGGAGTGAAAAAGAAGAGCTTGCTAGGAGTCAAAGAAAATAATAAAAAGTCCAGCACTAGGTAATCCTCTGTAAGATTTTTCTAGTGCTATTTTGGGGGTGCTTGCTGTTTAGGGACCCTCAAAGAGGGGAGATTTTTTGTGTTCTACAGTGAGTGTCCTAATTCACAGATCATTTTGCTCTGTGATCAGTGGGGAGCGTAGTAATCCTTGTGGACCCCACTGCTGGGTTGTGCTGTCTCAGGGTTTGGTCGGGAGAGCTTGCAACCTCAATATGCTTCCTCATCATGCAGGGCTCCTTCTCCTACCAAACGCAAGGACCGCTCTGACGAGAAGTCCAAGGATCGCTCTAAAGATAAAGGGGCCACTAAAGAGTCCAGTGAGAAGGATCGTGGCAGGGATAAGACTCGGAAGAGACGCAGTGCTTCAAGTGGAAGCAGCAGCACCAGGTGGGGCAGAGGGACCACTGCTGCGACCGCATCTTCCCTCACTGTGAAGCCCACTGAGGACACCTTTTCTGTCTTGGGGCGGGAGGGTGATGTGTGTTATGGAGATCAGTCTTGGGTGTTAAATTCCTTCCCTTGGAGAAACACAAAGAAAATCTGCCCCTCCTGTGTCCACCAGAGCTCACTCTAGGAAACCAGTGAGAGTTATTAGGCCTATTTACAGTGCAGTGGGTGAGGTGCTGGCAGGAGTGGGGATAGCTTCCCTGTGCTTGTGTAGATGGATGGGGTCCCTCCACAATCCCCTGCTTCAAGCCTTGCCTGAGACCTGAGGCAACGTGCAGTTAGGGCAGAATTGCATGCTTGAGATCTCTTGAACCTGCCCCTTCCTTCCAAGAGAGACAGCCCAGCTGAGAAGGATAGTGGTGTGGCTGGAGGACAGTCCTGTGCACCAGGTGTCCTTCCCAAGCAATTGCCCACCTTCTCTCTTGAGACGGGTTTCACTGGTGCCTGAGCTTTGCCAGTTGACTTAGCTAGTTGGCCAAGGGAAGTCTGCCTTTTCTTAAGACCCTAAGTTATGGCATTCTGGTTTCGAGTTTCATCTCATTATATATGATGTATGGGCTTGCTGTATAGTGTGTGTTGTTTATGGGTATGAACTAATAATGTGATTCTAAGAAATGTGATGTTGGAGAGGTGTATGAATTGTTTCTCACTCGGTATTGAGAATGTACTCATTCTGAATTGACACCTGGTAGCTTAAGTCTGGAGTGCCCGCCTCCGCCCATGTGTTCCTAGCTCCAACAGAAAGGGGCATTAGGTCCCCTGAAACTGGAATCACAGTAATTGTGAGCTGCCATGTGGGGGCTGGACACCAAGCCTGGGTCCTCTGGAAGTGCTCTTACCTGCCAAGCATTTCCTCAGCCCCAAACGCTCATTTTGGTAGTTGGAAGCTTGTCTGAGTCTGTCTGCAGCTCTGTTACAGGCTAGGTGGGTGGTCTGACTTTTGCTAGACTCCTGCTTTTTCCCCATTGGTAAAAAGTTAGCCAGGTATGGTGGTGCACGCCTGTAGTCCCATCACTCTGAGAGGCAGAGGCAGGGGGATCTCTGTGAGTTCAAGTCCAGCCTGGTCTACAAAGCAAGTCCAGGACAGCCAAGGCTACACAGAGAAATCCTGTCTTGAAAATCAAAAACAAGTTAAGGGTTCTGTATAGGTGACAACAGCTTGTCTTTCCTGTCACCACACTGATGAAAGTAATGAGGCTTCAAAAACCAGTCCTCTACTGTTCAGTCTTCTGTGTAGAAATGTGACCCTCTTGCTCATTGACTCTGTGACATCCCCACCTTGTCCTCAGGTCTCGGTCCAGCTCAACCTCCAGCTCGGGCTCCAGCACCAGCACAGGCTCAAGCAGTGGCTCCAGCTCGTCCTCTGCGTCCAGCCGCTCAGGCAGCTCCAGCACGTCTCGAAGCTCGAGTTCCAGCAGCTCCTCGGGCTCCCCCAGCCCATCTCGGCGCAGGCACGACAACAGGCGGCGTTCTCGCTCCAAGTGAGTCCAGAATGCCTAGCCTGCTCCTTGCTGTAGTTATTATAAAAAAAGTAGACCAGGGCCGGACAAGATGGCTCAGCACGTAAAGCTATGACAGCCTGAGTTCAATCCCAGGACCCACATGGTGGCATGTGATGACTCCCACGGGTTGTCCTCTGACCTCCACATAAGAACTGTAGCGCACAAATACATAAATGTGGGGTTTTTAAAAAGTATATCAAAATGAAGTGTGGTGCATGCCTAAAATCCCAGCACTCAGTGTTTGTAATTGGTTAGCAGTTTGAGGCCATGCTGGGCTGCATGTGAACCTTTCTCAAAAAGACAAATAAAAGAGGATGAGTGATCAAAGGAGTTAGAGGGTGGGGAGGGCATCCTAGTCAGTAGGAGTGCTCGCTGCCAGCCTATCAACCAGAGTGCCCATCCTTGGAATACTGATGGTTGAAGCTGAGGGCAATTCCCAGAAGTCATCTTCTAACTCCACATATGCTGCCCTGGTTCATACCCACACAGAATAAATGTAAAACACGCACATATATTTGAAGGGGTCTTAGTTTGGTTTCTGAATCAGGGATAATGTCCTTTAATTTGTTTGTTTGTTTTTTGAGACAGAGTTTCTCTGTTTAGCCTTCGCTGTTTTGGACTCACTTTGTAGACCAGGCTGGCCTCTAACTCACACCAATCCACCTGCCTCTGCCTCCTTGAGTGCTGGGATTACAGGCATGTGCCACCATCACCTGGCTAAGGATAGTGGGGGTGTTTTTGGTTTTTGGGGTTTTTTTTTGTTGTTGTTGTTTTGTTTTGTTTTGTTTTTTTAGATAATATAAGAGAATTAGAGGGGAGGGGAGTAAGGGGAAAATGGGAGGGAGGAATGGGAGGATCCAAGGGATGGGATAACAATTGAGATATATTATGAATAAATCAATAAAATATATTTTAAAAAAAGAAGATGGTAGGATAACCTTGATTTAAAAAAGAGAATTGGTAAGAAACCTTCTAGAAGCTGTTGAAGCTAAGGGCAAACCACACTTGCTGAGGCAGTCTCACTAGGCAGTGCAGGCTGGCTTAAACTTCTAGAATTCCTCCTGCCTAGGCCTCCTGGGTGCTGTGATGTTAAGCATATACCACCACACCCACTCAGCTGTTTTTTTTTTTTTTTTTTTGGTACTGGGGCCCAAAGCTGGGAACTTGGCCTGAACTGCACCCCTTTGAGTGTATTGAAATTTTGAGAAATTGAAATTTTCTGGGCAATTTTTGCTTTTTCAGATCCAAGCCACCTAAAAGAGATGAAAAGGAGAGGAAAAGGCGGAGCCCTTCACCTAAACCCACCAAAGTGCACATTGGGAGGCTCACCAGGAATGTGACCAAGGTAAGAACCACATCCACGGAGGTTGGGGTATGTGGCCGGACAAGCTGGTGTCTGGCAGCAGCAGGTGACCCTAGAATGTAGTCCGTGACTTGATGGGAGCCCTGCTTAATTGTGACATTTATGTCCAGGAGACTTAGGCCCCAGTGGCCTACACTGTCAGGGGCAGCATGCTCTCACAGCACTGAAGATCTACTCAGCACGTGTGAGTGCCCTTTGACCATTAAGTAATAGATGGGCAAACAGGGATGTGACCTTCTTTCTCTAGGATCATATCATGGAAATATTTTCTACTTACGGGAAAATTAAGATGATTGACATGCCTGTAGAGAGGATGCACCCTCACCTGTCCAAAGGCTACGCGTATGTGGAATTTGAGAATCCAGACGAAGCGGAGAAGGCGCTCAAGCACATGGATGGAGGTCAGCCTGTCGCCTCAGATCTGATGGCTTGTGGGGCCCTTGAAGTGGATTCCTACCCAGGTGCTTCTGTGTCTGACTGGAGCCCTTTGTAAATTCTAGTTCTTATTCAGTGGGGGCGTGTTTACCAAAAACATGTTTTATAAAGCATTCGCTATTCTTGAGAAGAAAAATCCAGCAAATATGAATATATTAGCATTTTAAGAAATTTTCAGTCTGTTAAAAATCTGTGCATCAGATGTAGCTTTCCTTACAAAGAATGTATTTGGCTTCAACACAGGAATATTCTCTGTGGTCGTTTCTAAGTGTCCTTTTCTATTTGCTAACATTCTAGTGTTTTTAGGATTGCTTTTGCTGGTGATACATATACTGACTTCACACAATGAATCTCTCTCAAGACTGTTTTAATATTTACAACATCATGGTTTTTGAAGCACAAGCACTTAGGAATAGTTTTTGGTGGCCAATTCCCATTTTGTCTTTGAATCAGCGTTTTAGGGAATGCAGAATTTGTGTCTAGTGCTAGGGTATTCCGCAGCTGGGACGGAGAACTGGCACTGCACAGTATGGTCTGGCCCATCTGTTGAGGGGAACCTCAGAGTCCTCAGAAGTCTGTTAGGCTTTATAAATATCTTAACAGTTTTAGTTGGGGTTTTGTTTTTACTTTTTTTCTTTTTTCTTCTTCAGAGACACGGTTTCTCTGTATAGCCTTGGCTGTCCTAGACTCACTTTGTAGACCAGGCTGACCTCAAACTGACAGAGCTGCCTGCCTCTGCCTCCTGAGTGCTGGAATTAAAGATGTGAGCCACCATGCCTAGCCTTGTTTTGTTTTTGAGAGAGGGTCTCTTTATGTACCCCTAGCTGGACTGGCCTGGACCTTGCTATGTAGACCAGGCTGGCTACAAATTCTTAGGGATCCATCTGTTCTGTCTCTGCTTCTCAATCAATGCTGGGGTTAAAGGTGTGGGCCACCATACCTGGCTGGTTTCATTTTAAGGCATTATATCATTATGTTGCCTAGGCTAATTAAGGGTGCTCCACCTGCCTCCACCTCCTGAATGCTGGGATTTCGGGCATGTGCCATCACACTAGCACAGGTGCGAGTATGTTAAGGAGTTTTTGGTTGGTTGGTTGATTTTTGGAGACAAGGTTTCTCTGTATGGCCTTGGTTGGTCTGGACTTGCTTTGTAGACCAGGCCACCTGCCTTTGCATCCAGAGTGCTGGGATTAAAGTCGTGTGCCACCACGCCTGGCCCTAAGGGTTTTTTATTTGGTTTGTTTCTTGAGACAGGGTTTCTCTGTGTAATAGCTCTGGCTATCCTGAAACTCCCTCTGTAGTCCAGGTTAAAGGTGTGCGCCACCACCCCCAGCTTCTAAGTTTTTAATATTAGAGATTTTATGGTTTTGGTTTTTTTTCCTACAGGGCAAATTGATGGCCAAGAGATCACTGCCACTGCTGTGTTGGCACCCTGGCCTCGGCCACCCCCTCGGCGATTCAGCCCACCCAGGAGAATGCTCCCGCCGCCTCCCATGTGGCGCAGGTCACCCCCACGGATGAGGAGAAGGTGCGGTGATTTGGAATTGTCCTTAACCCATCTTGGTTCTTTGTATGGTTTGTAAACATGAATGGCGATGGTGACTTTGGGGTTGAATGTAGACAGTAGGCCAGCATGCTCCACTTGGGAACTGTTCAGAGAAAGGGCAGTCAAAATATGTTACTGATAGGCAGATGAGGCCCTGTGAAGGAACCACCTCTAGAGTCTGAGCTGGCATGCGTCCCAGGAGACCCTCTGCACTTGCTCGTGAGGGAAGGGCCAGGCAGGGTGGCACACACTTTTAATCCCAGCACTTGAGAGGCAGAGGCGGGTGGATTGCTGTGAGTTTGAGGCCAGCCTGGACAAACCCTGTCTTCAAACCAAAGTAGGTAGGTAGGTAGGTAGGTAGGTAGGTAGATAGATAGATAGATAGATAGAAAGAAAGAAAGAAAGAAAAAAGGTTACAGGAGGGCTTAGGAGAGGAGCTTTGGGGCCAGACATAGCAGAAGCAACAATTTATAGGGTTGTAAACAAAAACGGGACTATCTAGAAATGACCAGTTGATCAAATAGCTGTGGGATTGTGCTATTGGCTGACATGGTCTCTCTTCCTGCAGGTCCCGCTCCCCGAGGCGCAGGTCCCCTGTGCGCAGGAGGTCTCGGTCTCCCGGCCGCCGCCGCCATAGGAGCCGCTCCAGTTCCAACTCCTCTCGATAAGCAGGGACATGGATGGGTACCTCTGTAACTTACGTTCCCCACTCAGTTCTGTCCTTTAGGCAAATGAAGATCTGTAGGGAAGGATCCCTTACCAGGGTAGGCGTTGAAGACAGCAGTTGGGATACTTCCTCTGCAGAGGGTTCTGGCTGCAGAGGTGCTGTTGGTTCCGGACTATGCCCATAGAGGTGCCCTGTAGTTTTCTGGCTAGAAAGTTCACCCCTTCCAGTTCTTGTGAGTCTGTTTGGTAGCAGAGCCAACTGGGACAAGCAAGCCTCCATACGGCAGCACACCGTTTGCCACAGATGACCTGGAACCAGTCAGACAGCCGCTCACACACCCTTGCCGTTGCTGTGTCACATCTGCCAAAAGGACCAGGCTGCTGTGCTGAAGGCCTGACCGTGTCCCTGCTGATGCTCTGCAACTTGTAGGGTTAAAAGCCTTTGAAGGGGTCTTCAGACATAGTTTCTGTTCTGTCCCCATGTCTCTGCTACTCTCTAAAATTGGCGAGCCACTTCTACAGGGAACCCACCCCCACCCCGTTACCACCTGCCATTCACGTTGCAGGTTACCCTTGGCAGTGCGTACATTGCCTTTTTGCTTTTATTGTACAGTCAGTACTATAAAGTTTGTTTTGAGTTTTATAACTTTGTAGCATTTCAGATAAGGTTGTGTTTGTATTTGTGTAGAGTGAAAGGACTGTGTTGAATAAATTTAGGATTAGAATGCCAAGAGTACTGGTTTCACTGCCTCTTTCTTCTTAGTCCATAACACTCAAGATTTGTGCTGAGCACCCAGCTAAGAACTCACTTTAGGTTTGAAAGCTGTCAGCCAGGAGGACTCAGGGCTTTTGTGTTTGGGGTGAGATCAGTCCTGTAGTGGAGAAGCTGTTTCTGCCTGAGACTTCTGCTGCTGTGTTGGGAAGATACGGGGATACTTTGCTGACTGTACTGGTTCTGAGCTGGTGGTGGCGGGGTCCAGTTTCCAATTCCCTTCAGCACCACAGAGGAAAAGTCTTTGCCAAGAAGGAAGACTTAGAGAAATGGGAGAATAAGACCGGCTGGATGCCAGGCGCCCGTATCCCAGGCAGATCTCCGAGTTCGAGGCCTAGTCTACAAAGAGTCCAGGACAGCCAAGGCTACACAAATCCTATCTCCAAAAATAAAAATATAAAAAAAAAAACCGTTGAGGCTGCCTCTCACTGCATTGCCTACGCCACACAGGCCACTCCCTTTTTGCTTTTCAGTATTTATATAAATAGAAATGCAAAGAAAGAAAAATGCACTCTTGAGGGCATGTAACCTCGGTAGATCCCTGTGCTGGCAAGGCCGTTCTGCCAGCCTCAACTGGTGTTCCTAATCGCAGCTCCTCTGCACTGCCCGCCTGAGATCCGGCAGCTGCTTCTCTGGCAGGAGCCCTTGACTGGGCACACTCCCACCTCCCCCCCCAGCTCGTTCATTCCCTAGTCCGCTGCCTGCCGCGCTGGGCCTTAGGGGAGCCGGAGTCACCCTGAGCTAGGTAACCGGGCCTGGTAGCTGCGCCCAGGCCCCAGCGGGCCGCGGAGTGGCTGGCTGCCCTGACCTTGTGGGGGCGGGGCCTGCCGGGGGCGGGGTCTGCGGGCCCGACTAGAACCGGGCGCCCTCGCTCCGCCGTCCCGTAGTCTCCGCGGACAGCCAAGATGGCGCTGGCGGCTGCGGGTCGCGTTCTGCTGCACGCGGGTGCGCGGCCAGGGCGGGAGACCCGGTGCACGGCCTCACGGAGGGCTGGGGGCGCGGGCGGCGGTGGCGAGAGTGGGCGCGCTGGCTAACGTGCTCCGGGCTGTCCGCAGGGTCCCGCCTGGGGCGCAGGGAGGCCGTGGACGGCGCGCGGCGCTTCGCTAACAAGCAGGTGCTGGTGGAGACGGAGGACGCGGCGGGTGAGTGAGCGGGCGCCGGGTGGGGCCCCGCACCTGGCTAAGGTCCACCGGCTCCAAGCGCGCAGGTCCCGTGTGAAGTCGGCCTGATGTTGAGCGCTTTGCATTTTTCCAAAAGCAGTGAGGAAAAAAAATATATAAACTCAGATTCTGTTTAAAACTTAAGTTCACACCAGGTGACAAAAGTGTGCGTTTTTGAAGTTTTGGTTAAATTTCTAAAAGTTATGGTCTGTTACCTAAACCATTAGTTTAAAATGATTGTAGCTTGCACTCGTGGCTCGTGCTTGTAAACACAGCTGAAGCCAGTCTCAAGCACATGAGAGCGGCTCAAATACCCGACACGAAAATGATTGTTGGTATTTTTAAATAGTTTCCTAATACTGGCGTGTGGTGCAGACCTCGGCAATTAAAGTTGGGAGCTGCAAGTAGGCTCACTCCCTGACCCCCTCAGAACGCCTAGGAAGCGGAGGGTGGGGAAAGGGAGGCCAGCCTGCACTACATATAGGGCCTTTCCCCTGTGCTTTGTTTTGTGTTTCAAAGTGAGGCTGCTGTAGGAAAAAGGTGAGATTTTTCCAGAAAAAGTAGGTAATGTATTTATGAAAGGAAAACCTGGGAGAGGAGCACACAGCTGGGCCCAGAGCTCAGGACCGCATTCCAACCCTGACCCTGTCTTCTCAACACTAAGCGTTGGCACCTAAGGCCGTCCCAGGTGGACTTGGAGGTCAAAGTCAGGGTCCTCCCTGTGACAGGATTGCTACTCAGCCCTGATGAGTCCAACAAAAGCAGGAAATGCTAAAAGGATCGTTCCTTGACAGAGTTTAATCTCTCACAAACCGCAGAAACACATTTAGAAATATTATCAGACTGGAGAGAGTTACCTTGATGGCAGAACATTTGCCCGGCTTTGGGTTTAATCCCAGGACACAAAAGTGAATAAATAAAAATAGTACAGTGGGTAGCGGTAACAACTGTGTACCATGCCAAAGTCACCAGAGTACACACTTAAAGGTGAGAAGATATGCTTAGGCTTAATATATATATATTTCATCGCAACTTTGGTAATAAGTAAGTAGCATGTACACATACATGCATGTATACATACATACATATCCAGTAACAAAAAAAAAAAGGTAAAATAGCAACTGGCTTTACTTGTTTGCTTATTTTGGTTTTGTAGATAGAGTGTTACCTCTGTTTCAAAGGTAAAATGGAGAAGTCCGCATGTCCTAGTACTTTAGTTTATGGGGTTTTGTCGTTTGAGACCGGGTTTCATTTATGCCAGGCTGGCCTTCTTGTAAATAAGAAAAATGCATAAAAGATTCTGACACCAGCAGCTGGAAAAATGGCTCAAAAGTTAAGAGCATCTTATAAACATAAATTTTTTGTATTTATAAATAAAATTATAACAAAAAGGTGTTAAAGCTGGAGAGTGAGACTGTGCAGCTGAGACTGACCGTGAACCTCACCCACCTACCTCCCACCATTACAAGCGTTTGGCATACTTTTTTCCTTTTTTTTTTTACAGTCTGTTTATTTTTATTTTATGTACTTAGGTTTTTTGTGTTTTGCCTGCCTATATGTTTGCGCAGTACCCGTGGAGGCCAAAAAGAGAGTTAAATCCCCTGGAAGTGGAGTTGCACAGTTGTGAGCTGCCGGGTGGGCCTTGGGGTTGATCCCCCAACCCAGCTCCTCCAGAAGAGCAGCCAGTGTTCCTAACCACTAAGCTATCTGTCCAGCCCCGTCGAGCTCACACTTTTAAGTCCCCAGCACATAAACACCCTAAGTTGTGAACACTGCTAGCACAGAAAATTGTCACTACTGAGTGTCTTGGCGAAGGTCCGTCTCGTATGCAGACGGGCTTTTCGGCTTCTCTCACCATTACTCGTGTTGTCCAGCAGGCACTTCAGAATGGCGTACTTCTCAAATCAGTTCTGCCAAAAGTCAGGGGCATTTATGTTTGGTTTTAGAACCTGCTCATGTCCTCATTAGAGAAGAGTGTATCTAGGAATTTGGTTCCTTATCCCGAGGTGACCAAATTCATCTAAGCTCTCCCTGCTTCTGTTCGCCTTTTCCCTCGTTACCTTTTCCCTAGTGCCCTCTGCTAGTCCAGACTTCTCAGGTATTTTCCTTCCAACTTAACCTGAGGTGTTTGTTTTACACAGGCCTGTTACTGGGTCACAGTTACCTCTTCCACTTAAAGATTTTTGTTATTTTTTGTTTGTTTGTTTTGGGTTTTTTTGTTTCATTTTGTTTTGTTTGTTTTGGTTTTTTTGAGACGGGTTTTCTCTGTGTAGCCTTGGCTATCATAGACTCACTTTGTAGACCAGGCTGGCCTTGAACTCACAGTGATCTGCCTGCCTCTGTCTCTGGAGTGCTGGGATTAAAGGCGTGCGCCACCACGCCTAGCCCACTTAAAAAGGTCTTAAAAGAACCCACTTGTAGCTGGGCATGGTGGCGCTCGCCTTTAATCCCAGCACTACAGAGACAGAGGCAGGCGGATTTCTGTGAATTTGAGGCTAGCCTGGTCTACAAAGTGAGTCCAGGACAGAAAACTCTGTCTCAAAAAACGCGAGAGAGAGAGAGAGAGAGAGAGAGAGAGAGAGAGAGAGAGAGAGAGAGAGAGAGAGAGAGAAGACACCCAGTTGGCACCAAGACTTGGCGCTCATTCTCAGAGAAGGGCTTTCTTTGGCACCTGGGTGCTCAGCTGATGACTTGCAAGCCCTTCAGGCAGTAGCGGACGATCACATGCAGCTGTAGTAGTGCCCCTGAGATAGGCCCTTGCGCTCTGCACTTCTGCACAAGGAGCCAAGGGCAGGGCAAGGGCACTGGACTCCAGCATCCTCGGCTGCAGTGGCTAACTGAGTGTGTGCACATCTGGGCCTGAGGTGTGTCTGTGCTTCTGCCTCTGAAGATGTGGGACTTCCTAGTACAGAAGAACAAGAGCAATTACACACACTGGTGAGCCAAAGACAAGACAGGTGTAAGGACTGGCTGTTAAGAGCAACCAGGAGCACTCAGGAGGCAGAGGCAGGCGGATCGCTATGAGTTCAAGACCAGCCTGGTTTACAAAGCGAGACCAGGACAGCCTAAGCTATTCAGAGAGACCCTGTCTTGAAAAACCAAAAAAAAAAGAAAAAAGAAAAAAAGAAAAAGAGCAACCAGGAGAGCTCTGCCCACTGTCATTTTGCATGACATCAAAGTCACAGCACGGATCCATCTGTGCTGCCAACTCCTCAGCTTGGAGCACGGTGCACTCTGCTCAGAGTGCCAATGAC
Organism: Acomys russatus; assembly: GCF_903995435.1. Classification (NCBI taxonomy): domain Eukaryota; kingdom Metazoa; phylum Chordata; class Mammalia; order Rodentia; family Muridae; genus Acomys; species Acomys russatus. The sequence continues at coordinate 11,597,899 of NC_067161.1, forward strand.
AAGCAGCTACAGTGTTGTTCGGTTTGGGGCGTCAAATGAAACAGCCACGTCCCCAGGCAGGTGGCCTGCCTTAAGAGTCAGATAGTCAGGGGGCTGGAGAGATGGCTCAGAGGGTAAGAGCACTGGCTGCTCTTCCAGAGGTCCTGAGTTCAATTCCCAACAACCACATAGTGGGCTCATAATGAGTTCTGGTGCCCTCTTCTGGCCTGGAGGAGTACATGCTGGCTGAACACTGTATATGCGATATGTAATAAATACATAAATAAAAATTTTTAATAGTTTTTCGAGACAGGGTTTCTCTGTGTGGCCTTAATAAATAAATCTTTAAAAAAAAAAAAAAAAAAAAAAACAGGGCTGGAGAGATGGCTGAGAGGTTAAGAGCACTGGCTGCTTTTCCAAAGATCCTAAGTCCAATTCCCAGCAACCACATCGTGGCTCATTCTGGCCTGCAGGCACACATGTAGGCAAAATACTATATACATACATACATACAAAGTAAATAAAACTTTAAAAAACAATCAGACATCTGGGAGGTACAGATACTGAAAAGATAGGGAACACGGCCCTCCCCCTGTGCCCTCAGGACTTCCCAGCTTCTGCCTGAAAATGGAGGTTCATGATAATGGCAGTCCAAGTGTTCCCTGAATCCGTGGGTACAGAACACAGTGCACCGGGCTGATGATATGTTGTTCTCACAATTGTAAAGAACAGAAGCCCACAGACATGGACGGAAGGGCTGTGCCTCCTCTGAAGCCTCCAGGCCAATCTCCCCTGCATCTCTGGCTTTCGGTATTGCCTCAGCCCTTGGTGTTCCTTGACTTGTGGGCGCCTCCTTTTACTCTGTTTCTATTTTTTTTTTTTTTTTTTTTTTTGGTTTTTTGAGACAGGGTTTCTCTGTGTAGCCTTGGCCATCCTGGACTCACTTTGTAGATCAGGCTGGCCTCGAACTCATAGTGATCCACCTGCCTCTGCCTCCCGAGTGCTGGGATTAAAGGCGTGTGCCACCACGCCCAGCTTCTGTTTCTATTTTTCAATTTTTCTTTTTACGTGTATATATAGTGTGAATGTGGGTACACATATATGATTAGGAGTGAATGCGTAGAGTCCAATAAAGGTATGTGTATGTGTGTGCGTGCATGTGTGTGTATGTGTGGGTGTGTGTGTATGTGTGTGTGTGTGTATTCCACTTTTTTGAGTCAGGGTCTCTCCCTGTACCCAGAGCTTGCAAATTCCACTTAGTACAGCTAGCCAGCTTGCTCTTGTGTGCTGGGTCCATGCCAGCAATGGCCTTGCTTGGCCAGCTTTTTGTGGTAGAAGCCCAGGCCTTGCCCTTAGATGACAAGTGCTTTATCGACCATGCCCACTCCATGACCCCAGCTCTCTGCCACTGTCCTTGCTCATACGGCCTTCTCCAGCACGTTCATTCCCCAGCTGCCTTTGAGCTGAGTGTTTGTAAGCAGTCACTGTGTTGCCTGCAAAGCTGAAAATATCTATTCCCAGGGCCTTCCCTTAAGACCTTTAGCCCTGTGCTGGAAAGTCAGCAAGAGGGGGTGGAGAGTTCTGGTATAGAGTTTTACATTTGGCCTGTTGAATTGGGTTTAAGACTGGTTTATTATTGTTACGCCAGCACAGATGGGACTATCTTCCTCTTCCCTCTCCCTGCATGTCACGTGGGCTGGCCCCATCTGCCTGGTTTCCCCAAGGTTTCTACTCAGGTGAGTCTTCAGTGATTCCTTCCCAGATTGTCATAGCTCCCTTGCAGCTATTAACTAAGGAAAGCCAGCGAGGCCTGACTAAACTGCCAGAGAGCCCATCTCCTGCCTCTGGAAAGGATGGACCTGAAGGGTAAACCGAGACAAAGATGGGACATCCAGAGTGTCCTGCCACAGTGCTGGCTCACTTGCTTCTTTTGAGGTGTGAGACGTTAAAGTCAGTTTTCAGGTGTGTGCACCTGGGCTGCAGTAGCCAAGGAGAGCCTAATCCAGAATTGTAAACTTAAAAGATGAGGGGTTTTGTTTGTTTGCTTTGTTTTGTGTATTCATTTGTCTGTTCCTCGTTTATTTACTCATTAATTCGTTCGGGTTTGGTTTGAGACAGAGTTCCTTTGTGTAGCCTAGATAGATATGTAGGTAGGTAGGTAGGTAGTTATACTTTGTTGTATATTTAGTTTAATTTCAAATTTTATTTATGTTTCTCTTTGGATACTTCTCTGTGTTTGGGGTGTCTGTCACAGTTCAAACTTTTGCAGTAACTATTGTTGGCTGCCATCTTGGCTGTTGACCTCACCAACATGGAAGCCATCATGTGGGTGGCAGCCATCTTGGCTGGTGATGTCACCAAGGTTACTGTACAGTTCTTGAATGTGAACTTTGTAAGTGATAATGTCATGTTGCAATATCAAAAGACTGGATGTGGCTGTTAGACCAAGGGTCATGCTGCAAGTCTGTCCTGCCAGCATTCAAAAAGCCGGTGGGATGAGAAGATTGCGCTCAAAGCCTCAAGACCAAAACAAAAAGTTTCAAGTCAGGCCTTATGCACAAGCAGGACAGACAGCCTGAGCAGCTGCATGCCTGCCTCAGGGAGTCTACCTGTGCAGGTCTCAGGCCCTCGGCAGAAGTAGAAGTTTCTGGCAAATTCAACTTTGTGCCTCTGGCTAGGGGAGCATATAGCCCCCTCCCGTACTAGCTCTGCCTTTTAGGGTGCTGTGGCCTCTAAGGATCAAGGACGTGGGGCAAGAGTCGTGATGGTGGTACCCTACACCCTACATCCTGGTGTCTGTCTCCATGTGCCCTCCGCCTGCCTTAGCATGAGATGAGTGGTTCAGGGTTTAACATGTGCTTGGCTGTCCATGTGTCGCGAGTACTACAGGCAGCTGGAGAAGCTTTGCTCTCGAGAGGGCTGGTGACATTGTCCTGGGTACTTGGGACAGCTCTTAACCTTGATCTTTCAGGAGGCAGAGAGGTTACTCAGAGAAACAGAGGTAGCAGATGAAGGCTACCCACGGGCACACAGAGTTCATCACCTCACCAGAAACCAGACTTCCCAAACCACATGCTTTCTTTGCCTGTTGAGCCAACTTGCCAGCCCCTGCCTGAATGTTTTTGATTTGGTTTTCCTGCCTATCCTGGGCTCACTTTGTAGACCAGGCTGGCCTTGAACCCACAGTGATCCGCCTGCCTCTGCCTCTTCAGTGCGCTGCCACCACTACTACATGGCCTGCCTGAGGTTTCTAAACCCCAAAGTCTGCATTTCTGTGGCCAAGCAGAGGGCCAGGAGCGGCCAGTCTTGGTGTAGACTGAGCCCTTTTTGACGATCCTCTTTTTCAAACTAGGGGTTGCGGTGATGAAATTCAAGAACCCTCCAGTGAATTCCCTCAGTTTGGAGTTTCTGACAGAGTTCGTCATCAGTCTGGAGAAGCTGGAGAATGACAAGTCCTTCCGTGGGGTCATCCTCACCTCGGTAGGTGCCTGTCCAAGCCACACACGCCCAGCCCTGGCTGCGGTCAGAGTGGGAACCTGGAAAATCTGGAGCCCTCCGTTATGGGGTACTGAGTCACCAGGCAGCCCTGATCTCCACGAGGGGCCTCTAGGACAGGTTCCTGGCGAGGAGATTCCCAGTTACCAGGCCCAGGCCCAGACTGTCCTCAGGAACCTGCTGAGCAGTCTCCGTGGGAACTTTCCTGGGAGCAAAGTCTACCCAGGAGCCACCTGAGATCATCTAGTCACTAGCAAACATGGTGAGGGGGTCCCAGGCTGCTTTCCCCCCAGGAGCTGCAGGTGCTTGATCTAGTCCCAGCAGGACGTGCGCCCGCGAGCGTGGGTCTGCGCTTCTTTGGGTCATCTTAGGTCAGGCAGCAGAGCGCAAGTTTTGCCATCTGAGTCCTTGAGGGGAACCTGGCATTGCCCACAAGTGCTGGCAAATGCCAGGAACAGATCAGTAGCCACTGAGGGGTGGACAAGGAAGTCCTCAGAGGCGTGGTCTCTGGCCAGACTGAGCACCACATCCCCTATCCTCCTCAGCTGTGGAGCCAGTTTATTTCAGCCCCTTTGGTCTTGTCGTTGTTTGGAGTCAGGGTCTCGTGTCCCACAGTGCCCTCCAGCTTGTTATATAGTGAAGGCTATAGTGCCACGTGCCAGTCTGTGAGACGCTGAGAACCAGACCCAGGCCTTCGTGAATGCTAGTCAAGAGCTCTGCTGACTGAGCTACGTCTAATTATTGTTTTCTTTTTTTAAAGACTTATTTATTTATTATACATACAATATTCTGCCTGCATGTGTGTCTGTACACCAGAATAGGGCACTAGATCTCGTTATAGATGGTTAGGAGCCACCATGTGGTTGCTGGGAATTGAACTCAGGACCTTTGGAAGAGCAGTCAGTGCTCTTAACCACTGAGCCATCTCTCCAGCCCCCTTGTTTCTCTCTCTCTCTCTCTCTCTCTCTCTCTCTCTCTCTCTCTCTCTCTCTCTCTCTTTCTCTCTCTCTCTCTCTCTCCCTCCCTCTCCTTCCTATTTGGGGGTAATACTGGAGACTGAGGCCAGGTCATCTGAGTACTGTGAAGTGTTCTGTCACCGTATATGCCCTCAGCCCCTTGATAAGGTAAGGTAACAGTGCCATTGTTTGTCTCTTTTGGTTTTTCTTTTTTCTTTTTCTTTTTTTCTTTCTTTCTTTCTTTTTTTTTTTTTTTTTTCTGAGACAGGATCTGTCTGTGTAGTCTTGGCTGTCCTGGACTTGCTTTGTAGACCAGGCTGGCCTCAAACTCACAGAGATCCACCTGCCTCTGCCTCCCGAGTGCAGGGATTAAAGGCGTGCGCCACCACACCCGGCTAAAACTTGTTTTTGTTTTTTCAAGACAGTTTCTCTGTGTAGCCTTGGCTGTCCTGTACTCACTTTGTAGACCAGGCTGGCCTCCAACTCAGAGATCCCCCAGCCTCTGCCTCTCTGAGTGCTGGGATTACAGGCGTGCGCCACCTCGCCTGGCTGCCATTGCTTTTCCAATAGGCTCAAAGCATAGGTGTCTCGCTGTGCTGTGTGTCACAGTAATAAAGAGACCAGACTGGTCAGTAAAGGTGTAGGAAGCTAAAGTCATCAAGCCCCAAAAGGGCCAGGCTGTCCAGTAGGGAAACAGTCACTACCCTGGACAAAGGCCACCAGATTCATGTCTCATTAATTCCTGTGCTTGTTATCTCATTAAAACCATTAGTTCTTTTATTCATCCCATAGCCTTGGCAGTTGGTCTCACAGCTAGCATTACTGCAGGCCACCTTTTAATGCATCTAATTGGTGCTACATTAGTATTAATAAGCATTAATTAGTCTACGAATTGCCACAATTACATCCAGTATTCTTAACCCCATTAGCTGTCCAGATGTTGCTGTGGGCCTTATCTAAGCCTCTGGTTTTACCCTCCTAGTTAGTCTTTATTTACATCATAACACATGATGTCCCACCAAATACACGCATACCACACAGGTAACCCAAGCCCACCACCACTCCCCGGAGCCCCCTCTACCCTGCTTCCGGCCTCTGGCCTAGTAATGTGATTCCATGTCATCTCTTGTATCTTACTGTCCTCTGTCCTCATACCAAATTCTCAACTATGCCGATGATGACGTGACATTAGTCAGTAATGAACATACCGAGGCCACCGCGCCCCTGTTGTACAGAAAGGCCTTTGTAATGGAATCATCCTTATTGTTTCTGAAGCCTGCCCCCAGCCCCCACAGATTTTTTTCCTGGGCTTTCTGTCTCTCCAGCCTTGCACCCGCACATGGCTAGGTGGATGTTGAGCACCCACAGGCACTGTTGCAGTTAACCCACTTGAAGCACCTGCTTACTACACCAGCCCTCCTGGTGTCCGGTTTCCATGGCGTGAGCTCATCACAGCTCATGGAAGGAAGTAGTCACATAACTAAGCCTTACCAGCTACGGTGACATAAGACTGTCCTTTACCGTTCTCCCAGCCTCAGACCATTTCAAAGCATCATTTTTTGTTGTTACTGCCCCTGCATTTTCCATAATTTTCTTTATGGTAATACAATAATAACTGGAGGCTTTGGAAACTTTTTAGTCCCCTTAATAACCAGGCACCTGATAATGAATGGCATTCCCATGAAGCGGGGTGACTGAGAGGACCTCTTGTTTGGAGGCAATTCGTATTATAAAGATTCTAACGCGGGGCTGGAGAGATGGCTCAGTGGTTAAGAGCACCACCTGCTCTTCCAGAGGTCCTGAGTTCAATTCCCAGCAACCACATGGTGGCTCACAACCATCTATACTGTGATATGATGCCCTCTTCTGGCCTGTGCAGGTGTACATGCAAGCAGAGCACTGTATACATAACAATAAATAAATAAATCTTAAAAAAAATATATTCTAACGAAAGCCGTCAGCAAGGTGAATGATCCTGTTTGTAGGCATCTGGGTAATCAGAGCGGTGTCATGGAATGTCTGAGGGCCCTAGAAAACGTTGAGAAAGTGGATGTTTACTCTTACAAACATAATTTTTAAAATGAGCTTTTGCTTATGTGTCATCTAGAATAAACCCTGGGAATAGTGGAAACCAGTGGACAGAATTAGGCATTGTAGAAAAGACAGCAGCTGTGTCCTAGGTGCCATGAAGGACAAGAGAAGGGTGAGGCTCCAACTCTGAATGGAGTAAAGCCAGGGCCCTGCAGTGATGCGGCCTCCAAGCGCACGAGTGAGCTGGAGACTGTGCCTCCAGCTGTAATGATTACTGTAGCTGACATGAAATAAGGCCGCTGTGAATATGTGATGACCTCATGTGATATATAAATCCTAGGAAAGCAATAGATACCATAGCTCAGACTCCTATAAATCCAACAGGCTTGGACTTTTGTGGGTTTTTTGTTGGTGTTTTGCCTGAATAATAAGCAATGATATAGCCAGGCGTGGTGGTACACACCTTTAATCCCAGCACTCAAGCAGAGGCAGGTGGATCTCTGTGAATTCAAGGCCACCCTGGTCTACAGAGTGAGTCCAGGACAAGCAGGCTTACACAGGGAAACCCTGTCTTGAAAAACAAAACAAAACAAAAAACCCTGCAACAATGGGATTTGCTATTGTGTTATGGCAGTGGGTTTTATGTTAATGATGGTAATAATAAAGTTAATTGCACCCAGGGTGGATGAAACATCAGCTTAATGGAGAAAACAGTTAATGGATGGATGCTCTTGGATAAGCTGGACCCCAGCTAGTGGGGGATAAACAGTTCTGCTAATGTATGGATGCTCCACCAGGTGAGGCGGCGCACGCCTTTAATCCCAGCACTTGGGAGATGGAGGCAGGAGGATCTCTGTCTGGGTCCACCTCCTGACAGGAAGTGCTATGAAGCAAACAAAACATCTAGTTCTTGCTGTCCTGTAACCAATCTACCACCCATGAATTCAAACCCTGGCTAAGAAATCACATCGAGGTTAAGTCCCCAGGTGGGTTTTTCACCTGGAAGCTGCGGAGCCATTTCCTAGGGATTTGATGCTGACTCCTGACACATGGCTTAGCTGTCCTCAGCGCTTCCCCTCCACCTGTGCTCTCCCCTACCCACTGTGGTAGCTGGGTCGGACCTGACACATCAGCTGAGGACCAGCACTTTCCTTCTGCCCTCGCTTGACCTGGGAGGTCACCTGCACCTGAGGTCTTCAGCTTGGATAACAGAACTGAGCACAGAGGCGTGTGCTCAGGTATCGGACAGCTCGGTACCTAATATATCTCTGAGCAGTACCCACTGTTACCTGTTGTGTCCTTCTTTCCAGTTTAAAGCCAGAAAGGACAAACGGTCCAGGTGATCAGTCCAGAGGAAGGTCCAGGCTATGTCCTTGATACTACAGTTCTGGACCCCTTGGAACCAGCATCTTACTGGCCAAACATGACAATGGCTTCTCCCCACAGGACCGCCCAGGCGTCTTCTCAGCAGGCCTGGACTTGATGGAGCTATATGGCCGGAACCCAGCGCACTACGCTGAGTACTGGAGGGCTGTGCAGGAGATATGGCTGAGACTCTACTTGTCCAACCTGATTTTAGTGTCTGCCATCAACGTGAGTGCTCCTCAATCCCCACACCCAGTTCTCAAGGGCCTGCCCCAAAGCAGGGGTACTCCCCGGGCCAGACAGAACAGCAGAGAAAAAGGCACCGGGTAGGGCCCTGAGCAGATCTACACCTGTAAAGTGATACTCTGACCTGACCTTGGGAAGGCAGAGCAGTAGGGAAAGGATTGGGGCTCAGCTTCAAAAAGCACGGTTCTTGCCCTGAGCTGCTGGTGGCGCACACCATTTATCTCAGCACACGGGAGACAGAGTCAGGTGGATCTCCGAGTTGAAGGCCAGCCTGGTCTACAGGGTGAGTTCCAGAACAGCCAGGGCTACATAGAGAAACCCTGTCTCGAAAAAACAACAGAAAAATAAAAAGCCAGATTCTCTGAGGAGATGGTTGTGAGGATCATAGCCATGGGAACTGAAGGGACGGATTGATGCAAGCAGGCGATGGAGAAGAGACACTGATGGGGCATTAGGGTGCATGCAAGGAGGCCACTGAGCCATTTTGGGGTTCCCAGGCATCCTGGTAGGACTGCATGCTGATGGCTCCATGGCTTGACAGCTCTGTCTAAACAGTGTCAGATAAAAGCTACAAAAGGAAAAGCAACTTGCTGTTTATAGAAATGTAATTTTTTGGCCCCAGAAAGCTAAAGCCATATGCCGAGGCCTTTGAATCTCTTAAGACCCCAGCTGCTGATTCCTGGGTGGCCAATCCCAGTTCCCATAGCTATCAGACATACTTGGCCCAGATGCCAATGCAGTGCTGAGAGCTCGTGCCCATCTTTAGCCCTGGGAAGCCCAGGCACTCTCTGTCCTAAGGACTATTACTGGGGGCTGAGCACTTACAGACCGAGTCTCTGCTTCTCTCTACAGGGAGCCTCTCCAGCTGGTGGCTGCCTCCTGGCTCTTACCTGTGACTACAGGGTTATAGCTGACAACGCCAAGTACATCATAGGATTGAACGAGACCTTGCTGGGCATTGTTGCCCCCTTCTGGTAAGACAAGGGACTGCACCCTTACTCTCACTGAATCCTGTGGGGACAACTCCTCTCCCTGGCTCAGAGGTAAAGGGTGTCTTCGTTCCAGGTTAAAAGACGCCTTTGTGAACGCCATCGGACACCGAGCAGCAGAGCGCGCCCTTCAGCTGGGGATGCTCTTCCCACCAGCGGAGGCCCTCAAGCTGGGTGTGGTGGACGAGGTGGTGCCTGAGGACCAGGTACACAGCAGGGCTCGCTCAGTGATGGCCCAGTGGCTGGCCATTCCAGGTAAGGAGCAAGCAGCAGGCAGCCAAGGGGCAAGTGGTCAGTCAGGATCTGTGTGATCTGTTTGTGATCCTGTGGAGCAGGAGACTGCTGCTGAGTGAGGCTCTTACAGGAGGGAAGCCACCCGAAACACAGCTGGCCTCACAGCTGCATGCTGTGAACTACAGGGACACCAAGACTCTTTTGAGTCAGGGTCTTACTGTGTAGCTAAGATTTCCCTGAAACAACATACTTACCCTGTGTCTTCAAATTTGGAATCCCCTGCCTTCATTTCTTCAATGTTGGGATACAGGCATGTACCACCAGTTAAGACAGTAAAGGGGTTTGTTTGTTTGTTTGATTTTAAGATTTATTTATTTTGGGCTGGAGAGATGGCTCAGAGGTTAAGAGCACTGACTGTTTCTCTGGAGGTCCTGGAGCTCAATTCCCAGCAACTACATGGTGGTTCACAGCCATCTGTAATGTGATCTGATGCCCTCTTCTGGCCTGCAGGTGTATATGCAGGCAGAGCACTGTGTCCGTATGTATGTGTATCTGTGTTTTGCCTGTATTTATGATCCCCTCAAACTGGAGTTACAGACAGTTGTGAGCTGCCATGTGATTACTGGGAATTGAACCTGGGTCCTCTGGAAGAACAGCCAGTGCTCTTAACTGCTGAGCCATCTCTCCAGCACCACCACCCCGACACACTAAAGTTTTAATGTCATTTAATATACTTCCCAAATGTTGCTAAGTGTCTGGGCCTGCCCCCTTGGAGCCCTCTTCTGTGAAGACAGTTTCCAGTACCCATATGCGCAAGCAACAATCTACTGATATAGAAAATGTGCTCAGTAATAGAATTGAACAAAAAATAACATGCTAGTTATTGGCGGTGCTGGGAGATGGAACCCAGGGCTTTGTGCACATATTCTACCACTGACCTGTGTGCCCAGCCCTAAAAATGACATAAAAGTCGGGCATGGTGGCACACATCTTTAATCCAGCACTTGGGAGATAGAGGCAGGTGGATCACTACGAGTCCAGGACAGCCAAGGCTAACACAGAGAGATCATGTCTCAAACAAATGAACAAAAGACACAAAAAAGCAAATTTTAAGAGCCAGGCATAGTGGCATGTGCCTGTAATCCTAGCACTCAGAGTAAAAGAAGTGCTACAAGTTCAAGACCACGCTGGGCTGCAGAGAGACTGTCTCAGCAACAACAGTCCTAAACACTCCCGCAGTACCCCGTCTGCTCTTAGCTTTGTTTGTATTGGTGTGTTTAGGCCGGGTGTTCATATGTGTTTCAGGCTGGCCTTGTACTCCCTATCCTGCCTCAGCTGCCCAAATGCTAGGACACCCAGACCTTCTCGGTGACTTTCTGCACTCTCTAGGAGAGTCCCTATCTCAGTACTTGGAGAAAGTCAGGCGCTGCAGGAGTGACCCCTTATCTCTAAGAGTCTCATAAGTAACCCACTTCCTTCAGACCATTCCCGGCAGCTGACCAAGAGCATGATGCGGAAGGCCACCGCAGACCACCTCATCAAGCAGCGCGAGGCCGACATCCAGAACTTCGTCAACTTCATCTCCCGAGACTCCATCCAGAAGTCTCTGCACATGTACTTGGAAAAGCTCAAGCAAAAGAGGAGCTAAAGCAAGGCTGCTGCGAGGGGGAGGAGGTGTTAGTCACACGCGCCTTCTGGGGGCCCCGTGCTCCAAGGGTTAGAAACAATGTTATTTTTCTTTTTTTTTTTTTTTTTTTTGTTTTGTTTTTGGTTTTTTCCGAGACAGGGTTTCTCTGTGTAGCCTTGGCTGTCCTGGACTTACTCTGTAGACAGGCTGGCCTTGAACTCACAGCGATCCACATGCCTCTGCCTCCCGAGTGCTGGGATTAAAGGTGTGCGCCCCACTGCCCAGCAACAAGGTTATTTTTCAATTTAAAAACTCTTAGCTCTTTTGTTCCTGACCGTAAAATGTCCTGTTCCAGAATGGAGGTGGCTCAGGGGTTAACAGCGCTGGCTGCTCTCGCAGAGGGCCCAGGTCCAGTTCCCAGCACCCACAGTTCTAACAACCCTCTGTAACTCTGGTTCAGATGTCCCTCTGGCCCGAGGGCACTACACACACCTACACACCTACACACACACACCTACACACACACGGTGGGTCTGCCAGCAAAGGGCTTACCATGCTATCATGGAGGTCGATACAAAGCAAGGCATGGAGGATGCACTTGTAATCCCAGGACTAGCTGGGCAGAAGCCTGCAGATCCTGGGGTTCTCTGGCAGCCAGTCCCAGTCTAGCATAATTAGTGAATGCCAGTGAGACACTTTGTCTCAGTCCTTGGCCTCCAGCGTATATAAGTGTGCACACACACACAAGCTGTTCCTTGAAGCCTAGGGTGCTACAGCTGCAATAAGTACCTTTCTGCTCAGTGAGCACAGAAGTCACCCTGGACTTCCTAAGGTCACACTACTTGCCCACCTTCTTAAAGCACAGGTGTGAACCCTGTCCTCAGGTGGGTCACACTGCACCCACCTTCTTAAAGCACAGGTGTGAACCCTGTCCTCAGGTGGGTCACACTGCACCCACCTTCTTAAAGCACAGGTGTGAACCCTGTCCTCAGGTGGGTCACACTGCACCCGCCTTCTTAAAGCACAGGTGTGAACCCTGTCCTCAGGTTGGCCCTGCAGCCCATCCCTGGCCTTTACTGCCTGATTGGAACCTTTTAAGGCCAGTCTGCCTAGTCACACACTGGAGTAGGCCTTCTGGCCACATACTTTTCCATTTAGAAAGAGCAGATAGCCATCAGAGGAACCTGGGGAGCAGGAATGTGGGCAACACCGCCCTCCTCCCTGCCCACGCCTCCCTTCCTGCTCCAGCCAGGGCCTCACGGAGCCCAAGGTGACTTTCAAACTATTCAGTTGAGGACTGCCTTAAATCCTGACTGCTGCGCCCACCTCCTGACTGCTGGGATTACAACACACACTCCCGTGGTGCAGTCAGTCCCAGGGCTGCCTGCATGCAGGGACCAGCACTCTGCCAGCTGAGCTGCATCCCTAGCCCAGTACTGCTTTTTGAGTGCCAAGGTCCTGAATCTTACATTAGATTTTGCAAGAACCAGATTTGTAGGCTAAGAATGAGGCCTGACTGCCTGCCTAGCATGTACTAGGTCCCTGGTTCAATTCCCAGAAATGACAAAACAGAATCAAGCTTTTCTAATTCATCACAAGGGTTTTTGTTTGTTGTTGAGTCAGGGTTTCTCTGTGTGGCCCACAAAAGATGTTTTGCCCTCCCTCCATAGGCGCATGCACACACAGACACACAAAGAGGCTTAGCCACCAGACACCTCATGAGCCTTGTGTTCAGAGCTATCTCTGTGGCTAAAGTGATGGCCCACCTGAGCATAAGCCTCCTGAGGCCTTGCCCAGCCAAAGGAAGAAACTCCATAAGGCACCTTTGAAGGACTCAGCCCAAGCCAGGGTCCAGGCCCCGCAGGGTACCAGAAGATGGTGCCAGAAGAGTGCCCTTTCTAGGGGAGGTGCAGCATCCCTTGCTTCCTGCAGTGTTTCAGATGAGGGGCCGAGGTCCCTGGGGGCAGAATGAGCCTGGCCCTCTTAAGTCCGGCAGGGTCCAGAAGGATATAACCAACAACAAAGGAAGCAAGGACAGGGAGCTGGCTCGGCCAGTTTTCTCCATGCTGTGCAGTGGACAAGTGAAGCCATCCAGTTCCCTGGGAGCAATGAAAAGACCTACTGGCCATTAAAGCCAAGTTCTGCAGCCTAGGGACAGGTCTCAGAAAGCAGAGGCCTCCCCTGTGGGCAGCCATGGTCGGGAGCAGCTTGTTTATTACACACGCAGTGGGTCCTCCACGTGCTCCGTGCCTTTTACGGGTTCTCACAACAGCTGGCTGAGATAGGTGATGTTAGCCCACCTTACAGATGAGGCAACGGGGCTCTCGGTGATCCTGTAGTGTGTCCATAGGCATTGTCCACACCAGCTGGCCCTGGCCAGAGTCTGCAGGTGGCATATTCTGGCTGTCAGTGGGGCTTGAGGGTCACTTCCACAGGAAAATGGTCGCTAATGGCTAGAGCCTGGGAGGAGAGGGGGAGAGCCTCAGCAACTGCAGGGCAGTGGGGCAGTGTGTCCTCTGGCTGTCCTCATCTGAGGAGCCAGTAGAGGCTTGGTGGCCACCCTTGGGCCCCATAGTGCCCCATGTGGCAGAGGAACAGAAACCGTGCCAACAGTCCCTCCCAGGGGACTGGCTCTTTAAGGCTCCTCAGCTATAACTGCCTTTGCTAGAGGGAGCATCAGAGTAAAGGCACAGCAAGCCAGCCCTCTCCCAAGTGGGCTCCCTAGCGTGTCTGCTGTACCCGTCTTCACTAGTCCTTTCCACACTCACCTGGGTCTGATCTAGGCCAAATTCCTCCTGAAAGTTGTGAACTGTGGCTGACTGGGGCTTCAGGCTCCTGCGCAGGTGGGCACCACTCACTACTATCCGGTCATAGGCACAGTCTGAGTTGCCCACCGTGGTGTCCGCATTGTCTGGGATGAGCCACTTAAACACCTCACTACTGCGCAGGCGGATTGATGCCCAGTCATGTGCCTTCACATACTTGCAATCAGCATTAAAGTCACCCAGAAACAGCATGTCCTGTGGGCAAGCACAGCAGGTAGCTCTTAGCAGTGCTCAGGGGTCCAGACCTCTGAGTACACACCTACGGTGTTCTGGGTCATGAGTTGGGGGAGGGGTGGGAGGAACTGCCTACATCCGTGCTCCACTTGTCAATCACATCAAGGTATACATCGTAGAGGGCATCAATCTCTGCCACCGCCTGGTGTGGTGCTGCATGCAGAGGGATCAGCACTAGCTCCTTGGCAGCTGTGGAAAGTGGGGATTTGAGAGTCAGGAAAAGCCTGGAAGAAATAGGTCTGGGAGGGAGGGGGCGCTATCAGCCTCACCACAGCTGGGAGCTGAGAACTTCACCACAAAAGGCTCCCGGCTGAAGACATCCTCTGGGTCTGGGTACTGGTAGGTGCTCACCACTGACACTGCATCTTTCCTGGGAGCAGAGAATAAAGTGGTCAGTCTGTGGAGCTGGTCATCTTTGCCCGTGTCCCCTCCCTGCAGCCCACCTCTCACCTGTAGACAAACAGATACATTTCCTTGTAATGGTCACGGCCAAGTGGCTTGCTGCTCACAAAACTGTACTCATGCTTGGACACGCTGTGGGGAGAGACGCCAGTCCCTAGGTCAAGGCACCAAACCAAGCCTGTGATAATGGCTGGGGTTATGGTGCCGGGCCCTGCCACACCTGTTAATTTGCTCCAGGAGCAAAGACACCGCACTTAGGTCTGGGTCTCGCACCTCCTGCACCAGGGCGATGTCATAGCCAGCCAGGATCTGGAGGAAGAACCCATTGATGCACTGGTCTGACTGCTCAGAGGCTAACTCCCACCTGCTCCCTGTCTCCCTCCCAAGTTTCCCTCTCCCCTCATCCTCCATCCCATTTCTCCACCTGCCGCCCACTGGGCCTCACCTGTGCTATAACACTGCAACAATCCGGATCTGACCCTTTGTGGTCACCAAAGCTCTGAACGTTGAAGGCTCCAATGCGCAGTGCTGTGGTCCCCACGGCCCCCAGTGCCCAAAGTGCTGTCAGCAGGGCCCAGGGCCAACCCATGGCAAAGCAGAAAGCCTGAAGACAGGAATGTGTCAGAGTAACACCAACTCATACCAGGCCGTAGCATAGCTATAAACCAACTAGATCTGGCATCCAGGATTGGCCTGCATCCTGCTGATACACCCCATGTTTCCATAGTGTGTAGAGTCAGGTGGATGGAAAGAGCCATGGAAAGACTATTCCTACCCAGCCTCTAGCCTGGCCCAGACCCCTAGACTTACCTGGGCTGTGGATGAGGTGCTGTCAAAAATTCAGGGGTCCTGAGTCAGTGAGCTTCAGTCCAGACCGAGGGCCTAACGTGGCCCAAGATGAACTGCAGTCTTGCACCTACAGTAACTCCAATTTCAAAGCGCCCCTGGTATTTGAGGCCCTGGACCAGGGAGGGGCTGGACCACAATGGGAACCGCCCCTTCCATGGAGTAGATTCCAGAAACACAAGAGGGCAAGGGACAGGGCATATGCTAAGCCACTTCCACTAACTTAAGAGTCAAGGCACAAGTCCCTAGTAGCCCCCAGAAGAGCCTCAACATGACACAGAGACAGCAGTGCCCACAACCAGCCACATTCTTGTCTCCACCTCTCCAGAAACTAGTCGGCCCGGGATCAGCCTCCGTGAGCTGCAGCCTCTCATGAGACAGGCTGATAAATCAAGACAGACCAGCCCTGCCCAGCCTGCTCTGGCATCTCCTGCTTCCCCAGCAACTACCAGCCAGAGAGGAAAGCATCGGCCACTTAGACCAGTCCACGGTGTCCAGACCAACCCCATAACCCCTGGCAGTGTCAAGACTGGGAGGTTGAGAACACCTCATACCCTGGCAGGCCTGTGAAAGCTGGAGTCACAGATCCAGTTAGGTAGGGCAGAGGCTGTCAACATGCCAGACACCCACGTGCCTTGAGGCACCACCTGGGCTGGAAGGCAAGCGTGTGTCCAGAGGGTACCTATGAAGGCACCTTTGCCAGCCCCAGAGGCTGCCTCTACCCCAACACCACAAGCTACAGGTTTTCATGTTTTATTGTAAAGCAGAAAACAAACTAAAAAACAAAACAGAACTTCATATTCACTCTGTCTCTTTTGGGTGCCTGAACTTCAATGTCTTCTGAGCAGGCAGGTGTGGACAGGCACGCTCTGGGGTCCTCACTCTGTCACACCAGCAGCCTCAAGCTATACGATGACTGTCTGCACCTCAAGTTGGCCCTCTGGGGAAGCAATGACCAGCTCTCCTCCATGTTCAAGGATCTCTATGTCCTCTGATGACACCATTGTCACAGTGGCCTGCTCAGCACTGTTTGGACCTGCCCGGGCTGTGAGCACAGTGCCCTCACTGATTGCTGAAGCCAGTGTCATGGCCACCTGCTCGGTGAGACTCTCAGGAGTGGCAATGGTGATCGTGTCAGCAGCAGCTGTCTCTGAACTCAGTGCTGCCTCCTGGTCCATGGTCACATTCTGCACAATAATCTGGTGCCCAGCACCAGCCTGGTGCACGATCTGCTGTACCACCTTCATGATGTGACTGTCCACCTGCAGGGACCATGGTTCAGCCTGAGGGGCCGCTCAGCTGCCCAGTAACCCTCCCACACCTCACCCAGACCCTCACCTCTGTCTGGGTGCCCTCAATGATCTCAGTGGCTTCACTGGTCTCTGTGTCATCTGCGGTAGCCTAGACAGACAGATGACAGAGGTCATCCTGGTCTTTCCTGAGTCCAAACCCGCCCCACCAGCTCTATACCCACCTCAATAATGTACTCTTGGGTATCAGCCACCACAGAGGAAAATTCCACCAGCACGGTGTGCGGGTCTTCTGCAAGTACAGTGGCAGCCGCAGAGGGGCTCTCCTCAGACACCAGCAGCTCCTCCACTTCAAGCAGGCAGCCCCCTGCCAACAGGGACACTCAGCTTAGTTGGGACCAATTGACCCAGCCCTCACCCTCTCCTGCCACCTGTGGTACAGACCTTTGGTGCGCAGGTGCCGGTTGAGTGTGCCATGTTCCGCGAAGCCACGACCACACTTGTAGCACTTGAAAGGCTTTTCGCCTGTGTGGTGCCTCACATGCCGCACCAGCGAGCCCTTCTCCCGGAAGCCTCGACTACAGAACTGGCACACGTGGGGCTTCTCTTCCAGATGTGTCCGGAAGTGCACCTGCTGGGCATTCTAGGGAGACCATTCTGTGACAGCCTGTTCTCAGCCATATCTCCTACCCCAGGTCTGAGAGGCCAAGAGTGAGCAGAGCAGGCTAGGACGAGGACATGGCAGGGCACTGGGGGACCAGCCAGACCCACAGCTGGACAACGGAGGGCAGGTTCAGGCATAAGGATCTTAGGACCAAAGGCCTACCTTGGTTTTGTAACGCTTGCCACACTGGGGACAAGGGAAAGGCCTCTCGTCTGAGTGGACACGTCGGTGGCCGCGCACATGGGCAATGGTCTTGTAAAGTTTCCCACAGTCTCCACAGCGGAAGCGGCGCTCGTGCACGTGCACCTCCTGGTGCTTCTTGAGCAGGTAGGCTTTGGGGAAGGCCTTGCCACACTGTGTGCAGGTGAATGGCCTCGGCCCTGAAGCCACACCCAATGTCAGGCCATTTTCACCACCCACAAGCCCACCAGTCGCCAGTCCACAGGCCATCTTCCCCACGGACCCACCTGCCTCCCTGCTACACACCTATATGACCTCTCTTGTGGGCCTCCAAGGTGGCTGCTGTTGGGAAAGTCTCAGTGCACTGAGGGCACGGGTGGGTCCTGGGCGTAGCTGAGGCCTCACTGGCCACCTGCTGGGGACCACAGACCAACCTCTAGCACGTAATGTAAGCTGTGCTCCTATGGTTCCAAAAACAAGAGCCAGCTCTCCTCCCTCCTCCCTCCTGGCCTTAGGTAAGGAAGTTAACAGACTAGAGGGCAGTTATAGCAGAAAGCAACACTACTTTCCAAATTAGGCACAGAGGTGTGTGCCTCTAAATCCAGTACTAGGTGGAAGCAGAAGAATCAAGAACTGAGGCCAATATTGGCTACATAGTAAAGCTGGGGCAGCCTGGGTACATCAGACCGTCTCAATATATATATATATATATAAAAACCTAAAAATGCATGTGGAGGCTAGCAGCTTCCCCTGGCATGAGAAACAGACACCGGGTCAGCCCCAGCAGAAGGAGCATGGCTGTAATAGAAACCTACTGTCTCTATCTGCTCCACCTCCAGCAGCGGCAGTTCTGGAGCTCCATCTCCCAGGGACTGGGGACTGGACCCAGAGGGAGGGGCTGGCTCCAGAGCACTCTCCTCCCCAGCAACCCTCTCAAGGACGATGCCAGAATTCTGCATGGCCTGATGCAGCAGGTTCTCATGGCTATTCTCACCAGAACAGGGAAGCTCCTCAGGGTCTGGGGACTGTGAGGGAGGGAGAGGAATAGAAGGAAGGAGGGAGGCCTGTCAGGCAGCCGTTCACACCCACCCACCCCACATAGCAGGCACATGGCAGGCCCATCCTTGGAGCCCCATATGGTGCGCAGCCAGCTGGCTGCCTTTGCTCTCGCTGAGTAAACTCCATCCCAATCTCCCTAGACTCCACGCTCTCTTAGCAGCTTCCTTGCTTTCTTGGGGGAGGGGTGACTTTGTCCTGGTCCTACTGAGGCACTGTCTGAACACAGCCTGGCACTGTGTGGTCAAGGGCAGGCAGCACCTACCTCTGGGGCCAGGGCTTTCATGCCCACGGGAAGCTCCTGCATCTGGACATGGACTTCGTGGATGACAGTGCCTTTGGCATCTGTGACCAGGTGAATCACAGGTGATGTCTCCATGGCTTCCCCTGCCACTGATGATGTAACTGGCCCCACAGTGGAGGCACTGGACCCTTAAGGCAGAGATCAGTGAGCCCTTCAAGAGCCTGGCAGCCGTTTTGGGAACGCCAGTCCCAGCCTCCCCACCCAGCTACCTGCAGGCACTTCCTCTTTGCCCACAACTGTGTCCTTGCTTATGCTGAAGCGGATCTTTTCTGTGCACGGAGTGAGAGATTTGAGGTGCCGAGTCAGTGCACCTGACTCCCGGAAGCTCTTTCCACACTTGGCACATTTATAAGGGCGCTCATCTGTAGAGAGAACAGTCAGCCCCCATGAGGGATGGACAATGCCCTGTGTTGAGAGACCACCAAGCTTGAAGGCTGTCTCTTCATCTGGAAGGACACAGGCAAGCTGTAGGGTGCCCCCAGAGCCAATCAGCAGGTTATTTAGTGTAGTTCTAAGCCCCACTTCACTCACCAGTGTGCCGCCGGTGATGCCGGATGAGAGAGCCCTTGGTCCGAAAGGAGGCACCACAGAGCTTGCACTCATGGTCCCTGCGGCTGCTGTGCGTTACCATGTGGGCCTTGAGGATGCTGCCCTATGGGAAGGGGGCAGTAAGGCTCAAGGCATCTCCCTGGACAGGGGCAGCGGGGGAGCCAGCGGGCCCGTGGCCCCAGGGGCTCACCGTTTTGAAGGTCTTGTGACATAGCATGCACACGTAGCGGCCTTCCTTGTTCAGCAGCAGCTTGACTTGGGCCTGCTCGCCCTCCCCAATAAGCCCAAGATCCTGACGGTTAGGACTGCCTGGAGCCTCTGCCATCTCGCCATCCCCTGGCTCTGCCTCAGCGGCCACAATGACCTCTTTGATGTGCCCACTTCCTGAGGAGAGGCAAGTTAACATAAGCCTCAAGACCTATCACTACTACATAGGAATCCCTCCGCAGGAGCCCACTGGAAGCCATGGAACTGTCCAGACCACACACCACCCCAGCCTGAGGGCTTAGAACCTGTATCCGATCTGCACTGAGGGAAATCCATGCAGCAGCTATTACAGGCAACCTGACATGGCAGATAGACCACCTCCAACTCAGCAGAGCTGCCTGAAGCTCAGAGCCCCCAGACTGTGCCCAACACGGACACTCTCCCTGAGGAGATAGCCCATCCTCTAAACCAAGAGACACAGCGACATCCTACAACAGGATGCCCAGAGAAATGGGCAGTGGACATCCTAGTTCAGCTCCCTGCGTTTTTTCTGCTGGATGGTCCCAGTCCCACAAATATAAAGGAGAGAGAGTTCTGGGAGCTGGCAGTGGGTAGACAGGCAGGCCTAGGCAGATCCCTACCTACAACTGACTGGAGAAACTAGACACCTGAGGTGGCTAGAGAAAAGGGTGTCAGGTTTTTGCACTTCTCACGGGTTGCTGGGGAATCTGACAATGAGCAAAGCCGTACGATAAAAATACTTCACATTTTCTACTCACAAAAGTGATGAGTGGGAATCAGCTGGGAAACTACTCCTTAGAAACCCTCTCTATCCAGCTGGTCTTGTTTTGACAAGTCACTCTCTCAAATTGAATGAGCACCATGACTCAGAAACAATTAGGGGCATCTGTCACCATGCCCCAAAAGGGCCTTCCCAAAGGACAGAGCCTGAAGGGCGAGGGCTACAGGTGCACCAGCCACGAGGAAATTCCTTAGTATCAACACCTGACGCAGAGAAGCAGCTAAAGCTCAGCCACGCCAGCAGCCCACCTCCCTCACGGCCCTTTCTTTACGCAGCCGCAGCCGTGAGAAACAGTGGGGGCTCCTGGCTCCCCTCCCTCTGGGATGCCTACAAAGGGTACAGAAGTAGAGGACCCCTCAAGTGGAGAGTGCTGTGTTAAGCACAAGCTTGACGCTCATGGAAGCTGGAAGTGGGTGGAGAAGAACGTACCTGGCAGGGCCTGGTTATACACCAGAGCCCAGAGAACTTGTTTTCCCAACATCACCACCCACCATAGAAACTAAACTATGTGCCAGGCCAGGAGCAGGACCCCACCCCTACATGACAGCATTCCTAAGTCTGAGTGGCAAGGGCCGAGTCTCCCTGTTGCATTGAGGACATTGAGAAAGGCAATGGAACCCCAGACAGCTGTCCAGGTGCCTCCTCGGCAGGGGTGATGTGCTCAGAGCTCCTTCCTGCCCAGCTGCCCTGGTCCCTGCAGAGCACTCCTTGACTTCCAAACAGCCTCCAGGGGCTTTTGAACACTCGCCACCCGTCCCTTCCCTGAGCTCAGTCCCCGGCTCCCTCTACCTGCTCTTTGAATGCTGCCTGCACACTCGGCAGTCTCCAGCTAATGACCACTTGACCCAACCCAGGCCTCTCAGTAGCCCTGTTCCCAGTGCGCATCAGTGAGCACTTCAATAGAAAGAAAGCATCAGCCATCAAAGAGGCTTGGCATTCTACGCTCATAAAAACCATCAAGAACCAGGGCAACAATCCTCAGGCCAGCTTAAGCACGCAGAGGCATGAAAGCCAAGGTCAAGCAGCAAGTCAGGGCCCGCCAAAGCAGCAGCTTCCCCTGTGCACCCCACTGACCCGACAAAGGCTACTGCTGGGGCAAGGGACCATGTGAAGGTACAATAATGGTACTGCCTGAGGACAGGAAGGAAGAATCGAGGGGGCAGCGAACTGGAGAGGACGCTAAGGAGGACCAGGGCAGACACAGCCTAGAAAAGCACGTAAGTCCATGACGATGCACAGACTCTAGATTCCTAAGTACCTCCAAGAACTCTGGGGCAGTAAATGTCCTGGCTCCCCTTCCTAAAAGACCCTCCTCCTGAAAGGCCTGCCCAGGGGAAGGCTCACAAGGCCTGGGCCCCTCTGTGGACAGGCCATGCACTTGGAAGAGTGGAGGTTATGAGCAGCGGAGATCCTCCAGCTCCGACTACAATCAACCATCAAGTCAATGCCTCAGGAGTGAGGGCAACCCACGGACAACTGGCTTACCAACAAGGTCAGGAGCATGGCTGATGTCTGCTGCCAGAGACGTGGCTTCCACCACGATGTGGGCCACAGTAATGGGCTCCTCTGGGCTGCCCTCTGCTGCCGTTGGCACCACCTGTCAATGGCATCAAAACACACATGCGATGCACCTGTGGGTTCCAAAATTTACAGGAAGAACCTGGCTCCCTCTGTGGAAGAGGGAGACTTAGGAAACACAGGCCTTGGCCAGTCCATATCCTTCAGGAAGGCTGAAGGGTGGGCTCGCCAAGGAGCACGGCTCTAAGCCTGGCCGCAGTCACGGTCAGCCCCGTCAGTTGAACACCTCTGGCCACTATGGCCTGGACACAGGGCTGAATGACACAGCACAGGGTCTTAAGAGGCATGAAGATGGGCTAGCGGCAGGAGTGAAGGTGCAGTGTCCACACAGGCAGCCCAGCCGGGTGGGCAGAAGGACCCCATGGCTGTGGGACATATCTTCCTGGAAGGCACCCAGGGAGGGGGCAAGTAATAAGGACAAAGTTAGAGAGTTCATCCTTTTCTAAAGTCACCTTACCCACTCTCTGATAGCTTAAGGCCACTGACTCTTCCTAGCAGTGCTGCGACCTGTAACACTGTTCTTCATGGTGTGGGGACCCCAACCATAAAATTATTTTTGTTGTACTTTGTAACTGTAATCTTGCTACTGTTAGGAATTATACTGTAAATATCTGTATTCTCCAACAGTCTTGAGTGACCCCTGTGAAAGGGTTGTTTGACACTCCTAAAGGGGTCAGGACCCAGAGGTTAAAAAAACACTCTACCACTGAGCTATCTTTCTAGGCCTCTTTGCATTAGTAAAGATATAAAAGATGCATTTATTTCCATCTTCTGTATGAGTGTTTTGCTTATATGTATATATGTACGTGTGTATGTATGAACATTTATGTACCCCCAGAAATCAGAAAGAGGGATCAGAATCCACAGAAGTGGAGTAACAGATGGTTGTGAGCTACCATACAACTACTGGGAACTGAACCTGGGCTCTCTGGAAGAACAAATGCTCTTAACCACTGAGCCATTTCTCCAGCCCCCTTTAAATGTTATTTTGAGTCTAAGTTGTCTAAGGCAGCCTCAACCTACACCGCAGCCCAAGTTGGCCTTAAATTGGAAACCGTTCTGCCTTAGCCTCCTGTAGCTGGCATCGCAGGCCTCTATTACCAGGCCTGGCCAGAGCCTCTTCTTAAGTCTACCCAATAAGACTGATGGGAGAACACCCATCTCATAGGGATGCTGTCTAATTTAGTAAGGCTATGTGAGTGCATCCCCAAGCACTGGGCTTCAATCTAGTGAGCCATCTTCCTATAGGTACCAGAACCCAGCAGGCCCTACTTCAAAGAGATCCCTGACAACCATGTGTATAGGACACGAGATAAGGAAGAAGACAAAAAGTTTCCATGATCTCAGACACCAGAAAGGAAGGACCCACCCCCACCCTTGCCACCAACTGTGTAGCTGCTGAGAGGCTGAGTTAGCCCAGGCCATCCAAAGCACCACTAATATTCGTACAGCCGGGTCTGCCTTCACTCACAGCCGTGTCTGCCTTCTAACTGGCCACATGCCATAAGGCAGCTGGACAGGCTAGTCAAAGCACTGTTTCATAGAGGAGCCAGACCAGAGGAGTGCGGATGGTGGCAGCTGGTAGGGGCTCACCTCCTGGGCCAGCAATGCAGCAGCAGCAGCAGGAGTGGTGGGTAGGGCCTCTTGAGGGGCTCGATGGCAGGTCTTCTGAATCTTGTGCTGGACAAAGTCCTCCAAGGCAGTGAACTCCACCTGGCAGCGGCCACATCTGTGCACGTCATCCTCATCTGCAATAAGCCTGACGTTAGGGAGGCTGTGGGCAATCAGGGCCTCTTCCAGCTTCCCTTCAAGGCTGAGGCAAGGGACACCTGAGGATGGCATCAAAACCAGAGCTGATCTGCCCGCTCACCCAGGAGCTACTGAGAACACATTGGAGGAGTACATCCAGGGCTGGGGGACCCTAGCCCAATCCTCTAGAAGTCTATAGAAGCAAGGCCTACCAGGGAGACCCACATTCCACACAGTTACCCTGACCACACATTTATCCTGCAAGGGCACACTGAAGCTGTCACATCCAAAGTCCCCACACTCTAGTCTCCAGAGAGAGAGGATAGGAGGCATAGGAACTCACCTAAGCAAGTTTGCGAACAACAGAGGACCCTGATTTAAGATTACTGAGTAGCAAGAAGAGACTTGATACCCTATGAGCATATACAGGGGGAGGTAATCCCCCTCAGGAACAGTCATAGGGGAGGGGAATAATGGGAAAATGGGGGGGAGGGAAGAATGGGAGGATACAAGGGATGGGATAAACATTGAGATGTAACAAGAATAAATTAATAAAAAAAAATATTAAGAAGACCAAAAAAAAAAAAAAAAAGATTACTGAGCAGTCGGGGATGTCACTCAATCATCTAGTGCTTGCCCAGCATACATAAGACCCCTGCGTTTGGATCCCCAGAATTGTTAAAAACTTGGTCAGGACTGCTGGTGATTGAGTGTGTAGGCATCTCTCTTGCCAACTTGAAATTATTTCCACATTTTGAGAAAGATAATGTGGGCTAAATAGTTACTTATATCTAGTGCTCAGCAGGGACTTAGAAGGTTGATATCCACAAAGCTCTAATAGGCCAGCCGGCTTTTAAAAACACAGAGCAGCAGGTGTCCCCACCCCTGACTAGTCTTACTGTCTTGTAAATGTGTATATACATGGTGCTGCAAATGAGCCTTGAGCACACTAAGCAAACACTCTACCACTGGGATGCACCGACGCCCTGACCACACTTTTCTCTCTTCTGATGCGACACTAGTCCCCATTGGGTAGCACCCTGTTCCAGAATATACTCCAAGGATAAAAAGCAGTAAAGAGCAATTACACATGCCAGATTTGCTGCATCTGGGCCCCTCACTAGCAAGAGACACTTCCCACTTACGGACGCCCTAATGTATGATGAACAAAATTGCTTTCCTTTTTCTTTCTCTGAGCCAGGGTCTCATTACACAGCCATGGCTGTCCTGAAACTCACTATTTAGAACCACGGTGGATTCCAGCTCAGAGAGATCTACCTGCTTCTGCCTTCCCAGTGCTGATGTGCACCACTCCTGCCCTCCCCTTTCTTTTAGATTTGCTTAGTTTTACTTCTTGAATGGGTATTTTATCTGCATGTATGTCTCTGCACTATATGTGTGCCTGGTGCCCACACAGACCAGAAGGTGGTATCAGATCATCAGATCACCTGGAACGAAAGTTACAGTCATTAGGAGCTGGAGAGCTGGCTCAGCCGGTAAGAGCACTGTCTGCTCTTCTAGAGGTCCTGAGTTCAACTCCCAGCACCCACATGATGGCTCACAACCATCTATACTGGGATCTGATATCTTCTTCTGGCATGTAGGCAGACATGCAGATAGAGCACTCATAAAACAAAATTTAAAGCATCTTTAAAAAGAAAACCAATCATTAGATACTGTGTAAGTGCTGAGAATTGAACATGGGTCATCTGAAAGAGCAACAAGGGTATTTTTTGAGGGGTAGGAGAATGGGTTGTTTTGTTGTTGTTGGTTTTTTGTTTTTGTTTTTGTTTTTTTTTGAGACAGGATTTCTCTGTGTAGCCCTGGCTGTCCTAAAACTCACTTTGTAGACCAGCCTGGCCTCAAACTCAGAGATCTGCCTACCTCTACCTCCCAAGTGCTAGGATTAAAGGCGTGCACCACCATTACCTGGCTGCAACAAGTACTCTTAACCACTGAGCCATCCTTCTAGCTCAGTATCTAAGAATTTAACCAAAACACGGCAGCACCCGGGGGAAGGGCTGACTAAGTACATCCTAGAAACATTACTAAGAGTCAAGGTCAATCAGGTGAACCAGCCAGACTCAGCTTCCAAAACAGCCTGCTAGTTTCCTCTATCTTACACTGGGTCCCACATCAAAGCCAAAACCAACCTGTACAAAGGAGGAGTCAAGTCAATAACAAAGTAATGATCAAATAAAAGGCCAAACCCAAGCTATGACTGGCCCACAGGCCACCTGAAAGAGGGTGGTGTCCTTTGCATGGCTCACACTCACAACAGGCACTGAGGTGCCTATCACCCCCTTACCCCTCCCACTCCACTCACTGACAGTCTGACTCAGCACCAAGATATTGCTACTCAAAGAGCTCCTGACCCAGACAAGAGCACACCTAACCCATTCCACACTTAAAAAGGCCATAGACACGTGACCCTCAACCCTTGGGGGTCACCATCAGCTCCTCACAATAGCAAAATTGCAGTTATGAAGTAGCAACAAAATAGTGTTATGGTTGGAGGAACCATAACATGAGGAACTGTATCAAAGGGTCCCAGCATTAGAAAGGTTGAGAACCATAAACAAACCCAAAAATCTACAAGCCAAGCATGGTGGCGCACGCCTTTAATCCCAAGCAGTGGGGAGGGAGAGGTAGGAGGATCTTTGTAAACTCAAGGCCAGCCTAATCTACATAGTGAGTTCCAGGTCTCTACATAGTAAGACCCTGCCTTAAAAAAACAAAACAGGGAGTGGTGGCACACGCCTTCAATCCCAGCACTTGGGAGGCGGTGGCAGGTGGATCTGTGAATTCCAGGCCAGTTTGGTCTACAAAGCGAGTCCAGGACAGCCAAGGCTACACAGAGAAACTCTGTCTAGAAAAACAAGAGTCTGGCTGGTGGCTCACACCTTTTTAATCCTAGCACTCAGGAGGCAGAGGCAGGTGGATCTCTGTGAATTCGAGGCCAGTCTGGTCTATAAAGCAAGTCCAGGACAGCCAAGGCTACACAGAGAAACTCTGCCTTGAAAAAAAAAACAAAAACAAAAACCAGAGACTCTCCAAAGAGATCCCTCTGAGGCTGTAACTGACCCTCTCCAAGGCGAAATGAGGAAGAAAAAAGATTACAATGAGATTGAATCCCTTAAACCATTATCATTTGCGAAACCACTTGTGTCTGATCAAATCTACAGTTCTGTGCACTAACGCAGAAGAGATACCTAAAGCATCCCTGAACGACATCAGTATCTAGAGCAGTGATCCTTAGTGTACCCAACACAGCCCTTGGCATACAGGCATGTTTTTAACTCTTCCCCATCCTCCTAGAAGAAATTAAAGGGTTTAGGAGAGGAGTTACAGTCCTGGCTCCAATCTGACCATTGACAGGAACGAGATGGGTGACCTAGCCACTTTACAACCCCTGAACCTCAATTACCCCCATCTCTGAAGTAGTAATAGGAGTTCGCCTTTGGAGGTTGGTTTAAGGAATGGTAAAGGCCGATTCGCCGGGAGTGTTCCACACATTCCTGGAGTCGTTGCTCCACCCGGTGGTGAAAACCCAGGTAGGTCCTCAGTGGGGCGATGCTGCCTCTCCAGGTCAGGTCCCCAATCCCCTTTCCCGGCGGGGAGGCCCCGCCCCAGTCTCCAGCTCCGCCCTGGCTAAGGCCACAGCGGCGGCTGGGACCCAGGAGCTAGGGCTGGTAAACGCTCACGAGCAGGACTTGTTCGGCCAGGTCTAGTCCAAGGGGCTGGAGAAATGGGTTCCCTCGGGAGCCCCTGCACCCGGGCCCGGCAGGCTGGACGTGGCCCGCAGGGTAACCCGTGAGAGTTGTGAAGGTCTGCAGACACTCGAGGAGCCTGGATCCGGGCGAGACTGCACACGGCAGCCCCGGCACAGCCGCCCGCACCCCGGTCGCACCAGGCTTCTGTGGCCTCGTTACCTTCCTCGCTGAAGGGCGCTGGGAGGCCAAGGAAGCCGCCAGAGGACAAGGCCGCCGCCGCCGCAACCCCGCCCTCGCCCGCTTCACGCCCGGCTTCGGCCCGAGCTTCTGCCGTATGAGCGGCCGTCACCCGCACTGCCATCGCGCCCTCCATGTCGCAACGCACCACAGGAAGATGGCGGATTTACGACCGTGTCGTCATAACAACGGGCCGCACCGAGGTCGGCGTGTAGGACAGGCAGGGGCGGAACAAGGACGAGTTTGACGGGCAGGCAAAGGGGCGGAGCTGCAAGCTGTGGCCTAACTCTTTGAGGGCGTCTAGAGCCGGATTTGAGGGCGGAAGTGGGCGTGGCTTGTGCTAATTTAGCTGAACGTGGCAGGGTGGAGGGAGGTGATTTACAGTGGACTAAATAATCTGAATCTCTCACGCTTTCTTATTTTTAATGTGTATGGATATTTTGTCTGCATATATGCCTGTGCACCGTGTGCATGTCTGACGCCCGCGGAGGCCGGAACAGGGTGTCTGATCTCCTGAAACTTGAATTACAGTTGCAGTTACTTGTAGGTGTTGGGAATTGAACCTACATACTCTGGAAGAACAGCCAATGTGCTCTTAGCCACTGGCAGAATCTGAACTCTTTAGGGTCGATACCCAGTATAGAATCCTGGGCTCAGACCAGGGTTGCAATGTCAATATTCCCTGATAATTAATCTGGTCCTGAGAAAATAAGCCCAGTTGGAGATAGTTCCTGGGCCGCTTTCCAAAGACTTTTATACTTTCATTCAGTTTTTAAGTTTTGAAAAGTACATATAAAGGGGGCTGGAGACATGGCTCAGAGGTCAAGAGCACTGACTGCTCTTCCAGAGGTCCTGAGTTCAATTCCCAGCAACCACATGGTGACTCACAACCATCTATAATGAGATCTGATGATGCCCTCTTCTGATATGTAGGTGTGCATGCAGATAGAACACTCATACATAACAGTAAATAAATAAAGTACACATAAAAATGGCCGCTTGTGAAATTTAGTATACTGACAGTGCTCATCACCAAAATTTAGTTCCATCATTGGCTATGGGTTGGTTGGTTGGAGACAGTCTGATTTTGTAGCTCACAGTGGCTAGTAATTCAGTGCTGGAAATATGCCTGATTTAGTTCCAGAACATTTAGGGGGGGGGGCGTTGACACAGGGTTTCTCTGTGTAGCCTTGGCTGTCCTAGACTCACTTTGTCAAGACCAGGCTGGCCTCAAACTCACAGCAATCCGCCTGCCTCTGCCTCCAGAGTGCTGGGATTAAAGGCGTGCGCTTTTATTGTTTTGTTTTTTTGAGACAGGGTCTTAAATGCCTGGCATTCCAGAACATTTTCATCATCGACACCTGTACAGCGTCTGTAGCTCAGTTTGGCAGAAAGCTCGCCTACGATGCAGAAAGTGCTAGCACTACATAAAAATGAACAGAGTGGCTCAGGCCAAGCAATTCCAGCACTTGGGAGGAAGCGGAGGCAAGAGGACCGAAGTTCAAGACCATCCTTAGCTAAATAGGGAGTTCAAGGCCAGCCTGGGGCATCCTTTGGCTCTTATAATAGTGCTGCTCTGAACATTCTTATCCAAGTTGCTTTTGTATTTTTGTATTGTTTCCATGCTCCATTTATTTATTTACTTATTTTGGTTTTTCAGAGACAGGGTTTGTGTAGCCTTGTCTTGGACTCCCTTTGTAGACCAGGCTAGCCTCAAACTCAGCAATCCGCCTGCCTCCTCTTCCTGAGTGCTGGGATTAAAGGCAGGCACCACCATTCCCTGTTGAGAAACCCTGTCTAAAAACAAAAACAAAAAAACAAAAACCATCCCTCAGATGGCTCATGAGGCAGAAACTCTGCCCTCCTAGGCTGATGACCTGGATTCCACTCTGAGGACCCACATGGTAGGAGGAGAACTAACTCTCACAAGTTGTACCCTGACCTCCACACACATCATGGCACTCACAAGACACGCATATGTAAGTAAATAAATAAATAAATAAATGGAGTTTTTAAAACTTCAGAAGCCGGGCGTGGTGGCGCACACCTTTAATCCCAGCTGTGAGTTGGGAGGACAGCCTGGCCTACAAAGCGACTCCAGGACAACCAGAGCTGTTACACAGAGAAACCCTATCTTGAAACAACCAAAAAAACAAAAACAAAAAATGTTTTATTAGGCCAGCCATGGTGGCACATGCCTGTAATCCCAGCACGTAGGAGGCAGAGGCAGATGGATCTCTGTGAGTTTGAGGCCAGCCAGGTCTACAAAATGAGTCCAGAACAGCCAGGACTATAAAAGAAATCCTGTCTTGGGTCGGGGGGAAAAAAAGCTTTATTTTATTTTTTTATTTAAAATTTTACAGAATTATTATCATGCATGTCTGATGCCCAAGTAGGTGGTGAGTTTCCAAGTCCGTACTGGGAATCAAGCCTGGGCCCCTTGCAAGAACAAGTGTTTTGTTTTGTTTTGTTTAATTTTTTAAAATTTATTATGTATACAATGCTCTGCCTGCATATAACACCTGCAGGCCAGAAGATGGCACCAGATTCATTATAGATAGTTGTGAGCCGCCATATGGTTGCTGGGACTTGAACTTAGGACCTTCAGAAGAGCAGCCACTGCTCTTCACCTCTGAGCCATCTCTCCAGCCCCAAGAACAAATGCTCCTAACCTCTGAGCCAACTCCTGAGCCCGAAAAGGCTTTATTTTATGTGTATAGGTGTTTTGCCTGCATGTCTATACACCACATTTATGCAGTGCCCACAATAGCCAGAAGAGGGCTCCCACTTCATGGAACTGGAGTTACAGAAGGCTGCTAGCTGCCATGTGGGCTCTAGAGTTCAACCACCACTACCTCTCCCGCTGGAAGAACAACCAGTGTTGTTGTTCTTTTTTTTTTTTTTCCAAGACAGAGTTTCTCTGTGTAGCCTTGACTGTCCTGGACTTGCTCTGTAGACCAGACTGGCCTTGAACTCAAAGATATCCACTTGCCTCTGCTTCCCAGAGTGCTGGGATCACAATGCGCCCTGTTTTGTTTTGTAATTACAAGATTTTTTTGGATGTTGATTTATCCATACTACAAAGTATCGATTGCTATTGAGAGTAATGTAATGTTTATAGTTACAAATTAATATGCACATATTATCTGTGGGGTGATTCAAGTGCTGGCATTAAAGGTGTGCGCCCAGCTTTCTTTCTTTTTTATTTTATTATTACTATTGTTTGAGAGTGTATATGAGACAGAGAACCTGCTGGGCAGAATCCTCAGAGGCAGAACAGGACTCCTGCTCCTGCGCAGGTCACTTCCTGCAGGTCAGAACTGGGAACCTGGACTAGGATGTCCTGGCCCATGCCCATCAGCAGGCACAGAAGCAGATCGCTGCGATTAGCAGGTGGTGTAGGGCGCTGTATCTTGTGCTCCTGGCCCTTTAAATGACTCCCAGTTCCTAGTCCACTGGCCCTTCAAGAATTCTTAGCCCTTAGAACTGCTTGACCCTATGACCTTCAGTGTGAGATATAAGAAAGCCAGCAGAAGCTGAGAAAAGAGACTGAGTAGAGGGAGAGAGGAGAAGTAGCTGGGGCAGAAGACACAGAGAGGAGACAGCTGGGCCAGGAGAAGCTGAGTCCAGCTGGGAGAAGAGACTGTTACAGCACACTGTTGGGGACTGCCGGAGGGACCTTTGGGAGAAGCATTTGAAGGGGCTGGGCTGGACACTGGGAAGGCCAGTTGGGAAAGAAATTAGGAATCTCTCTCTCTTCCCCCTCTATCCTTCTTTCTCTCCTATCTAGTGTTAGGGGATGAAACTGGGGGAGGGGAGAGAAATAAAGGGTGGGGGAACAGACAACACCACAAAGTAGCAAAGACCAATCTTCAAGGCAGCAAGACAGACTCCCTGACCTCAGCCGGCCTCCTGACCTGGACTCCAAGTGTTAATGTCCCATGGTCATCAACTCAAAAGTCCACCCTTATAATTTTTTAAATTGGAGGATTTTTCTTTCTTTCTTTCTTTCTTTCTTTCTTTCTTTTTTTTTTTTTTTTGTACTTAAAAAATTTAATTTATTCTTATTACATCTCAATGGTTATCCCATCCCTTGTATCCTTCCATTGTTCCCTCCCTCCCATTTTCCCCTTATTCCCCTCCCCTATAACTGTTCCTGAGGGAGATTTCCTCCCCCTGTATATGCTCATAGGGTATCAAGTCTCTTCTTGGGGAGGATTTTTCTTTCCAAAGAGAACATAGATTTATTAAGGGAGGAAAAAATACCCACATGAGAGTGGGAGAGGTTACAAGGGAGGAGTACCTGTTGTTTAAATTTTGAGGTAGGATCTTGATAAGTTATTCCGGCTGTTTCAGCCTCCTAGGATTTGACCTGGCTTCAGAAGAGCAGTGAGGTTGCCCGCCCCGCTCTCTCTCAGAGTCTTATGTATCGCCAGGCGTTGGTAGCACAGGCCTTTAATCTCAGCACTTGGGAGGCAGGTAGATCTGAGTTCAAGGACAGCCTGGTCTACAAACTGAGTCCAGGATAGCCAAGGCTACACAGAGAAACCCTGTCTCAGAAACAAACAAAACAAAAAAAGTCTTAGGTATCTAAAGTTGGCCTTGACCTCCCTATGTAGTCAATGGCTTGAACTTCCATCTCTCCAGCCCCCTCCTTTTTTTTAGACTTTTTTCTTTTCTTAAAGATGGATTTATTTTATGTATATGAGTGCTCTATCTCTGGATGCCAGATCACATTATGCATGGTTGTGGGCCACCATGGTTGCTGGGAATTGAACTCAGGACCTCTGGAAGAGTATCCAGTGCTCTTAACCACTAAGCCATCTCCAGCCCCATCTCCAGCCCTTCTGATCTTCCTCCATTTTCCACACTACTGTGGGTATGTACACCTGGTATTCAGCTGGGGAAGGAACTCCAGAGTCCTGTGCATGCTAGACATGCACTCTACCACTGAGCCATAGCCTTAACCCCTGTTGCTGTTTTGAGACAGGGTTTTACTTTGTAGCTACATGCTGGCCTGGAACTCACAGAAATCCTTCTCCTGAGCAAGCAAGCCGGCTAAACGGATAAACACACCTGCCATACGAGCTTGGCATATTGAGTTTGATGCCTGGCATTCACAGTGGTAGCAGTGAACCAGTGGAAAAACTGGCTGTCCTCCAACCTGTGTGCACTGTGGGGTCCATGTAGCACAGTCAGTCATAGATACTCACACATCATATACACGTAGCATTCTGCGTGTGTGTGTGTGTGTTTTCACACAGTAAAAATAATAAGTAAAGAGCCAAGTGTGGTGGTACACACCTTTAATCTCAGCACTCAGGAGGCAGATGAGTTCAAGCCCATCTTAGTCTACATAAGACCTTATATCAATAAAATGAAAAATAAAATAAACTCTCCTCTTGCCACTATGCCCAGCCATGACCTTGCTTTGTACTTAGATCACTGATCACACTGATAATAATGCCTACATGTGTTCTAACTGTAAATTTGTGCAACTATTCTAATTAGTGTCTGTGTTAGTTACTTAATCTCATCACTGACTTAACACCTGGCGAGCAGAGATAGGAAGGGTTTACTTTGGCTCCTGATTTGAGGGAACACCCCATAACGGTGACAGAAATGGTTGGTGGGTGGAGCTCAGTTGTAGACTATGCCAGAAGCCCTGCACTCAGCATGCAACACTGCGGAAACCAGCCATGGTGTCATATGCCTGTAATTTTAGCAGTGGGGAAACAGAGCCAGATGGGCAAGAGGCTCAGATGCTTAAGATTAGCCTCAGCTGTGCAGCCAGCTCTAAGACAGCTGGAGATGCACGAGACCCTGTCTAGAACAATGAAGCGCGAGCATCACACTCTCTCCCGCACCGTTGCCTAGTTCACGTGTGAGATGTTCCTCGCTTGGGAGGACATGACGCTGGCACCATCTACTAGAAAACATTTACCGAGTGCCAACTTTGTATGAGGAACACATCAAGATGGGCTTCTGTCCATCCACAGGGCCACTCCACCGTGAAGGCCACTGTCCCCTTCAGACTCTTCCAGGGCCCTCTCCACAGCCATCTTCCTTTATGTCCCTTGCACTGTGTAGGCTCAGTCCCTCTCACTGACAGACATGCCGACCAGTCCCCTCAGCAGATGAGGCGGTGTGCAGGCTTGGAGTCAATTGAGTTCCATCCCCGCCCTGCCTGTCAACGCCTTGTTCCTCAGTTTCCTCACTATAGCACAGGTGCTCTAACAATGCCTACTTCTCAGGATTTTCCTGCAGTGGATGATATAAACATGCTTTTGTTTTGATCCCAAGTGTGGGATATGTAATGGATGTGGATATGTTTTTGGTTTGGTTTGGTTTTGTTTTGTTTTGTTTTGTTTTCAAGACAGGGTTTCTCTGTGTAGCCTTGGCTGTCCTGGACTCACTTTGTAGACCAGGCTGGCCTCGATCTCGCAGCTATCCGCCAGCCTCTGCCTCCCGAGTGCTGGGATCAAAGGTGTGTGCCACCACGCCCAGCATGTTTTTGTTTTGATCTCAAGTGTGGGATGGGGAACAGACTTGTGAAAAAGCAGGTGATGTTTATCCACTTGGCGGTCTAACCACCTCATGTGGGGGTTTGGTTTTTGCCAGCTGAAAAACATCCTAGTACAAACACACAAACACACACACACACACACACACACACACACACACACACGGGTGGTCTTGGTACTGTTTGGCTGTTCATCCTTGCACTTCAAGACACGCTCCTAGAGAGACTGCTTCAGCGACGGCTTCCAGGCTCCGGGCTTCAGCTGCTGTTCCAGGTTCCAGCAGCAACTTTGGTGGAATTGCTGGTTTGCTGAAATCCTGCCGACTACACCAGGGGACTCGCTCCCAGGAACTGAATTCAACAGAGTCTACTTCCCCTGTTCCCATAAACCTCCTTTCTCTGCTATCTAGGGTAGGTGGGTTGGAAGGGAGGTATAAGCATTTAAAGAACCACAAATGAAGTAGGTTTGGAAAAGTTGGAGCCTACACTGTCCTGTGATTCTGACAACAGGAGTGGTGCTTACTGTCTGCATACTTACTGAGTGTCCAAGGGTAAACCAAGGCAATCAAGTAAGTTTCAGAAGTCTGCTCACATCTGGACACATTGGCATTCTCCACTGTGGCCTGGGGTTTCTAAGTGATAAAAACAGTATTTGCAGTCTTTTGTCAAATGTAGCTCTTCTCAGGGTCAGCTCAGCTCCCCAAAGTAAACGTGCAGACGGAGATGAGAGAGTTCTCCTAGATAGTATATACTCCCGGCAGGAACCCTGCAGTCCCTGCCCTCCAAGGCTGTGGCCCTTGTCCTTCAGGTTTTCCAGACCAGCAGAGATGGGATGGTCCACAAACACGACCCTCCATAGGAGTATTGAGGTCAGTGGGCTTGTCCGATGAGTTTAAAGGTAGAAAAGATTCAGAAAAAAAAAAAAATGTTTTGGAGAAAACTGGGAGATTGGCACATTGGGAATTGGGGGTCTATAGGAAACTAGGAACTACTGTTATTCTGACACCTGGCTCTCGTCAGAATTTCCACTCCAAATGATACACCCCAGATATGGGGACACAAATCCTCATATTCCTACATAAGAACAAGAATGCCACAGGGAAACTATGACAGCCTCAACTAGATATAAGCGTGTTCATCAGCGGGAAAACAGATAAGACCACACACAGGTCGAGTGGTGGTGTGATTTTTACAATGGTCCAGGAGACAATTCAGTACAAATTAAAAACAAAACAAAACCCAAAATGAGGATAACAAGGCGTGGTGGCACATGCCTTTAATCCCAGCACTCCAGAGGAAGAGGCAGGTGGATCTCCGTGAGTTCGAGGCCACCCTGGTCTACAAAGTGAGTCCAGGACAGTCAAGGCTACACAGAGAAACCCTGTCTCAAGAAACCCAATCTGGGGGGTTCTGGGGGGGGTAAGGGTAGGCTGAAGAAGGCATCCTTAAGGTCTAGGACCGTATACCAGGTAAAGTCTGGCCTTAAGGTGCTCAGGAGGTTGTAGGGGTTGGGCACCGTAGGGTGTATGTCCATCACCCATTTGTTAACTTCTCGGAGGTCCTGGATTGGCCTATAGTCTTGGGTTCCCAGTTTCTTGACAGGCAGGAGGGGGGTGTTCCAAGGAGACTGACAAGGTTTGAGGACCCCCAGCTTTAGGAACCAGCGGATATGCTGGCTTATTCCTATCCTGGCTTCATGGCTCATTGGGTATTGTTTAATTGAGACTGGTACAGCTGTAGGCTTAAGAGTCACAATAATAGGTGGCTGGTGATGGGCTAGTCCTAGCCCTCCGGTCTCTGCCCATGCTTGGGGAAATTGTTGGAGTCATGGGCTATGGTCTGGAAGGGGCCTTTGGGGTGGGGGTTCAAATAGTCTGTATTCATCTTGAATTTTTACTGTGAGGACTTGTATAGGGGTCCCAGTTGAATCAAGGGAGGACCTGTGCCCTTTTTCAAAGAAATGTATTTGGACCCCCATTTTAGTCAGTAAGTCTTTCCCCAGCAGGGGGTAGGGACATTCGGGGACCACGAGGAAAGAATGGGTCACAGTACCTGTGCCCAGATCAACTGTTCGCTTGTTAGTCCATCGGTGTGATTTGCCTCCTGTGGACCCCTGGACCCATGAGGTTTTTGATGACAGGGGTCTGGATGCATTAGTTAAGACTGAGTGTTGGGCACCAGTATCTACCAGGAAGGTGGTACGTTGCCCCCCAACTGTGAGGGTTAGCCTGGGCTCGGCGGGGGGGGCGGCCTCAGAGCCCCGACCTCCTCAGTCACTATTGACCCAATGGCCTCTCTCCTTGCAGTAGGCACATTGGTCTTTTTCTACCCTGGGCCGCCTTCAGTCTCCACCCTCTTTATCCTGTCCTCTAGGCCTAGGTTTATCTGCTACCACTGCGGCCAAGATCCTAGTCAATTCCTTATCTCTCCACTTCTCTCGGCGGTCTTCCCGTTCCTCCTGCTCTCTAGCTATCCTAGCTTCCTTTTCCTCAGGAGTCTCTTGTTATATATTTTCTCTGCCTCTCTAACTAAGTCCTGAATGCTAAAAGTCTGGATACCATCTAGTCACTGTAATTTTCCCTTGATATCAGGAGCTGCTTGGTCTATGAAGGACAGTATCACTGTTGCTTTATGTTCAGCTGCCATAGGGTCAAACGGGGTATACATACAAAACCCTTCTAGTAACCTTTCTAAAAAGGTAGCAGGACTCCCATCCTTTCCTTGAGTGATGGTTCTTACCTTGGCCAAATTAGTAGGGTGCCTTCCGGCTCCCTTCAGACCCACCAACAGAACCTGGCGATAGACACGGAGACTCTCCCTACCTTCAGGGGTTTCATAATCCCAGTCTGGGCATGTGAGGGGGAATCCCACATCGATCTCTTTAGGGAGGAGTGTGGGTACGCCTCCCTGACCGGGGACATTTTTTCTGGCTTCCAGGAGGACCCGCTGTTTCTCGTCAGTTGTTAGGAGGACCTGGAGCAGTTGCTGACAGTCATCCCAGGTGGATTCTATTAGAGAGGTTAGAGCCCGGGGATCCTGGGAGGAAGGAAGTTTGTGAGTTTTCCAGTTATAGAGGTCTGAGGAGGAGAAAGGCCAGTAAGCGATCTCTCCATTGGTTGTCCGGAGAGGGAAGAGGGAGGATTGCCATTGACTCTCGGTTG
The DNA here is from genome assembly GCF_903995435.1 of Acomys russatus. Lineage (NCBI taxonomy): Eukaryota > Metazoa > Chordata > Mammalia > Rodentia > Muridae > Acomys > Acomys russatus. The sequence goes on from NC_067161.1 coordinate 11,635,101, forward strand.
GGCCTTGGCGGAGGTGGAGACGAGGTGGAGAGGGAGGGAGTGCTGGGGAAATAGAAGGAGGGTCGAGGGTAGGGGGAGGCGGTGCGGTGGGGGAGACGGTAGAGGGAATAGACAAGGAAGAGGTAGAGGGAAGGGATGGAGGCGGAGGGGTCAGGGGTTGGGGGTAAGGAGGAGGATCCAGGAGGAGAAGGTCCTGGGCAGGATCTGAGGGCAGGACGGGCTTCTGACTTTGTCGGGAATCAGGGTCCTCGGTAGTCGGAGTCTGGTCCTGGGCAGTTGAGGAGGTCACCAGTAGGAGCGTAGATTCAGGTCTCATCGGCGGCTTAGGTGGCAGGAAAGGGCGGACCCAAGGAGGAGGATCAGAGACCAGGTTTTCCCATGTTAGAACATAGGGCACCTGGTCGGGATGGCCGTGTGGGCCTGGGCTAAAAACAATAGACTTGACATTGAAGGTGGGCCACTCCGAGGAGCAGAAAGTCTGCCAGCGTCCTTTGTGGACGTCTACAGAGAGGTTGTGCGCTCGGGCACGCACATCTTTGAAATGGTCAAGAGTCAGAGTCAAGGGGGTGGTCACAGTCTGTCCCATGTCAGTGTTGGTTGTCTCAGTCAACACAAAAAAGCCAATAACACACACAAACAGAATTAGCAGACAGGAAGACACAAGCCGCGTGGCGAAGGATCGGCGCCAAACCGAAAAGTACAGATTCTGATGGCGGCGCGGCTGTGCAGTCGCCTACAGAGTTGAGGAGACTGGTGGTATTGTCAGAGTTCCTCCAGACCACCACTGGAGCATCCTCCAGGGTGTGGGGGAGAAGGTGCCGGACACGTCTGTCCCTCTTCTCACCCCGCTACTGACTTGCGCGCTACAGAGAGACAGGACACACATGAGAACAAAACAAAAGTAACTTATGTACACGTCGGGCGGCGGCGGCCAGGGCCAGGGGAGACCTTCAGTGGGTGAGTCGGGGGTCTCGGGGCGACCCCAAAATCCCAGACGAGTCCCCAAATGTTGGACCCTCACGCCCAACTTGGGAAGGGGGTCGCCGCGAGAGACCACTCGAAACACACAACGCACTGATGCAAAAGCAAAGGTTTATTTCTGACGCGTCAGGGTCCCTCAGCACTCGAGAGGCGAAAGACCCCGAGCAGCTGGTACAGGCTAGTTTTAAAGGCAAAAACCGCAAAGCAGGTGGGGTTGCTTACCAAGTTAAACCATATGGACTTTAGGACATCTGGCATTGGGAAACCTCTTGTGGGGACTTGGGTGTGGGTCCCTAGGGCAGTTACTGGAAACCATATGGGGACATCTGATATTTGGAAACTTGTATGTAACTATTCTGGGAACTAGGGAAGAGCTCTTGAGGTTAGCAGTTCCGAGAACTGGGAGAAACCTCTGGGGTCAGAAGTTTAGGTTCTGGGCAAGCAAGGTTGGGCAAGCAAACAAGCATCTTATATTTTATAATTTTACAGTTTTTCAGTCCTTCCTTCTCTTGTCTTAGGGATTAACAAAGTACGATCTTTTTGTTGTTTGTTTTTCGAGATAGGGTTTCTCTTGTGTAGCCTTGGCTGTCCTGGACTCACTTTGTAGACCAGGCTGGCCTCACAGTGATCCGCCTGCCTCTGCCTCTACTGTTGTGGGATTAAAGGCGTGAATGAGCCACCACACCCTAGCGAACCTCTTTTTATGTATACTAAAGTCAGAGATGTGGTTGGGAAGGGATTGTCCTTAATTGACCGTTTGGTGATATAAGGATACTTCTGTGAAATGTTGAAATTATTCTATATCTGATATTTGAATGTACATGATGAAACTGCATTTAAGGCTTAATGGCTGGAGAGATGGCTCAGCGGTTAAGAACACTGACTGCTCTTCCAGAGGTTCTGAGTTCAATTCCCAGCAACCACATGGTGGTTCACAACCATCTGTAATGTGACCTAATATGCACTGTATACATAATAAATAAAAACAAATCTTTAAAAAAAAGACTTAAGCCCGTCGGTGCATATTATGGCTCAGTAAAAGTTTTAATAGTTGATGAGGACCAATTAGTTGCTAGCGACCAATTGCTGAATAGCATACTGTACGCAATGTCCCCCTGGATCTCAACCTCACCCGCCTTGCCATCACCGGGTCATGTCACTTCCGGGTACCGGGAAACCGTCTTTGAAGAACTGAAGGTGAGAATGCGAGTACCCTTGGGAAAAGAAGTTCCAGGATGGCTCCAAAGACTGAAAGGTATTCGTTTCAAGCGCTGACTTCACATCTAAGGCGCTTACGAGAGACTTGGGGTGCTGGCGGCCCCTCCCACCTCGTTCCTGAGGTTAGCCCGGCCCAACCAGAAGAAGCAGCCAATCAGCAGCCATCCTGGCCCGGGGTCACTGACCTGGAGTCTCCGTCACCTAGACTGACCACCGGTTTCCAATGAGCGAGCTGTCCCGCGGCCACCTACGATCAGCCTCCTTATGGCCCGTGCCGTCCGCGGCCCCCGGCGTTTCCGCGGCGTACGCTTGACCCTTGCCGGTTGGCGCTCCGCCAGCCAATCCTTGCTGCAGCCGGGCCAGCCAGCCAATGGCTGCCCGCCTCCGCTCGCCGGGCCCGCGACGGTTACCGCTGTGCGCCTCGCCGCTCACGGGAAGCGGAGACGGATTGGCGCAAGCAGGGGCCAGTGGGCGGTGCGCGCGAGGAGCGGAGCCAATGAGCGTCCCGGAGGCGGGGCGGGCGCCGCGGCGGGCGGCTGCGAGGAGCGGCCGGTGGTGGCGGCGGCGGCGGCGGCGGCGGCGGGTGGCGGCGGCGGCGGTGGCGGCCAGCGGTCGGCCATGGCGGAGGCAGAGGCCGGCGGCGACGAAGCCCGCTGCCTGCGGCTGAACGCCGAGCGGGCCAGGGCGCTGCTGGCCGAGGTGGACACGCTGCTGTTCGACTGCGATGGCGTGCTGTGGCGCGGCGAGACGGCCGTGCCGGGCGCGCCGGAGACTCTGCGGGCGCTGCGGGCCCGCGGAAAGCGACTGGGCTTCATCACCAACAACAGCAGCAAGACCCGCACGGCCTACGCGGAGAAGCTCAAGCGCTTGGGTTTCGGCGGCCCGGTGGGGCCCGAAGCGGGCCTCGAGGTCTTCGGCACGGCCTACTGCAGCGCGCTCTATCTGCGCCAACGCCTGGCCGGCGTGCCGGACCCCAAGGCCTACGTGCTGGGCAGCCCGGCCTTAGCCGCCGAGCTGGAGGCCGTGGGTGTCACTAGCGTGGGCGTGGGCCCGGAGGCGCTGCACGGCGAAGGGCCGGCCGACTGGCTGTCCGCGCCGCTCGAACCCGACGTGCGCGCGGTAGTGGTGGGCTTCGACCCACACTTCAGCTACATGAAGCTCACCAAGGCCGTGCGGTACCTGCAGCAGCCCAACTGTCTGCTCGTGGGCACCAACATGGACAACCGGCTCCCGCTGGAGAACGGCCGTTTCATTGCGGGTCCGTGCGCCCTAGGGGCTGGAGGTTGGAGGGCGGGCTCAGCCCTTCCGTGTCCTCTGACTCCCGCGTCCCCTTCCCTCCCTTCGCTCTGCAGGTACCGGCTGTCTGGTGCGAGCCGTGGAGATGGCCGCCCAGCGCCAGGCGGACATCATCGGGAAGCCTAGCCGCTTCATCTTCGACTGCGTGTCCCAGGAGTATGGTATCAACCCCGAGCGCACAGTCATGGTAGGAGACCGCCTGGACACAGACATCCTTCTGGGCGCCACCTGTAGCCTGAAGACTATCCTGACCCTCACCGGCGTCTCCAGTCTTGAGGATGTGAAGAGTAATCAGGAAAGTGACTGCATGAACAAGAAGAAAATGGTCCCTGACTTCTATGTTGACAGCATAGCCGACCTCTTGCCTGCCCTTCAAGGTTAAAGATAAAGTGTCTTTAATCTCTGGAATAAAAAAAAAAAAAAGAAAAGAAAAGAAAATGAAAACCAGTTACCTAAATTAATAGGTGGGGCTTAGGGATTGCTGTTAGCTGGCTGCAAGCTAACTAAAGTTAGGCAAAGGCAGTAGTTAACCTTGTAAGTAAATGTTGGGGGGGTGTTGTTTACAGATGATTATATTTTAAGATGCACTTTGAAGCTTGGAAGGCATCATGGGGTGGGCTCTGGGCTTTGTATATGTTGGCTGCCGTGGGCATAGCATCTGCTCAGCATTCAGGTAACCTCAGGCCCTGTGGATGACTCTGAAATGGGTCAAGGGTTGTGTGTCTCACTTTTTACTGAAAATATATTCAGGGATTAGGCTCTCAGATGGGCAGAGAGGAAAGAAAGGGCTTTTGAGAGACATTTGAGCAGACCAAAAACTTGGGTTTCCCCCAGTGCTATTTATCACGCAGCAGAGGCAAGCGCTGTTTGGGTTTGGATGCTGCCCTTAACCTCCACTCACTCCTGCTTTCGTGGAAACCACTTTGTCACAATTGTCTGCTGTTTGAGATGCCCAGCACCTCCGCCCTTCATGCACAGTAACAGCCCAGGGAGCTCAGAACAGTGTTTATTTTTGTTTTTTATTTTTCTTAAACTAGTGAGTGACATTGTCAAGTGTGGGGTTGGCTCTTGTGTGTGGATTAATAGCTGTGGTCTGTCTCAAGGGAAAATCCCACTGAAGAAATCTCGTGCCCAACTCAGCAGCTCAGCCAGAGTGCAATCAGAGGATTGCCTTGCTTCCCAGAATACCCTCTGGTTAGGAGGGAAAGAGGAGTCCTGAGAATAGTTAAATCTTCTAACAGGGCATCCAGCCTCCCTTGCCTAGGCCACCTCGGGTTGTGGATGGGTTAGGTGTCGGTGCTCCATGAAGCCACCAATTTACATTCTGGACTTCCTTCTTGGTGACCCACCAGCCAGTTGGCTTCTCAGTTTTCCTCTGCTCTGCATGTCTGTGACCTTTACGAGCCTGAGCAGACTGGGAGGCATTCATGGGGCACACCCAGGAACTTCCTTTTGGCTGACTCCTTGCTGGCAGCTCGCCCTGTACCAAGTGGCACTTCACCTGTTGACCAAGTTCTCAGAGCAATGAAAGGTATCCCGTGCCTGAAGCCGCTCACAGGCCTGCGGTGGCCGGGAGTGGACTGTGCCGTAGCTGGACATGAAGGCAGCAGTACCTGTGACAGTGGTGGTGCTGAGCCTCTGTGAGTCTGGACAATGAGCAGACCTGTCATGGCATTGTCACCCACACAGGTACAGCAGCCAGAGATGCCCCCCTCTTCTCTTGGGCAGTAGCCAGAGAGCCTGTGTGTGTGCAATTTCCAGCCTGTTTGACTGTGTGAACTCAAATGCACATTAAACTCTCAAACTCACACTGACTAGGTCTGCCTTCCTCTATGTTCTTTGAGTAGTTGTCTTAGCTATGGATAGGGGCCAGGCAGGAGAATTTAGTTGGTAAGCTGGGATTCCAACTCCAAAATCTTACACAGGGGGTGTGGTCATTGCGGCCCCACCCTGCTTGTGAGGAACAGGTCCTGAAGAAACAGGAAGTGCATGACATAAAACCAAAGAAGAATAAAGCCACTGGATCAAGTGTAAAGGATGTGTGTACAGCTCGGCCACCATGTTACACACCTAGACAGATAAGGGACCAGAACAACAGAGCTGGGTTAGAGAAAACATGCTGGGGAACAGAGGCTGGCTCAACCAGCCTTGGTGTGAAGCAAGGTGTTTGTCCACGGTCCAGCCCAGAGCCCCCTTGGTCATGCACATGGAAATAGCCACAGCCCCATCTGATGCTGATAGGATCTGGAAAGAGGCTCAGGAGTTGGTGGGGAAAGTAAGAAAGCAATTAGCCTTATATCAATGGTTCATATACATTTATTGATGGTTCCTGGGTCTAGCCCAGGAGTCCAGACTCCTGGGAAGTAACAGACTCCCAAGAAAAAAACCTGCCCAACCAGATAAAATCATCTTGGCCAAGACCTAGACAGCTGCTGACTTCCTATGGAGGCCAGGCAGGCTCTCACACCCTCCAAGAACCCCATGTTCTGCTCCAGAGACAAGCCTGGTGACCAGCAAGCCTGGGGAGAGGGCTGTCCTGGCTCTGACTCGGGATATCAGATACTGGCTGGGAAGGAAGCAGTGTAATTGGGAGGGGAGGATACATCAAAGGCATCCTGAGGTTTCCCTGGCTGACTCCTCCAAGGGGCTGCAGACAATCAGTGCATTGTCGGCAGGGGCTGCAGCATGAAGCAAGGGCACAGCCGCACTGAGAGCCTCAGGGCCAGGCCTGTTGAGGTAAGTGTCTCCACCACCCCCAAGACAAGAACACTGGGATGCCATAGGAGGAGGGAGGAGTGTCACTACCTACCATCCTCAGCCCCTTCCCTGAGCAAGTTAGCTCTCTGCTCTCTGACCCGGAAGCCCCACTGACAGTAATGTGCCCTCAGGTGAAGAAGAAAGCCTGCCATAGCGGCTGGACAGCTGCAGGCCTGCTGCTGCTGCTGACATTGGTCACTGCAGGAGTCATGGCTGGAGGGCTTCTTGGCTTCATGTACAGCCCTCCCAAGGTGAGCACCTCCTTAAGCCTAGGGGACACAGTGGGAAGGGGGCAGGAGGACCAGGCAGGTTTGCATGGGGCCAGGTCTAAGCACTAGCCTTGAGCAGATGGTGAGAGAACCAGAAGGAACAAAGGCTGAACCCTAAATACCCCTCAGCCAGTGCTGCAGATGCTCCGAAAGACCCTCCCCAGCTCCAGGGTACCCTGGCCCAACCAAACCACTCTAGTGGACGTGGCCCTGAACATGGCAACAATCACGGTGACTCCGCTTCAGAGCAACCACAGCTGGGCCGTGCTGTTCGACGGGCAAAGTGTGAGTGGGCTTGGGAGAGGGAAAGAGTGAAGGTGTCAGGGGTGGCCTTGACTTACCTATTTGAGCCCCCCCCCCCCCCCCCCCCGCCCAGGGCTACATCTGTTACCGCCCCGCAGAACACCAGGCCTGCTTCCTCCGTCTGATGGAAGCCCAAGATCGGGAGACCCTGCAGCTGCTGGTGAACGCTTCCAGGGTGAGCAGTGCTACTTGGCTTGCCACCCACCCACCCCCAAGGCCAGGGGACAAACAAAAGGTCCTCTGTATAGCCCAGCTGAGCCAGCCAAGGCTCTAGTTTCAGAGGAACAGAAAGCTCTATCTTCCCCTGACTAAGACTGTTGACAAGAGCAGGTGGAAGGGCCATCAGGCTGGGGTGGGACACAAATGCCCTACCCAGTCAGGATCAAGGAAGTACTACACGGTGGCCCACCAGACTCTTTCTGCAGGCCCAAGAGTCCCTGGTACCTGGCCAGGACACGCACTATGCCCAGGAACTGCTGGCGGTTCTGGGGGGCCATACTGTGGACCCTGCCCAAGTGGGAGTTTCAGTGCAACACCTTTGCGCGGACACTCCCATCTACTGGGCCCGACGAGCAGAGGGTAAGTTGGGGTAGGCCGAGTGAAGAGGCCTATGGCTCCCGCAGGGCAGTACTGGGTGGGGGCCCTCGTGACTCATGTAGTTCCCTTCTCCCCAGGGCCCCAGAGACAGCGGCTGATCTACCTCTGCATTGACATCTGCTTCCCGAGCAACATCTGTGTGTCCGTCTGCTTTTATTACCTCCCAGACTAAGACTCATACTGAGCCCTCCCAGCCTTTTGTCCCCTAGGCCAGTCCCCGTAGATCAGCAAGCTGGCCAGGTCACCAGCACCAATGAAAGGCAGCTGACAGTAGGGATGAATAAACCCAGATTACCTGGCCACAGTGGTAATTTCTGGGGCCTCAGAGCCCACACAGGGGTAGGGAGGGGCAAGTGGAGTAACAGTTATCTGGGAAATGGGCACCAACCTCAGATCGGAACAGTTCCAAACCCTCTGGGTCTAGTCTCTCTAAAGGGAGAAAAGACTCCCAGTCCAGGTGCATGTAGCCTGGCTTACCGAGCCTTCTGACAACAAACTGGGCATGGAGAGAGTCCAGGATACAGTGGTCAACAAGTCTAGGTTGGCCAACAGGGGTAGTCTGGTCAGGTCCAGCTGGCCTGACATGCACAGGCTGACCTGAGAGTCTCACTTGGACCAGGGAATTGTTCAGGTAATCCACTTAGAGCCACTACACCAGGCAGCCGTGATTGCCCAGTGCAGCTACAAGGGGCAGAGGCTAGCCCAGCACGCTGTCATTGAAGGCCAGGCAGACGACAGCTTTCTGATGGCCGCCATACTCTCTCTTGATCTCTCCGGTCTCTACACACCAGAGCCGGGCCAGGTTGTCAGAGGAAGCTGCAAGGAGGGATCAGGCAACCGTGAACTGCCACTTTAGAGGCTTGGGCAATGCAGGGGAGAGAAGAAGGCAGGGCTCACCTGTGACGATGTACTGGGAGTCCCCTGAGAAGGCACAGCCCCACATCCAGCCACGAGATGACTCGCCAGGATTACTACTCTTAATGCTGAGCTCTGTCATCAGGGAGAAGTTGGATGTCCTCCAGATTTTACATGTCTGGTCCGCTGAACAGGTGGCAAGGAGCCTGGGGTTGGACATGGGGTGTCTGAGGAGCTACTACTATCCTGGATCCACTTCCCACATGCCAGGGAGTGCCTCCGGCCTGTAGATCCCCTCTCCCCCCAGGGCCCTACACGCACGTGGAGTCAGGGCTGAAGCGGCATTGCAGGGCATAGCGTGTGTGGGCTGGGATCTTGGTCTTGGGGATAAGCTGAGTCACCTCGTCACCAATGCCCCCTGTCAGGTTCCAGACATAGCAGTTTCCCTATAGGACAGGAGGGCAACCATTCAAAACCCAGACCCTCAGATATGGACTTGGGACACCTGGGCCAGCCAGGATAGGAAGGACAGTGGCATCTTGGGTCATGTCTATAGGAGATTTGGGCCCTAACAAGGAACCATGCCAGCCAAAAGCAGGAGGCCACACTAGCCAAGGACTCAAACATAGCTCCCTAGAGGCTGCTGGCCAACAGAGATGTTCAGGAGGGGAGGCGGTAAGGAGGGCACCCAGATAAATGATGTGACAACCCAAGGCTGGGAGGAGGGAACGCGGGTATGTGGAACAACCGATGTTCTGGGATTTGAAAGGAGAAAATGAGACTGGAGATGAGAGCAGGGACCAAACCAAAGCAATCTGCGGTCCATGAGGAGGAGCCAGCGCTTTGTAAGGTCTCAGAATAGTGCAGCCTGCCAGAAAGGCTAAAGGACCTTTCTATGGTTGAAGGAGAACAGATTGGACATCCCAGGAAAGCCACAGAGAAGCTTGTCAGTATCAAGGAAGATCAAAGTCATGGACTGGAACATGAAAGGAGGAAAAAACTGGCCCTGACAAAGGCTGGGTGAGGTGTCTAGTCTGACGGGTAGGTTATGGCAGACAAGAAGATGAGCATCGGGAATGGTACCCAGGTGCCATTCTTTGGGGGCTGGGTGGAAGCTCAGAGAGGCCTGAGAGACAAGCAGGGAATCATCCCATCTGTAGAAGACAAGGGGAAAGATGCTGAGATGTCCTTCTGCCCAATCCCAGCACTCACAGCGCTGTTGACCGCCGCCATGTAGCTGGCATCCGGGTCAATGTGCGCAGACGTGATGGAAAATTCCGGCTCGGGGATCAGCTGCTCATTGTGGTCAGTCTTCAGGTCCCAGATGTGGATAGCACCGCTCTGGTCACCCACAATGAGTTCTGCCTGAGATGCAGTAGGGGTGAGATGTGGCAGTAACCCCCACCCTCCAAAGCCCCCAGGGACTTGGCCCATGAATTCTCCTCACCTGGTTGGGATGCAGACACACACAATTAATGGGAGCATTCACTTGGAAGATACGCTGACACTGCAGATTCCGGGACCTGTGGGGAGTTAAGGTTACACACGGTGTCTAATGAATGTTATTTGTGCCCCACCAAAAAGCCCCATTCTCTACCTTAGGAGAAATGCTTGTCAAGTTTGGCTTTTCCCCCCGACAGGTGGCAGTGTGAGGCTAGTGAAAAGAGAAAGTCTTGGCCCCCTAGCCTCAAGGCAGGGCTGGCTCTTTGATGTAATGGCTCTCCATCTTTCCCTCAACCACCTACTCAAAGCCGCCTAGCTTAGCACGTCTGTAGAATAACCTGCCCCAAGACAATCCCTTGCCCCGCCCCTTCCCCAGGCAGCCATCCTCTCCAGCCCAGCTCGTAACACCTGAGGTCCCAGATGCGAGCTGTGCAGTCCTCCCCGCCTGTGTACATCCATCGGCCATCCTCATGAAAGCCCACTGATGCAATATTCTTATTGACGCCATCGTAACTGATGATGGGGTTGGGGTTATTGGAGTTGAGATCATACATGCGGATATGCTGGTAACCTAGGGACACAGGCTGAACTGAAGCATGGGGTACCAGGTAGTCCCGCCACCAGTGAGGAGTCAGAGGTCAAGAATCACAGGTACCTGCAGCAGCAATCATGCTCCGGTCTGGTGTGATCTCCAATGCATTCACCTGCTGAGTATGTTAAGGACAGTGGGAAGGGGAAGCCTGGAAAGGGAGGCCTTGGGGCCATGGGCAATCAAGACCACCACCACCTGGCCTGAGTTTCCCCAGGCATTTGTCATTTATAATTAATCCTGGCCAGCACCACCCTGCTCCCCACAAGAGGATACAGAGTCCTGATGCTGCACTGTTCGAGTGCAGATTCCACTGTGGGCCTGCCAAAAGCGCACAGTGTGGTCATAGCCTGCAGTTGCCAAGATGACAGGGTCACTGCCCACTGTGCCTGGAGTGGTATTCATTGTTTGATGGCTGGGGAAAATGAGGTCTGCACTGGGCCAAGAGCTGATAGGCAAGGTCCAAAGGTCAAAACATCTGGAGAGAAAAGATGCATACATGTATAACAATCCGAACATTACAGCCAAATATTATCATTTTAAAGAAAAATGAGAGTGTTTAGGGTCATGCTGACAGTCACAAGGGTCGAGACTCAGGTCCTCCGCTTCCCACCTGTGTTCTTTTCAGCTTCACCCGCAGGGTGGACTCGCCACCTCGTCTGCAGCCAGCAGGAGGCAGTCACAAGCAGAGGGCAATCCCCAGGCGCCGTCTGCCGCAAGGATAGGCAAGGCATGCGCAGGGCGACTAGGGAAGCCCGGCACTGCTACTGCTGCGCATGCGTAGCTGACCGGCATTGGGATCGGATGGGTGGGGGCGCTGTCTGGCCGGACCCCCGAGCTCCCCCGTGCTCTGCAGACCGCCCTGGCACTGTCCTACCGGCCTGATTACCCCGACCGCACCCTCCTAGCCACCCAGCAGCCGACACGCAGCCCTCGTCCCTCGGCCTCGGTACCTTACACACGCTCTGCACTCTGCCTTGGTCCAGGACGGCGAGGCGAGGAGGAGCGAGTCGATCGAAGCCGGGCCGAGCGTAGAGTAATCGATAGCGTCTCAGGGCGAGACCATGGGTCCGGGGAGTGGGGGGTTGACAGTGATACCAAAGTTCTGAGGGGAGGAACTCCAGGAGTGATCGCGCGCGGAGTGGGCGTCAGCCGCGACCCTAGCCTTGAACTCACTGGGAATTACAGCCGCGGTGCAGACGCCTATTTTTCCAGGCTTGGCTCCCAGGAGGGATTGCACTGTCGTAATCCTCCACCCCCCGCAAACATACTTGTACACAGTCCCCTACCAAGCTTGAATGTCTAGACAAATACAAAACTTTCAAATAAGAAATATTTTCTTTCTTTCTTTCCTTCCTTCCTTCCTTCCTTTCTTTCTTTTAGTACAAACGTATCTCAAACATTGTACTAAAAGAAGTACTTTTTTTTTTTTTTTTTTTTTTTTTCGAGACAGGGTTTCTCTACGTATTCTTGGCTGTCCTGGACTTACTTTGTAGACCAGGCTGGCCTCGAACTCACAAAGATCTCCCTGCGTCTGCCTCCCGGGTGCTGAAGAATTACTTTCTTAAGTACAAGAAGTTCAAATGCAACTGGGTATTTTGTACTTATATTTGCTTTATCTGATGACTCTAGCCTGGGCCCTTTCAGACCTGTCCAGCCCCAGCCCCAGCCTGATCTTCACGGAACATAGTTAGCCTAGGAACCCCTTTAAAACTGCAGATTCGTGCGGGGCATGGTGGCGCATGCCTTTAATCCCAGCACTCGGGAGGCAGAGGCAGGTGGATCTCTGTGAGTTCGAGGCCAGCCTGGTCTGAAAAATTGAGTCCGGGATAGCCAAGGCTACACAGAGAAACCCTGTCTCGAAAAAACCAAAAAAGAAAACAAATGTTTATTAAAACATTAAATACTGTAAAATATTTTATTTTATACAACCTAATTTTGTTATTCTCTCACATATTACATTTCGACCACAGTTTCTCCTCCCTCCAGTAGCCCCGGTCTCTCCCTCCATCTCCCCTCTCCCACAGATCCACCTCCACCCCACCCCACCCCGACCCCGCCACCTCTCAGAAAAGTGCAGGGTTCCAGGGACATCAACCAAACATGGCATAACAAGCTACACTGAGACCGAGCTCATAACATCATATCAAGGCTGGATGAGGCAACCCAGCAGGAAGAGCAGGCAAGAGAGTCAGGGACAGCCTCACTCCCGCTGTTAGGATGCCCACAAGGACACAGAGGACCTAGGTCAGACCTCTGCAGGCTCTCCCTGATCTCTGTGAGTCCCCCATGAGTCCGGGTCAGTTAACTCCCCGTGGGCCACGTTCTCCTGGCGTCCCTGACCACTCTGGTTCATCTGATCCTGCCTCCCCCCTCCTCCACAGGACTCCTTGAGCTCCAAGTAATGTTTGGCTTCCGGACTATACGTCCTTGAGCTCCAAGTAATGTTTGGCTTCCGGACTATACGTCTGCTCTCATCAGTTGCTTGAAGTCTCTCTGGTCTCTTTGATGATGATTCTGCTATCAGGCCTCCATTTTTATTACAGCTCTCTGAGCCTCACAAAGTTGGCCTTACTTTCCTATGATCTCCTCCCTCTGCACCTATAGGTGGGGCTGCAACCCACCTTTTCCTCCAGCCACAGACAGGGTGAGTCCACTCCTTGGCCAAGGCCAGTTACCGTGTCCATGCCCCCAGGTTCCTCCCATACCTTTCCCCAGTCCCTCTTTTACCTCCTCAGCATGCTTTTGTTTGTTTGTTTTTTGATTTTCAGAGACAGGTTTCTCTGTAGCCTTGGCTATCTTGGACTTGATTTGTAGACTAGGCTAGCCTCAAACTCACAGAGCTCTACTTGCCTCTGCCCCTGCCTCCTAAACACTGGAATTAAAGGCATGAGCCGCCACACCCAGCTCTTTAGCATGTTTTTTGTTTCTTTTTAAAGATTGATTTTTTTTTTTTTTTTTTCGAGACAGGGTTTCTCTGTGTAGCCTTGGCCATCCTGGACTCACTTTGTAGACCAGGCTGGCCTCGAACTCACAGCGATCCGCCTGCCTCTGCCTCCGAGTGCTGGGATTAAAGGCGTGCGCCACCACGCCCGGCTTGATTTATTATTTATACAGTATTCTACCTGCATGTGAGCCAGCAGGCCAGAAGAGGGACCAGATCTCATTATAGATGGTTGTAAGCCACCGTGTAGTTGCTGGGAATTGAATTCAGGACCTTTGGAAGAACAGCCAGTGTTCTTTTTGTTTGTTTGTTTGTTCCTTGGTTTTGGTTTTTTGAGACAGGATTTCTCTGTGTAACAGCCCTGGCTATCCTGAAACTCTCTTTGTAGATCTCTGGGCCATCTCTCCAGTCCTTGTACAGGTTTTGGTTTTTGTTTTCCCCTTGGTTTTTCGTTCTGTATATCAAGCTGGCCTTGAACTCAGAGACCCTCCGGCCTATACCTCCCAAGCACTGAGTGTGTGACGCCACTGCCCTCCTTAGTATGTTTTTTGTTATTTTTCCCACAGTGGCTTCAAATTTACTGTGTTGCCAACAATGACCTTGACTTCAGGTCGGTCTCCCCCTGAGTACTGAGATTACCGGTGGCTGTCACCACACCCATGTCGGCAATCTATCACAGAGCTTGTGCATGCTCTGTCATCTGGGTTTCAAGGCTCACTCCAGCTTCCCTCTTAGCGTTTAACACCAGAAAACCAATCCCAACATTCTCCTTAGGGCTGAAGCTCTCTCCTTCAGAGCGCTGCCCTCATTATGTTGGTCGCTCGGCATCCCACCTCCCCCTCATTCCTCAGCTTTACCCCTCAGCTCTCTGGGAAAATTCCTCAAGGCCACTGCCCAGCATAATCTGTCAAACAACACGGTAGATACTTTATTTCCAACTCTTGGCCCCTGTGTACTGTGGCAGACAGAAAATCTCATCTCTTCCTTTGTGCCCTAGCATGAGCGAGCATCAGATTTTCCTCAGTGGGCTCTCTCTCTCTCCTCCCCCCATCTTCCTCCATACACTCCACCCCTTTTCTCTTTGTTTTACACTAAAGGCTCCCTGGCTTCCTGTGACATCTTTACTCTGGTGTCTTGCCACTCTCACCTCCAGCTCCGAGGCTCTCAAAGCATACCCAGCCCTCTGCTATATACAACATGCAAATGCCACAAAGGGGTCACCTTCCCTGCCTAAAGCAACTCCTCAGGGCCCGACTATGTTATCACTGGCTATCATCTGAGTGCACGCTTCATCCTTGCCACCTTCAGCCACCAATTTCACCTCACACCCATCACCTCCTCATGTTTTTTATTATTTATTTTTGTTTTGTTTTTTCGAGACAGGGCTTCTCTGTGTAGCCTTGACTGTCCTGGACTTTGTAGACCAGCTTTGTAGACCAGGCTGGCCTCTCAAGTGCTGGGATTAAAGGTGTGTGTCACCAAGCCCAGCTTCCTTATACTTTTCATTTATTTTAAAACATTGTTTTTTTGTTTTTTTTTTTTCTGAGCATAGTGGCACATGCCTTTAATCCCAGCACTCAGGAGGCAGAGGCAGGCAAATCGCTGAGAGTTTGAGGCCAGCCTGATCCACAAAGTGACTCCAGGACAGCCAAGGATACATAGAGAAACCCTGTCTCGAAAAACCTTAAAAAAATAAAAATAAAAACATTGTTTTTCAGGGGTGAGTTCTGGGATTACAGGCATGTGCCACCACCATATCTCCTCCTCCTCTTCTTCCTCCTCTTGCTTCTTCTTCTTCTTCTTCTTCTTCTTCTTCTTCTTCTTCTTCTTCTTCTTCTTCTTCTTCTTCTTCTTCTTCTTCTTCTTCTTCTTCTCATAATTTCATGCATCCTAGGCTGGTTGGAATTTGCTCTATAACCAAGGATGACCTTGACCCCCTTCTCCTGCCTCTACCTCTCAAGTGCTGGAAACACAGATGTGCCTATATGGTCCTTTATAAACTGAAATCTGGCATTATTAATCCACAAGCGCCTTCAGGGGTTCCAGAAACCTTCTGGGTCTAGCCCCTGTCTCTGCCCAATGTTCCTCCCCACAGGCCACCAGCTCAGCAGAGTTGGTGGCAGGCAGTCTCTCACCTGGCCACAGCCTCACTTAGGTCCTTTGCCTGTCCTTACCCTGTCATTCCTCCCACCCCTTCACCTACCCAGCTCTTGGCTTTCAGCACCTTTTCTTTCATGAGCTTGTTCTTTGTGGGACTTTCTACTGGTTCAAATGAAAATCACATGGCATAAAATTATCCCTTTATAAAAAGGTTTGGTTTTTGCTGGGTATGGTGGCACACACCTTTAATCCCAGCACTCAGGAGGCAGAGGCAGGCGAATCATTGTGAGTTCGAGGCCAGCCTGGTCTACAAAGTGAGTCCAAGATAGGCAAGGCTACACGGAGAACCCCTGTCTCGAAAAAACAAAAATAAAAACAAAACAAAAAGGGTTGTTTTAATTTATGGATATGTGTGTGTCCATGTCAGTATGCATGCATGCATGCAGGTGCCTTCAGGGGCCAGAAAAGGGTTTGTGATTCCCTAGAGTTGGGGGTTACAGGTGGTTGTGAGCTGCCTGATGTGGGTGCTGAGAGCTGAACTCTGGTCCTCTGCAAATCCAGAAATTGCTCTTCAGTCCCCAAAACACTGAACAGTTTAGATCTGAGATGAAAGTCAGTAGTAGAGAGCCAGCCTGACACATTCTAAGCCGCCCCAACAATACAGAAGGAAAAGCAGAGTGAACTCTTAGTCAGGATGTCACCTCTGTAATCCCGGCACTTGGGAGACTGAGTGGGATGATCGTGAGTTCAAGGCCAGGTTCATTGGGATACATAATGAGATCTGTATTTTTAAAAAAAATTCAAGCTGGGCAGTGGTGGCACATGTCTTTAATCCCAGCACTCGGGAGGCAGAGGCAGGCGGATCTCTGTGAGTTCGAGGCCAGCCTGATCTACAAAGTGAGTCCAGGACAGCCAAGGCTACACAGAGAGACCCTGTCTCAAAAAGCCAAAAAAAAAAAAAAAAAAAAAATCAGTTCAATCAACATTTAGTGTTGCAACCATGTTTCTATCCTCCTATTAAGAGACTAGGCAGTTACTCCTCATCCTCTTTCCCCAACCAGGCCCTGGAAACTACTAGTCTTCTTCTTGCCTTTGTATATTGGCCCCTGCTGGATATTCATATCCATGGAATTACATATCTACACACACACACACCCTTTTTTTTTTTTTTTTTTTTTGGTTTTCGAGACCCGGTCTCTTTATGTTAGTCTTGGCTGTCCTAGACTCACTTTGTAGACCAGGCTGGCCTCGAACTCACAGCGATCCACCTGCCGCTGCCTCCCGAGTGCTGGGATTAAAGGCGTGCGCCACCACGCCCGGCTAATTTACACTCCTTTGTGTCTAGCTTCTCTACTTAGTGTTGTTTTCATGGTTCATTCAGTAGTATCACCACGGCATTCCTTACTATGGCTGAACAGTATCCTATTGTATGATGGACTTTATTTTATTTGTCCATTGATAAGGGACATCTGAGTTATTTCCCTCTTTCCATCCATTGTGACATAGTGCTGCTGTAAATGATTATGTACAAGCATTTGCATTCATGTTTTCATTTGTCTTGGAACTATTTTGTTTTGTTTTGTTTTTGTTTTTTGTTTGTTTGTTTTTTTTGTTTTTTCGAGACAGGGTTTCTCTGTGTAGCCTTGGCTGTCCTGGACTCGCTCTGTAGACCAGGCTGGCCTCGAACTCACAGCGATCTGCCTGCCTCTGCCTCCCGAGTGCTGGGATTAAAGGCGTGCGCCATCACGCCCGGCTTTTTTTTTTTTTTTTTTTTTTTTGAGACAGGGTTTCTCTGAGATCCACCTGCCTCTGCCTCGGGAGCCCTGGGACTGAAGGTGTGTGCCACCACTGCCCAGCTACTTTAGAACTACCTTAGGAAGAGAATTACTGGGTCATGTTAGCTCTATGTTCAGCCAGTGAGCAATTCCTCCAGTCCGATGTGTTCAACTTTTTGAGGAACTGCCAAAACATCGTGAGTGTTTTCACTAAATCATACTTAGTGTTCTTACAATGCCTTCAATCAGGAGGATCTGTCCCCGTCGGGGACATCTTGTCAGAAAACAGGCTCAGAGCTGTAGAATTGCATTGCCACCACTGAAGGCTCGTGGCTGGGAGATGGTGGATCCCAGTTTGGCCCAGACGCAGTCTGGAGCTCATTCCCTCCTGACCTCCTCCTTTCTGGCCAGCTGAGGAGACTATTCCACAGGGACGCTACACCTCCTATACCTCCTTGTATTCCTTCTGATGAAGCATAAGCTCCCCCAAAAAATTCCACTGAAGGTTCAGAGGCAGCCTTGGTGAATCCTGGGCCTGCTGCATGGGGGAGGAGAGCTAGAACCAGAAGGATGTCTGAAGTAATGTCAACCATGGTGGGACCCAAGAACAAAGGAGAAGTGTGGCCAGTTGTGTGCCACCCTTGTCCTGGCCAGATGTGTGCCGCCCATGTCCTGAGCTGTTACTCTTTCTTCGGGACTCTGTGTGGAGCCAGGAGCTAAAGGCTAGGTTGCTGCAGATGGTCCAACCCAGAGAGAGCTGTTAAGCTGGGCGTGGCCCTGGAAATTCTGAGCAGCCCCAGCATCTCTGTGGGGTAGAAGGAACCTGGAGCATGCAGCTTTTGAGCCTTTGTGAGGTAACTCCTCATGGACACAGCACTTTACAGAGGTGGCACCCACAAAAATGACACCTGACACATGCTTCCAGCAGTCCATGAGAACAACCCTGCTCAACCCTGCTCAGCATTGCCATCGTATACATGCTAGCTGGGCACTAGTGCTTGGGGGATGTCCCTAAGCAGGTACACAGTTGGTAGGCAGAGGCAGGGGCTGCAGGCTGGCTGGCTGGCGGCAGCTAAGCATCCGGGAAGAAAGCCAGTCAGGGCTGCAGCGAAGCAGCCATCAGCTCAGTAATTCTGCTGGCTCAGCGGCCCCTCCTCCCAGGAGCTTCTTCAGAGGCCTGACATTCTGGAGGGCTGCCCCAGTCTCACAAGCCTGCATCCTTTGCCCCAGGAGAGGTATTTGTCTGCCTGCTATGCTGCCCTCATCCTGAGGAGGATGGCGAGGAGATCCAGCCAGGTGAAGACCATCTTTGTATCCCCCGCAGACCTTTTCTTCAACTCTCCAGGCACAGCCGCTGTCCCATTTTACAGATTTTGAAGCATCTGGGCACCAGGAACTTGTCCACCCATGGTCACTAGTCAGCAGCATCTGACCTTGGTCTTCTGGATCCCCTATGGGCTCTAGTCTGACCTGGCCGCGAAGCCTCTGGCTTTCCTTCTGCCATCATCCATCCTTGGAGGCAAGCAATCGCCGGATCCAGAGGCCACCGAGAGCCCAGGTGTCCCTTCCAGACCATGATGTGCACATTTAACTGGGACACTTGACTTTCCTGCCCCAAAAGGATCCAGTCCACTTCCCGGGTCTGTGCATTCCGCTTCCTGGGTGGGCTACACAGTGGGATGCCCACGCCTGGCCTGAGGAGTGGCCCAGGGGTGCTTGCGTATGGAGTACTGACAATCTGAGAAGAAGAATGTGACAGCTACAGGCAAGGGTCAGTTCATTACCCAAAAGCAGTCCAAGAATTCTAAATTTAAACCTGCCCTTTCAGGTCTTGGTAAAGGTATATTTGTTAAGGTAGAAGGCTGGAACATATTTTATTTAACAGGTTATTAGTGTAATTTACAACATGGAAATAGACATTTGGTGTGTAGGCTTCTGTTTGTATTTCTTGCCCCAGGTCCTACAAAGATGATTTACCTTATAAACTCCAAACACAGCAATAATAGTCATGATAATAGCTGTTTTCTTTTTATATATTTACTTTTTTTTTTTTTTTTGGTGGTGTTTCCTGTGTGCCTGGCACTGTACCATGTGAAGATGAAGCTAATACAGTTGCAGCCCCTGCAGGAAGCCCAAGGACATCACAATATTCACAGCAGCTATGTGCTGGGCGTTTACTAGATCCAGGACTAACTGTGGGCAGCATAGCCATGAACCCTGGTGTGGATGAAGGGGCCACATTGCTGACCCACCTTTGTCAGGGATAAGAGAGCCAGAAAGACAGAGTGACCAGTTCAGGGTGACAAAACCAGTAATAGGAAGAACTGGGACAGGAATCAACGTAGGTTCCAAGTCCAGACTCATGTCATAACCTTGAGACCCAGGGATCAATGTAGATTCCCAAGTCTCATAACCTTGAGACCCAGGGACCTTGTAGCACATACTCAGGAGTGCACAGCATTCCTAAACCTTCACTGTTGTTTTTGGTTGTTCAACCTATAAAATGTAGACAATAAGTTGAGCCTTATCCCAAATGACCAGCACAGCACCTGACCCTGAGACTAACCAGGAGTTGGGGTCACTGTAACAGGTTAGATGAGAATTTGGGGGTAGGGGGCGGTTGTTTTGTTTTTGTTTCTTTTGTTGTTGGTTTTTTGTTTTGTTTTTCAAGACAAGGTTTCTCAGTGTAATAGCCCTGGCTGTCCTGGACTCTCTTTGCAGACCAGGCTGGCCTCGAACTCACAGCAATCCACCTGCCTCTGCCTCTCAGAGTGCTGGTTTGTTTTTGGTTTGGTTTTGTTTTTCGTTTTTTCCACATTTGGAGACCTCTTCTGAGAGCCCAACACATACTAGATAGGCCTAGGCTCATTCTCTGAGTCTCGTGAGAGACCTTGTCATGATCAGAATGACGTAATGCTGGAAACCTCTGAACCTGTTGCTGCTTCTTCCCTGCCTTTTCTGGACCACCCCACAGTCCAGGGTCACAAGAACAGTGTGTGTGGGGTGTGCGTGCACGCGTGCTCCAGTGAACCCTCAACAAATCTCTAGACTGTATCAGCCGGTTGGATGATGGTGTGAGGGAGCAGACCCTTCCCCAAGACTTGGAACTCAGCTGATGTGTGTCCACAATGCTGCAGGCGAGATAAGAGGAGGCCTGGAGCAGCCCGAGCCTTCGGGCAGGCAGAAGAAAGGTGAGACCTCTTGAGAGGTTGGTCAAGCAGGAAGTCCTGACCTGTGGCTAGGAGACTGCTTAGGTTGGGCTAGAATGGTTCAGGGCAGGGCAGGGCTGGGCCTTCAGTGGTGCTGAGGATGGGAGGTTAGGGTCCTTCTTAGTGGATAGAGGCAGCTACATCCCAGCAGATGCTGAGAACGGAGAAGGCAAGCTCCCTTCCAGGCTGTCCTCGAAGGAGAACTGTCATCTGCATTGTTGTGGAGAGAAGCCAGAGGCTGCTAGGGAAGAAGGTGTAGTTGGGGGGAGGGGGGTACGGGTTCCCTGACACCGAATTCATTATTGGGAGATTCCTCTTCGCAATCCCTCAACACCTCCCACAGGAACCACGGGCCAGAAATGTCTGACAGCCTCTGGAGGGCCGGCCCCGGTGGCACTTGTGCCCGACTCCCCGCCCTCCCACTGCCTCAGAGTCCCTCCCCCTCAGGTCCCGCAGCCTCGAGAAACCTCTCCTAGGTTTAGCCTTGCGTCGCCGCCGCCGCCGCCGCCGTGTCGGTGCTCGGTGGCCAGCCCCCCTGCGCACCGTCCTCTGTCCCCGGCGGTCGCCCTCCGTTCCCCGCTGTCCGCAGAGGCCTAGCCTGACCCGCGGACCCAAACGTGGGGAGGGGGCGTCGGGCGTTGCGGGGGAGGGGACGGGGGTGTGGGGAAGGGCCAATGCGGGGGCGGAGCCTCGGTGCCGGGCGCGCGGCCGGCGCGGGCTGACGGAGGTCAGCGGCCTCGGGAGCGGACCCAGGCGTCCGGGAGGCGGCTCAGACGCGGCGCGCCACCGGGTGCCCGCCGCCGTCGCCGGCTCCCGCCCCCGGGCCGCCCCCCGCCCGTGACGCGCTATCCGTCCCTCCGCGTCGGAGCCCCAGCCCCAGTTCGAGCCCGAAACCCGAGCCCGAGCCCGAGCCCGAACCCGCGGAGGGCTCCGGGCTCTGGGCGGCGCAGGCAGCGCGGGCTGGAAAGGATGCGATCGCAGACGCGGGGCCGCCGCTGCGTCTGAGCCGCCGAGAGCACCGAGCGCCGCGTCGCTGCGGGCCCGGCGGCGCCATGGGGAAGGAGCAGGAGCTGGTGCAGGCAGTGAAGGCGGAGGACGTGGGGACCGCGCAGAGGCTGCTGCAGAGGCCGCGGCCGGGGAAGGCCAGTGAGTGCGGGGGGCGCGCGGGGAGCGGGCGGGGCCCACACCGCCCCGGTGCAGGGCGAGGAAGGGATGCTGTGGGTCTCCGGGGGTGGGGCGGGGCCAGGAGCGCTCAGACCCTTGCTCCGCGCCCCCCCCTTCTCGCCCCTGCTCTGGAGGAGGGGAGGCAACCAGCGCCGGACCGTCTGCCCAGCCCCCTGCGGGCACCTGCGGCACCCACTGTCCCTGAGGCCGCTGGCGATCACATCTTCCCTCGGACCCCCTCCCTTCCCAGCCTGCGGGCTGATGGTTTCTACTTGGGCATTTAAGGGCTAGGCGGATCCCCCCACCCCCCACAAGACACACTGTAGAGAGAGGGAGGGGCCCTTGCAGTGAGGGGCGACCCAGAGGCTAACAATCTCTGTCAGACCTCCTCCCCACCCTATGTTTAATAACACTCTTTGCATGGAAAAGGGGGGGGGGGACCACGCTGGGGGTGTGGCTGCCCAGGCATGGCCAGTGGGGGCCATTTACTGATGAGAGAGGGAGTGAAACAGAGGCGCCCAAGGTCGCCCAGCTCTGGGGCAGGCTGGGGGATACGGACTGTAGGCTCCTGCAGGCTTCTACAGATCTTGGTCATCCCCGGCTTTCCTGCCAGGAAAGGGGGCCAAGGATCTGTAAAGGAGCTCCCACACCATCCCTAGCTTGTGCCCCGGGGGTCCAAGGGAAGGGCTAGGAGCTTGGAGCTCTGATTCTAGCTCTCAAACCCTGCTTAGCCTGGAGGCTCCCTAGGGGCCTCTGGAGATGGATGGATGGGCGTGTAGACTAGCCCGACTGTGCAGCTGCGCACGTATGACCGTGTCAGTGTGTCAGGGCACCTGTGCAGGCTCTGCAGGTCAACACATGGGACCTGAGTGCCTTTACTTCCTCCCCACCGCCAAAGACTGCATATAATTGGGGTGGGGGTGGAATGTGGGGGTAGGGGTGGGGGGGAAATGTCATTTCTCCAGGAGCTGCCTGAGACATGGCACTGCCTAGAGTGGCTCCTGTCTACTTTACTGTTGCGGGAGAAGGACACTGGTGCCTCCAGGGCCCACGGGCTGCCTGGGAAAGCTCCACTTACTAGGGCTGGCTTTAGGGCCTCAAGGCTGAGTGTAGGAGCGGCCAGGGAGAGGCAGATGGAAGAAGGTAAGGCACAGCTTTCCACCTAGTGGCCTTGTGCCCTTGGTCATACTGGCTCTAGGCCTTAATGGCTCTATCTGTAGGATGGGACATCTGTGGTGGTCCCTGTCACCTCACAGCATCACGGAAACAGTAAGAGGATACTGGTGAAGAGGGGACAGTTCCAGTTTGGTAAATGCTAATGGTGCTGGCTTTTCAAATTTATTTATTTATTTATTTATTTTCTGCTGCCAGCCTGTGGGAACCACAAATATGGGGATCCTCTTCCCTTCCATTTGGCCACCCTGGGGAGGTGAGAGACGGCCATCACCTCTGCCTGGGTCTCTACCTCTGCCCGTGACTGGTGTGGGCTTAGGGACAGCAGAGGCACCTGTCTTGGCCCTTCTGTCTGTACTCTCTGAGTCAGAGGGGCGGTGTAATAAATCAGACAGAGAAATCCCTCCATGAATTAGCTCAGTTGTCATGGCAACGCTGGCCTGCTTCGGAGTAAGATGTATTTTGATTTAGCAAAGTACAGCTGGAGTTTGGGCCATGGGGTGTGTGTGTGGGGTGTCCATAAGTATCCTCGAGAGTGTGTTCCCTTACACACATCATTCAGACCTAGTGGCGCACGCCTTTGATCCTAGCATTTGGGAGGCAGAGACAGGGGGAATCTCTTTAAGTTCAAGGCCAGCCTGGTCTACACAGTGAGTTCTAGAAACTGTGTCTCAACAAAACAAAACAACAACAACAACAAAAGAGACTGTGTCCCCCCAGCCCAGCCTAGAGATTTTCCCACAGTCTTGTTTTTGAGCCCCTTTGGGTGCCCAGCTATTCCCTCCCATCCCATGGCCCTGTTAGCCCCCACCTCGCCTCCAAGGAGGCTTGCCTGTGGATGCAGTCAGTCATTCTTGAGGAAAAAAGAGACGGTTTTGGAAGGAAGATGTTGGTAGGGGGCTGCCCCTTCTGTGGCTGGCAAAGGGTCCTTGTCTAGTTTTGTGGCCTGGCCTCTTCCCCAAGGCAGGCTGACGACACCCTGTAGAAATTCCCAGAGGAATTTCCTGTCTCACCTTGGCCCACAAAGAATTCCCTTCCAGCAGGTGTGTGGCACATACCTTTAGTCCTAGTCCTAGTTCTAGGAGTCAGGAGGATCACTGTGAGTTTTAGGCTACCCTGGTCTATATAATGAGTTCCAGGCTAGCCAGGGCAGCATCTGTGGTTTTGGTTATATGTCTGTTTTAAATCCCTTCCAGCCGGGCGGTGGTGCGCACACACCTTTAGTCCCAGCACTTGGGAGGAGGCAGAGGCAGGTGGATCTCTGTGAGTTCCAGGCCAGCCTGGTCTACAGAGCGAGTTCCCAGGACACACAAGGCTACACAGAGAAACTCTGACTTAAAAAAAAACAAAAAAACAAACAAACAAAAAACAAAACAAAACAAAAATAAATCCCTTCCAGCCTGGAGTTTGGATCTGACCTCGGTCTGTGAGGAGCAGCTTGAGGTCTAGGGTCACAAGAAATGGGCAGGGTTTGTGCACTGTTGGCGTGTGTGTAGTGCAAGGCTGGAGTCAGTAAGCTCTCGGCCATACAACTGCATGACATGCCTATGCACTGTGCTGATGCAGAAACCTACTGAAAAGTGAGAGGGGTTCCTGAGGCCCCCGGCCTGGCCACCGCTTAACCCCCTCTCAGTCCTCAGGCCTCCTCCTGCTATCTTTCGCTTCCAGTTCATTCTTAGAGCCTGCCCTGCTGTAAGATGGCCACCCCAGCCCCACACCTTCCACGGTGTCTCCTGCAGGCGCCCTGAGACCTCAAACGGCCCTCCAAGCATTTACACTGCTCCCCTCCCTATGGGACTATAAATTTGTGTCTTTGGAAGGATGACCTTCCCCACATGGGGAAGTTTCCTTCTTTTATAAAATTAATTAATTTTCTTTTTTTTTTTAATTTATTTATTATATATTCAGTATTTTGCCCGCATGTGCACCTTCCCGCCACAAGAAGGCACCAGAACTCATTACAGATGGTCTGTGAGCCACGATGGTGCTCTTAACCTCTGAGCCATCTCTCTAGCCCTAATTTTCTTTTGAAACATTCTCACTATGTGCTTCTGACTGGCTAGCTGGCTATGTAGATCAGGCTAGCCTTGAACTCACAGAGATCCATTTACTTCAGCTTCCCAAGTGTAACACCGCCACGCCCTGCTGGCGGTTCCATTCTTGATGGGGGTGGGGGTGGGGTTGGGGGGCTGCTCTCCATTGGCTTCAGCTGGGCGTAGTGGCACATGCCTTTAATCCCAGCACTCGGGAGGCAGAGGCAGGCGGGTCACTGTGAGTTCGAGGCCAGCCTGGTCTACAAAGTGAGTTCAGGACAGCCAAGGCTACACAGAGAGACCCTGTTTCGAAAGACAAACAAAAAATAAAAAATTGGCTTCAGCCTGTCTGACCTCAGAGCAGCCTGCCAGGGGTTTCCACTCCCTAACCCTGACTCCGAGGCTGCCTGGAAGCTCCATAGTGGAGGGAGAACAGGGATTTGGGAAGCCCTGGAGACCCTGAGAAGAATGGGGCAGTGTCCTGAGCATGGCCCTGGAGGGGATGCCGTGGGACAATGACATCAGCTCACCGCAGGGAACCGCGGCAATTCACGGCTGAGACGATCGTGTAGGACCCTTATTTGGAATCAAAGTATTCAAGTAGCGTGCCTCTCTGAGTAACTGCACAGGTCGCCTAGCCATGAAGCTGGTCCCAAAGGTGGACAGACAACATGTAGGGTGGAGATGGCACTGTTTTAGCCACCAAAGGCAAGAAAATGGATGTGATACCCTGGTGTTGGTGAGGGCTAGGGAGAAAAATACAATGAATCCAGGAAGGGAAGGACAGCATTTCGGAGGAGAGGCCTTGGACGTGGAGGAGGGTATCATGCAAAGGCCCTGTGGCCGTGCTGGTGGCCATGTTAGAGCTGCATCAGGGAGGGTGTGTGGCTGGCACAGGGATGGAAGAGGCCAGAGCCAAAGTAAGGGCCGAGGCACGTGAAACGCTACAGCCTCAGTCTCCAGCCCAGTGAGACAGCACAGGTGGGTTTCCGCGAGGTCCGACTCCTGATGTTGTTTCTCACGTTGGTGTTTTGTTTGTGGGTTTCTGTTTTGTGATGGGGTCTCACTGTCTCATTGGACTAGGCTGGACTTACAGAGATCCACCTGCCTCTGCTCCCAAGTACCGGGATTATAGGTGTGCACC
Source organism: Acomys russatus (assembly GCF_903995435.1). NCBI lineage: Eukaryota > Metazoa > Chordata > Mammalia > Rodentia > Muridae > Acomys > Acomys russatus. The sequence goes on from NC_067161.1 coordinate 11,660,951, forward strand.
ACCATTCCTGGCTCTTTTGGTGGTGGTGGGGATTGGATTGGTTTGGTTTTTTTCTTTTTTTTTTTTTTGGTTTGGTTTTTTTCAAGACAGGGTTTCTCTGTGTAGCCTTGGCTGTCCTGGACTCGCTTTGTGGACCAGGCTGGCCTCCAACTCACAGCGATCCACCTGCCTCTGCCTCCTGAGTGCTGGGAGTAAAGGCATGTGCCACCATGGGTGGCCAGCTTTTTTTTTTTTTTTAAGCATTCATATTAGTATGTATGTTTTTTTTTTTTTTTTTTTTTTTTTTTTTTTTTTTTTTGGTTTTTCGAGACAGGGTTTCTCTGTGTAGCCTTGGCTGTCCTGGACTCACTTTGTAGACCAGGCTGGCCTCGAACTCACAGCGATCCGCCTGCCTCTGCCTCCCGAGTGCTGGGATTAAAGGCGTGCGCCACCACGCCCGGCTGTTAGTATGTATGTTTTATTTACTTATTTACGTGTGTGTGCACATGTCATGGTGCATGCATCAGAGAACAAATTGCATAGGTCAATCTTCACTTTGCACCAGGTGGGTTTCAAGGCTTCAATTCAAGTTGTCAGCCTTGCTGGCATCCACCTTTACCTGATGAGCTATCTCAGTGCTGGGCACCCCTCCCCGAGCCCCCAAGTGGTTTTGTTTTTATTTTGTTTATTCATTCACTTATCTTTTGAGACAGGATCTAACCTGCAGCTCAAGTTGAGCTGGAGCTTGGACCACTTCTGCCTTCACCTCTGGAGTGGCATATGCACCACATCTGGCTGTCCCCTGGGGTTTTCAGAAGTTTTGTTTTTCCTGCCTTCTTTTCTCTCTTGTTGCAGAGTCTTATGTGACCCAGGTTGGCCTCAAGCTTAGTATGTGGCCAAGTTTGGCCTTGAACTCCTCCTCCTCTCTTTATCACACAAGTGCTGAGATTACCAAGTGTATGCCGCTACGTCCGGCTGTGACTTGCATTTTAACAGTGTTCCAACTTGTGTGTACAGAGGACAAGCCAAGGAATACAAGGAGTCGCCAGTGACACCAACGGGAAGGCACAGGCCGGGATCCTGCCTGAAGTGCCAGTTGGGCCCATGGTGATAACCATAACGTGGTGAAAAGCATGGGACCTGGTGTGTTTTGAGTATATCTGTACCTGAGAACCCAAGCATCCATGAGGAAGACCCCCAAGATTGACTTTTTTTTTTTAATTGAGACAGGGTTTCTCTGTGTAGCCCTGGCTCCCCTAGAACTCAATGTGTAGGCCAGGCTGGCCTTGAACTCACAGAGATCCATCTGTCCTGCCTTCCAAGTGCTGGAATTAAAGGTGTACACCACCTGGCTAGCCTTTTATTTTTTTATTTTGAGACAGCGTTTCTCTGTGTAGCATTGGCTGTCCTGGACTTGCTTTGTAGACAAGGCTGGCCTTGAACTCACAGTGATCCACCTGTTTCTCCCTCACAAGGGCTGGGATTAAAGGTGCGTGCCACTATGCCCAGCTTATTCTTTATTCATTATTATTATTATTATTGTTTTTATTATTATTATTGTTATTTTGGTTTGTTTTTTTCATTTTTGTTTTGTTTTGTTTTTTGAGACAGAGTTTCTCTGTGTAGTCTTGGCTGTCCTAGACTCACTTTGTAGACCAGGCTGGCCTCGAACTCAAAGCAATCCGCCTGCCTCTGCCTCCCAAATGCTGGGATTAAAGGCGCAGCCATCACACCCGGCCTGGTTTGTTTTTCTTTTTTCTTTTTTTCTTTTTTTTTTTTTTACTTTTTTTGTTTTGTTTTGTTTTTCGAGACAGGGTTTCCTCTGTGTAGCCTTGGCCATCCCGGACTCACTTTGTAGACCAGTCTGGCCTCGAACTCACAGCGATCCGCCTGCCTCTGCCTCCCAAGTGCTGGGATTAAAGGCGTGTGCCACCACGCCCAGCTTGGTTTGTTTTTTCAAGACAGGGTTTTTCTGTGTAGCCCTGGCTGACCTAGACTCACTTTATTTATTTATTTGTTTGTTTGTTTGTTTGTTTTTTGAGACAGGATTTCTCTGTGTAGCCTTGGCCATCCTGGACTCACCTTGTAGACCAGGCTGGCCTCGAACTCACAGCGATCCACCTGCCTCTGTCTCCCGAGTGCTGGGATTAAAGGCGTGCACCACCACGCCCGGCTCTCCTAGACTCGCTTTATAGACCAAGCTGGCCTCGAACTCAGAAAGATCTGCCTGCCTCTGCCTCCTGAGTGCCATGATTACTAGCGTGCACCACCCTGCCCAGTTTATTTATTTATTTATTTATTTATTTATTTATTTTGAGACAGTCTCAGTATGTGACTCTGGCTGTACGGAGACTTACTATGTAGATCAGACTGGCCTGGAACTCATAGGGATCAGCTTGCCTCTGCCTCTCAGGTTCTGGCATTAAAGGCACGCACCACCACACCGGGCAGCCAGGGTTGAGTCTTGATGCCAAGGCTTGGTCTGGCTGACCACTGGGAAAGAGGTATGCAGTTGATGAACTGCCGCCAGTAGTGTCTGAGGACATGGGAGGAACCAGGAGGTGGCAGTAGCTTCCCACTGTGAAGTGAGGGGTGTCAGTTCAGGCTACACCACCTTAGATCAGCAGCCAAGGCCACAGGGCTAGAAAGTGTCAGAAAGAAAATTCAAATTCAGGTGCAGCTGGCTTCCTGGGCTTCAGGGGTTGTCAAGAGACCCACATGCTGAGGCTGAGCCAATCCAAGCCAAGTCCTACAGCCAGCCCACTGTGACTCTACTCTTTTGGCTCCCCTGCCTTTGGGTCCCCCACCCCCACCCCTGTCCTGAGCCTGGACAAAGGGGCTTCTGTCCTTCTAGGCGCCCCCCCCTCTCAGAGTGACTGACCCACAAATGGGTTATATAACCATGGCCCAGACAAGCAGGGGGTTGGCAAGAGTCCGGTGGACAAGGGCCCACTGGGATGGCTCCGGTGGGCTCCCTCTTCTGAAAGCACTAGGAGGGTCAGGGTGAGGGAGGCCCCAGTATGAGAGAGACCCCAGAAGAGAGAGTGTGGACCCCCGGGGCTCCAGTCAATCTGAACATGGCCTTTGTGGGCAAAGTGGCCATTGGCATGGGTCACCTGGAGGCCCACGCCCACGAGACAGCCCTTCTCCTCACAGAATTGTAGGGCTTACCCACATGGCAGCCAAAGCTGGCAGCCAAGGGCTTGGAGCTGTAGTCCTTTCCCCCAGAAATACCCCATTTCCGGGTGTTCCAGCCTCCTCAGCCACCCCCGGCCCCATCTGGGTCCTTCTGAGAGAAGACAGATGGGGCTGGCTCTCTCCCTCCCACCAGTGGCAGGTGCCGAGCCAGCATCTCAAGGGAGGGGTGCATGTGCACATGTGTGTGTCCATGTGGGTGCATGGTCTCATCTCGCGTTCCCAGATGAGGACAGGCCCGAGTTCCCATGTTATACAACGGGAGACCAAGGCCCAAGTTGCTGGCACCTAGAGCTGAGTCCCTGCTGGGCTGGATGCGGGACTGCAGAGTTAAGCAAGTTTGAGCAGCCCGGCAGATCTTAGGAAGGTCTGGACCGCTTCTCCTCACTGGGCCTCCCTCTCTCCACAGAGCTCCTGGGCTCTACCAAGAAGATCAATGTCAACTTCCAGGACCCAGATGGGTGAGTGGTCAGCTTGGGCAGCGGCAGAGTGGATGGGGTAGGTGGGCCCTGGGGGAAACGGCTGGGTGTTGTCGGCAGCGGCTCTCCTAGACCTGTCCTTCACCTGCACAGCTTCTCAGCCCTGCACCACGCCGCCCTGAACGGCAACACGGAATTGATCTCCCTGCTGCTGGAGGCTCAAGCTGCTGTAGACATCAAGGACAACAAAGGCAAGCCTGGCCTGGGATGGGGGCAGGGGAGGCAGCCATGGAGCCTTGATGGTCCCGCCATTGAGGTCTCAGCCCATGGTATCTGCCTGGGTTAAGACAGAACCTTAGAGATAGTGTGACGTGTCCTTAGTGAGGGTTCAATTTAGGGCCAGGGGGGGCTGGAGAGATGGCTCAGAGGTTAAGGGCACTGGCTGCTCTTCCGAAGGTCCTGAGTTCAATTCCCAGCAACCACATGGTGGCTCACAACCATCTACAATGAGATCTGGTGCCCTCTTCTGGCCTGCAGGTATACATGCAGGCAGAGTACTGTATGTATAATAAATAAATAAATCTTTAAAAAAAAAAAAAAATTAGGGCCAGGACTTAGTTTCCAACAAACCACACCTGTCCCCCAGGCATGAGGCCACTGCACTATGCGGCCTGGCAGGGCCGGAAGGAGCCCATGAAGTTGGTGCTGAAGGCAGGCTCAGCAGTAAATGTCCCATCCGACGAGGGCCACATCCCCCTGCATTTGGCCGCCCAGCATGGTCACTACGATGTGGTGAGGCCTCATGGGGAGTCTGGGTGGGCAGCCGGGCACAGGGTTGGGTGGCCCCACGGACAACTGGACCCTTGTCCTGCAGTCGGAGATGCTACTGCAGCATCAGTCCAACCCCTGCGTGGTAGACAACTCCGGAAAGACGCCTCTGGACCTGGCCTGTGAATTTGGCCGAGTAGGGGTAAGTTTCTCCCAGAGGTGGGTGGGTGGGGCCCCTCCTGCCTGTCCTTCTCAGCTGGGGTGGGGCTAGGGGCAGCCCCCAAGCCAGGACCACCCTACCCTGATCCCTTCCTTCAAGGTTGTCCAGCTGTTGCTAAGCAGCAACATGTGCGCGGCCTTGCTGGAGCCCCGACCAGGGGATACCACTGACCCCAATGGCACCAGCCCCCTGCACCTGGCAGCCAAGAATGGCCACATCGACATCATCAGGTACAGTCAGGAACAGGACTGGGGCCAGCCTCGAGCCTCCAGGGCACGGTGGTTGGTATCCAGGGCCACAAAGCTCTGAGCGTGGGAACAAGAGGGAGCCCCCAGGATAGTGGCACAGGTCTGCCATGCCCTCGAGAAGTTGAGGCAGGAGGATAGAAAGTTCAAAGCTAACCTAAGGCAACCCGGTGAACACTGACTAAAAAATGAAAAACAAAGGTCTTGAGTCAGGTGTGGTGGTGCCTATCTACTCTGGGGGAGGAGCCTGAAAGATCAAGAGTTCAGAGTCATCCTTGCTACATAATGAATTTGATGCCAGCTTGGGCTGCATGAGACCGGGTCTTAAGAGTAGGGGAGGGAGAGCCGGGCAGTGGTGGCTCACACCTTTAATCCCAGTGCTCAGGAGGCAGAGGCTGGTGGATCGCTGTGTGTTTGAGGCCAGCCTGGTCTACAAACTGAGTCCAGGACAGCCAAGGCTACACAGAGAAACCCTGTCTCAAAATACCAAAAATAAACAAGAGTGGGGGAGGGGCTGATGAGGTAGCTCTGTTACTTAAGTGCTTGCCATGCAATCACGAAGATTCAAGTTTGAATTTTTTTATATAATTTATTTATTTTTATTTTATGTGCATTGGTGAGGGTGTCAGATCTTGGAGTTACAGACAGTTATGAGCTGCCATGTGGGTGCAGGTGATTGAACTCGGGTCCTTTGGAAGAGCAGTCAGTGCTCTTAAACACTGAGGCCCCCTTTTTAAAAAAAAAAAATGTTTATTCATTATTTATACAGTATTTTGCCCAAATGTGTGCCTGCATGCCAGAAGAGGGCATTAGATCAGATCACATTCTAGATGGTTGTGAGCCACCATGTGGTTGCTGGGAATTGAACTCAGGACCTTTGGAAGAACAGACAGTGCTCTTAACATCTGAGCCATCTCTCATCTCTCCAGCCCTTTTTTTTTTTTTTTTTTTTAGACAGAGTTTCTCCACGTAGCCCTGGCTATCCTAGGATCACTCTCTAGACCAGGGTGTCCTCAAACTCAGAGATCAGCCTGCCTCGGCCTCCCATGTGCTGGGATCAAAGGTGTCCAGCTGAAGACTTGAGTTTTGCCCCTCAGTGTCCATGTAAAAGCCAGATAAAAATCTCATTACTGGGGGAGGGAGAGACCAAAGGATCCCTGAGGCTTGCTGGTCAGCCAGTGTAGCTGAACCAGAGAGCTCAGGTGTCCGTGAGAGCTCCTGTCTCAAACAGGAAGGACGGGGGTGGGGGGGGGTGGCTAGAGAGCTGGTTCAGCAGTTAAGAGCACTGGCTGCTCTTCCAGAGGACCCCGTGTTGGGCAGCTCAACAGCCTCCTAGAACTCCAGCTCCAGGGAATCCCCACGCCCTCTTCTAGCCTCCACATGCTCTCGCTCTCTCTCTCTCTTTCTCACTCTCTCTCATTCTCTTTCTTACTCTCTCTCTCATTCTCTCTCTCTCTCTCTCTTACCCTCTCTCTCTCATTCTCTCTCTTACTCTCTCTCTCTCATTCACTCTCTCACTCTCTCTCACTCACTCGTTCACTCACATGCACATTTGCACATTCTCATTTTTGCAGACAAGCACAAGTACATATTAATTAAAAAAAATAAAAATTTTTAAAAAGTTGAAGAATGATTGAAGAAGACACCCCCAGCATTGACCTCTGGTCTCTGCACACATGTGCACACTTGTGAAGGTGCACTCACACACTTGTACATTACAAATGGATATGAACGGACACAAACGTACACGGGTCCTGAAGGGAGATGCAGAGTTGTGGTCAGGCCTCAGTGCCCAGCTAACGGGCAGGATAAGGAGAGGCTCCTGTACTTCCTCCATGCTGGCTTTGACTTGATCTTGCCACCTGTTGAAATCTTGTAGAAGCAGCTTCCCCGAGCCTCAGTTCCCTCTTCTTTGAGGAGGGCCCACAACATTGCATGCCCTAGGATTGAACAAATTAACAGCTGTGAGAACATAGTGAAGGACAGGCCTTCTGCAAAGCGTCAGAAATGTGGACACTGTATCATCACACAAGGGTGGGGCTGGCTTGTCACCCAGCCCCAGAAGACAGGGTCACGGTCTGGTTTGATGGTTCTGAGGAGAAGGGCTCCTACTGAAAGGCCTTGCCTGCTCTCTCTACCTTTGCAGACTCCTTCTTCAGGCCGGCATCGACATTAACCGCCAGACCAAGTCTGGCACGGCGCTTCATGAGGCTGCACTCTGTGGGAAGACAGAAGTGGTTCGGCTGCTGTTGGATGTGAGTCTGGTGACCCAGGACACAGAGGGGGGAAGATTTGGGTCAAGCTGGGGACACGGGGCTCCCTGACGAAGCCTTGGCCTTGGGTGTATGCAGAGCGGCATCAACGCGCAGGTGAGGAACACGTACAGCCAGACAGCACTGGACATTGTACACCAATTTACCACATCCCAGGCCAGCAAGGAGATCAAACAACTGCTTCGAGGTGGGCCTGGGTGGGCCTGGGGGCTGGGACAGGGCTGGGAAGGGCAGCTCCCAGGACTGGGGTGTCTACCCCCTGTATTTCCAGAGGCCTCAGCAGCTCTACAGGTCCGGGCAACCAAGGATTACTGTAACAATTATGATCTGACCAGTCTCAATGTGAAGGCTGGGGACATTATCACGGTGAGGCTAGTCCCTTGGTGTGGTGGCAGGGATGGGAGACACGCTGGCATGCCTAGGACACTGTGCTGCTGCAACTTGGGGCGGGGCTTGGGGTGCAGGGCAGCAGGCCTCATCTGCTGATGTGTCCATCTGAGCACACACCCCATTCGTTTGGTCAGGTGCTTGAACAGCATCCAGATGGCCGGTGGAAAGGCTGTATCCATGACAACCGGACAGGCAATGACAGGGTGGGCTACTTCCCATCCTCCCTTGGGGAGGCTATTGTCAAGCGAGCAGGTAAGTCCACCCCACTCTGGAGAGAAGCAAGCAGGGCCCACTCAGCTGGGATTGGGGACTGAAAAGAAAGAAGTATACTTTAGCATGTTGGTGGCAGAGCCAAGTAGCATCCAGTAAGCCCTACTGGTGGCCCAGTCTTGGCAGGGTTGCACATGCATTCCTTCACTTGGTCAACCAAGGCTTCCGTAGTCCAGTTCTTAGGCGACCACTAACCACACAGGGTCCCAGGCAGACATTGGTCTCCTCCTGAGGTAGGAATCAGGGAACACTGATGTTAACCTAGGAAAAGAACCAGCCAGTGACAAAGAGAAAGTGAAGTGAAGCCCGCCTTAGTTAGGGAGATCAGAGAAGGCCCTGACGGGTGGTAGAGGGCGGGCAGGTCATGGGCAACACAGTCCTGGCATCACGCACCGTACCGGCAAGGGCAGTGGGGCGGGGAGGGTCTCAGCACCTAGTGGACAGGAGGGCGGCATGGTGGAGCAAGTAGGAAAGCTCCACAGGGTGGTTTAAAGAGGCTGGAGGTGCGGTAGGGGTGGGGTTGATTTGTCTTTTAGAGTGGACGTGGATGGAGACTGGCAATGGGGCGAGGGGACCAGGTAGAGAGTATAGTCAGCCACCCGCGGTCATTTGGTTCCTAGGATAGATTTTGCATCGGACCACTGGGTGGCTTCTTACTTGTCCCTTACCACAGATAAATGATCTTCAGTCAGTCCCTTTGCCTATAGGGCCTGAGGGCCCTTCCTTCCTCCACTCTGATCTGATCTCAGACACCGAGTGTCCCTCATGTTACTGGAGACAGCAAGGCCTCTGCGCTGCTTCCTCTCTGTGTCTGGCTGTGCCTGGGCCGCCCAGGGTTCAGGAAGGCTGTGTGTTTGGCATACAGGTTCCCGAACAGGCAGCGAGCCAAGCCCACCCCAGGGAGGTGGCTCATTGGGGCCCTCTGCACCCCCGGAGGAGATCTGGGTGCTTAGGAAGCCTTTTGCAGGTAGGCCAGGGGCCTCCAGAACACACCGGGGCAGTACTTTTGCTGCTGGGTACTGCTGTTGGGCCAACACACTTCATGGTCCCTGTCTGTCCTGGCAGGTGGAGATCGCAGTGGCAGCTTGAGCAATGTGGCCGGGGGCAGGAGTACTGGGGGCCATGCCCTGCATGCAGGCTCTGAAGGAGTTAAGGTGAGTAAGGAGGGAGAGTTGGCCAGGTTGGGGTGGCCAGACCTAGAGCAGTGCTAGCAGGCAGCCTTTCTGGGTTCCAGCTCCTGGCAACAGTGCTTTCCCAGAAATCAGTCTCTGAGTCCAGCCCAGGAGATAGCCCAGTCAAGCCTCAAGAGGGCTCTACAGGTAAGAGGGAGTACCCAGCTGTGTTGGCCTGGCACATAGGTAGCCGCTATACAGCCCTTGCCCTGCCACTCCCTCTCATCACCAGGTGCTGCCCGGTCCCAGCCTCCAGCAGCCCATGCTGGCCAGGCATACGGGGAGCAGCCACCCAAGAAGCTGGACTCGTCCTCGGCCTCAGAGGGCAAGGTACAGGGCCTGGTCAGCTCCAGGCCTGGACTTGGGAGGGATGGGGTTGATAGTCTGACAGGCATACCTGGTCACAGCAGCTCCTGCAGGCCTTGACAGACCAGACTGTCTTTCTGTCTGTCTCTGTGTCATATGTACACACACACATACACACACACACAGGTGTTGTACAGGTGTGCAGGTGTTGTCTATTGTGTAGGCTGTGAGCTAGTGTGCGCACACTTGCAGAAGTATGCAGGGTGTCGTGTGGATGTGGAGCAGTCAACTATGAGCTGGGCATGCATGCGTGTGGTTGCACAGATGGAAGGGGATGGGTGTGAGACACGTAAACGTGTATGTGGGTGCAGTAGGCCGTGCGTGTGTGCGCCTGTGTGGCTGTGAGGCATGATCTGATGCCTGAATCCCATACAGCAGAGGAGGCGAGGGACTTCTAACTAGGGCACAGAGCCCACCTTCCCCCAGAGTCCCCTCCTATGGGGCCACATCATCTGCATCTCTGAGATGGTATGGATATCTTTGGTGCAGATGTGGGGCGGGGGGATGAGGGGGAGGCGGGAGGCCACAGCACAAATCCAGCAGGACCTTCCTGGTGGAGCTCGCAGAAGAAGGCTGCAGAGGCAAATGCTGAACCCAGGATGACAGATCATGGAGTACTGGTGTGGTGGACCACAGCGGCGGATCCAGCCCTCTGGCCATGAACCAAGCGGACGAGGAGGCACAGTGGAGGTTGGGGCGCAGCCCAGCAGTGGGCAGGCTGCAGTTGGTGCCTTGTGTCTTGCAGAGTGCAGAGGCGGTCAGTCAGTGGCTCGCCACATTCCAGCTGCAGCTCTACGGACCCAACTTCACCAGTGCTGGCTATGACCTGCCTACCATCAGCCGTATGACCCCCGAGGTGAGCTGCTGTGGGCTTCTTGCCAGCCGCTTCCTTTCCAAAAGGCAGAGCCCTTCTACCTGCTAGTTAATGGGCCTCCTCTTTGCCTAGGACCTCACAGCCATTGGTGTTACCAAGCCAGGCCACCGTAAGAAGATTACAGCAGAGATCAGCGGCCTGAACATCCCTGACTGGCTGCCTGAACACAAACCCGTAAGGCTCCTTGCGCCCTGGTGGCCGAGCCAGGACCAGCAGGCAGATGGACAGACAGGCTGCCTCCCTGGCTACAGCCCTCATCTGCCTTCCGGGGGCCCTAGGAAGTAGACTTGAGGATGGAGCCAGGCCTGGTGGCACAGGCCTATGACCAGCCCTCAGGGAGGCTGAGGCAGGAGGATCGTGAGCTCAAGGCCAGCCTGGGCTACGGAGGTGGCCTGCCAGCAAGGAGCTATTTAGACAGCCTGTTTGTCCATCATGGAGGCAAACTTCCAGGCAGGCAGGCTCATGGCTAAGAGTCTAGGGGCTGTGAGGAGAACCTAAAGGCAGGAGGGTATGCCTTCTCCAGTCATGGCCAGCACCCCATAGCACTGTCTTTTACTCCTATGTGGACTGCACATGGGCTGGTGTCGGACATGCTTGTTGCATGCATGCACACAGGTCCCACATGCTGCACATGCTGGCCTGTGCTAATGGCTGACGACCCTCCTTTGATGGCTTCTGCACACAGTGGCCTTTGCTCTTACTTATGAGGAGATGCCCATATATGGGGACAGCTGAGGTGATGCTGCCCCTCAGGGTTGCACACTAGGTCTGTTCTCCCATTCACCCATGGGAGAAGTGTTGCTGGCTGCCTCCAAGCCTGCCCTCCCCAGGGTCCTGGATCTGTCGGTAAGCAGGGCTGCACTCGTCTGCCTCACCTTGCTACTCAGTCAGCAGCTCTGGGATCTTCCCAGGAGCACATCTGGGTCTCAGGGACCTCGCCTCCCTCTGTCACCTGCATGACTGGAGGGGCTAGTATGGGTGCGAGAGTGGCATCAGCTGGGAGCTTGGGACGAGTGGGCAGTTCTTGGTGGACAGTGGATATTTGCACATCCCTGGTATGGCTGTGTGGCGGATGTGTAACAGGTGTGCAAGCATGCATCTGACATGGGTGGGAAAGCACTGTGACAGTGACCAAGAAAGGGTGCCTGTGCTTTGTGCAGCTGGAAGTAGCATGTCGGGTGTGCGTGTGCATACATGTATCTTATGTGACACTGTGTATCTGTATCTGGCGTATGGGTGCATCTTCTCAGGACATTGCCTGTGGCCACCTAATCAGGCAAAGAAACCCTTTCTTATACCCGAAAACTGTCCCCAGTGATAGATATCTCAAGTGTTTGCGTGTATTGACTTGTGTGTATCCTAATGTACAGTTGGTATGCGGAGGAGCTGGCCTGCAGTTCCCACCAAGGCTGTGCCTTACTGACATTTCAGGCCTGTCTGTTTGTCCTTCTGTCTGTCTGTGCCCCCACAGGCCCATCTTCTAATAGTTCCAAGTAGGTGGCCATGGTGTGAGCAGCCAGCTTGGGCTGCCCTTCTCTGTCCCCCTCTCCACAGGCTAACCTGGCTGTGTGGCTTTCGATGATTGGTCTGGCCCAGTATTACAAGGTGCTGGTGGACAATGGCTATGAGAACATTGACTTCATCACTGATATCACTTGGGAGGATCTGCAGGAGATTGGCATCACCAAGCTGGGTAATGTCCTGGCCCGCCTCCTACGTATCCGCCTTTTCCCTACAGGCCTTGTCTTCCTGACCAGCCTCTCCCCCACTCCCAACTCAGGACACCAAAAGAAGCTGATGTTGGCGGTGAGGAAACTGGCAGAGCTGCAAAAGGCAGAATACTCCAAGTATGAGGGGGGACCCCTGCGTCGAAAGGCACCCCAATCACTTGAAATGATGGCTATTGAGTCACCACCGCCATCGGAGCCTGCTGCGGCAGAGTGCCAATCTCCTAAGATGACCACCTTCCAGGACAGTGAACTCAGTGGTGAGCTGCAGGCTGCCCTGTCTGGCCCAGCGGAAGCAGGTGCAGCTGCTGCTGAGAAAGCCTCCAACCACCTGCCACCCACTCCAAGGGCCACCTCGCGCCAGGAGTCCAGCCTGAGTGGACGTGCTCGGCACATGAGCAGCTCTCAGGAGCTGCTGGGTGATGGGCCCCAAGGGCCCGGCAGTCCTATGTCACGAAGTCAAGAATACCTGCTGGATGAGGGGCCTGCTCCTGGCACCCCACCCAAGGAGGTGCGGTCTGGCCGCCACGGCCACAGTGTCAAAAGGGCCAGTGTGCCCCCGGTGCCTGGCAAGCCACGGCAGGTCCTTCCGTCCGGTGCCAGCCACTTCACACCCCCACAGACACCCACCAAAGCTCAGCCAGGCTCCCCTCAGGCCCTTGGGGGACCTCATGGTCCAGCCACAGCCAAGGTGAAGCCCACCCCACAGCTGCTGCCACCGACAGACCGACCCATGTCACCCCGTTCCCTGCCTCAGTCGCCCACACACCGTGGCTTTGCCTATGTGCTACCCCAGCCAGTTGAGGGCGAGGCAGGCTCAGCTGCTCCAGGACCTGCACTCCCACCAGTACCAGCAACCGTGCCCACCCTCTGCCTGCCCCCAGAAGCTGACGTAGAGCCTGGGAGGCCCAAAAAACGTGCCCACAGCCTGAATCGCTATGCAGCGTCTGACAGCGAGCCCGAGAGGGATGAGCTGCTGGTGCCTGCCGCTGCTGGACCCTACGCCACGGTCCAGCGGCGAGTGGGTCGGAGCCACTCGGTGAGGGCTCCTGCCGGCGCCGACAAGAATGTAAACCGCAGTCAGTCCTTTGCCGTGCGGCCACGTAAGAAGGGCCCTCCACCACCTCCACCCAAACGTTCCAGCTCAGCCATGGCCAGTGCCAACCTAGCTGATGAGCAGGCTCCAGACGCTGAGACGGAGGATGGCCGGCTGGGGGTCCGGGCACAGCGCCGGCGGGCTAGCGATCTCACTGGCAGTGTGGACACGGGCAGTGCTGGCAGTGTGAAGAGCATCGCAGCCATGTTGGAGCTGTCTTCCATTGGAGGCGGGGGGCGGGCTATTCGCAAGCCCCCCGAAGGCCACCCCACACCTCGCCCTGCCAGTCCAGAACCAGGTCGGGTAGCTACTGTGTTGGCCTCTGTGAAACACAAAGAGGCAATTGGGCCTGACGGTGAAGTGGTGAACCGGCGCCGCACACTCAGTGGCCCCGTCACTGGACTTTTGGCCACTGCTCGCCGGGGACCCGGGGAAGCAGCAGAACAGAGTCATTTTGTGGAGGATGGCACAGCCCGGCAACGGCCTCGAGGTCCAGCTAAGGGTGAGGCAAATGTGGAAGGCCCTCCCCTTGCTCGGGTGGAGGCTAGTGCAACGCTCAAGAGGCGCATCCGGGCCAAGCAGAGCCAGCAGGAGAACGTCAAGTTCATCCTGACAGAGTCCGACACGGTCAAGCGGAGGCCTAAGGCTAAGGAGCGTGACACTGGGCCTGAGCCACCCCCGCCGCTGTCTGTGTATCAGAATGGCACGGCCACTGTTCGCCGACGGCCAGCCTCAGAGCAGGCTGGGCCCCCAGAGCTGCCCCCTCCTCCTCCGCCTGCTGAGCCCCCACCCGCCGACCTGATGCAGCTGCCTCCACTGCCCCTGCCTGATGGCAATGCCCGGAAGGCTGCGAAACCACCTGTCTCTCCCAAGCCCATCCTGGCTCAGCCTGTGTCCAAGATCCAGGGCTCGCCCACACCTGCCTCCAAGAAGGTGCCACTGCCAGGCCCTGGCAGCCCAGGTAGGTCCAGAAAACCAGCTGAGACAGACCGAGGGGTCTCAGGACAGGACCCTTGCCTGTTACCCTACCTCATAGTCTGGTTTTCCTGTTCGAGCTTGATGAAGCCCAGGTGGTGTGGGGTAAGACTGTCTACAGACCTCCTTAACTACCACTGTGGGACAGCTCTGCCACCCCTGTAGTGGACATGCCTCTTGTTCAGTGAGGGAGGTGCACAAGACCAAGGGTAGTGGCACATAAGCAGGGGAGGCCTAGCTGGAATTCCCTGATAAGGCTCCAGACAGGAGACCAGTGCAAAAGTGCTGAGACAAGCATTGTGGCCATATGCATCAGGCCACCTCTGAAGGAGCTTAGGAAGCAGTGACAAGTTTTACAGTGCAATCGCAGACCCTAGCGGCTGTGGTGAGAACAGCGCAGGGTACAGCATCTCGCAGGCTAGACGCAGGGAACACGGTAGGGGTGTTGTTATTTCTTGGGTACCAGTGTCGTTTGTCCTCCTCCCTGCAGAGGTAAAGCGCGCTCACGGCACGCCACCGCCTGTATCACCCAAGCCTCCGCCGCCACCCACAGCGCCCAAGCCAGCCAAGGCTTTGGCGGGACTACAGTCCAGCAGCACCACCCCCTCGCCTGTGCCCTCGCCAGCGCGCCAGCCGCCAGCAGCCCTTGTCAAGCCGGCTAGCTCACCGCCCTCGCAGAGCGCCAGCCCCGCCAAGCCCCCTTCTCCAGGGACACCCGCGCTGCACGTACCCGCCAAACCCCCTCGCGCTGCCGCTTCAGTGGCTTCGGGACCCCCAGTAGCTTCAGATTGCGCTTCCCCCGGGGACAGCGCTCGGCAGAAGCTGGAAGAGACTAGTGCGTGCTTAGCTGCTGCATTGCAGGCAGTGGAAGAGAAGATCCGGCAGGAAGATGGGCAAGGCCCTCGGTAAGTACTTCTGCCTGGGGCGGGAGTTCTGGTTCATCACAGGGCGTGGCTCTTGTTGGTGAACTGGGAGGAGCCATCTTGGGGGCTTTAAGAATGGGCTGCTGTGGCACCACATAGCCCTGAGAAAGGGGGCCTGTGCTGCCCCACCCCACTGATGCATGCCCACTCTTAGACCCTCCTCCATCGAGGAGAAGAGCACTGGCAGTATCCTGGAAGACATCGGCAGCATGTTCGACGACCTGGCCGACCAGCTGGACGCCATGCTGGAGTGAGGCAGCCACCCACATGGGCCCACCATATTCCCAGCTCTGGCCCGCACTTTGACCTTTACCTCAGGACGGGCACCTCCAGGCGGTGGGCGGGGGTCTAGCGGGCCCAGCTCTGCACAAGCACAACTCGTACTCCTGGCCCAGGCTGGTGATCAGCGCCCTGGCACGGGGGTGGGGGGGGGCGCTCCAAGGGCTCTGGGCAGATGCGCTGCCCGCTGGTGCCCATTCCTGTCTGCTGCTCCCTGTGCAACACCCGCTGGGCCCTACCCTTGCAGGCTTTGCTCTGCTTGCGGGGGGGGGGGGGGCAGCTCCTCCCTTACCCTAGGCAGCCTGAACACCAAGGGAAGATGAGGGGGGTGGCCACTGTGGCTCTCTCCCCAATCTGTGGCAGAGCACAGGCCTATGCCCAGCACAGAACTGCCCATTGGGGTTACCTCTGCCAGCCGCTCCGGCACAGCACAAGGGACAGGGGGCCAAGGTTGGGCTCGCCCCACTGCACCCCAGAATATAAGCTATCAAGAGTATTAATTTATTGGGAATAAGCTGAGGCAGATTTCCCCAGAAAAACAAAAAGATAACTTTAACAAATATATATTTAAAGAGAAGAAATATTATTGATTCTATAGAGACCATTTACCAACAGGAAGGACACAAGTCCTGCTTGAGACTAAAGCTGTCAGAGGCTCGACCACCTGTCTGCCCTTCTCTTCTTTCACCTAGGAGTGGCTTTGCCCTTCGTCATGAGCACACACACCTGGGAGGCACAGTCTGGAGGGGCAGCTCTGCCCAGAGCTTCTCCTCCATTCTTCTAGCTTCTGAGAGTCTGAAGAACTTGAAGGATGTGCCTTGCTCTCACTTGTTCCCCTCAATGCCCCATAGGCCTCGGGGAGTGCTTCTCCCTTCTGGGTGTGGTCATGTTCTTGGGGTGCTGGTGTGAGGGTGCACCCAGTGTGAACCCTGTGTGAACGTGGCCATGAGTGCGAGGGCATGCATGCCAGACTATGGGCAGATGTGTGTTTGAGGCTGTGTCTCCCCCAACATCCCCCAAGGCAGCCTTGTCCAGGCAGCCAGCCTCCCCATCTTGAATCCTGTGGACAGTTCTGCTCATGGTCTGAGGCCGTGTTGTGTAGTGCTTCTCATCCTCTTCCTCCCTCCAAAAAATACTGACTGGTCTCCTCTTTCGTGTTTGCTGATCCACAAGTGTTGGGAATAATACTGACATTTCTTTAAAAAAACAAAAACAAAACCCCAAAGAACAAAACTGTAATTGTGGTGTAGGCTGGTGGAGGGGGCCAACTAAGGCAGTGTGGACACAGGGCCCCTTCCAACTGTCACTCTTGGCGCTTCCTTATCAGTGAACGTGCTGGCCATTTTGTCAGCCTCCTCTGTCTGGGTGGCCCAGGATAGGGCTCTAGGAAGTGGGGAGGGGGGTCTGGACAGGGAGCTGCTGTCAGCTGTCAATAAACAGCAGAAAACAGAGCTGCCTGGCTCGACTCTTTGGGGGCATGTGTGGTGGGAAAAGCAAAGCTCAGAGACTGGAAGCTGGGAGCCAAGGGCTGATAAAGTGCTTCCTGCAGGGAAGCGAAGTCACCCAGCCACCTTCTTCTCTCCCTTCCCTCCCATCTTGTGTCTGGTCACACCAATGTCCTTGGTGCCACATGAGCCATGGTCCCAGAAAGCTGTCTCCACTCACAACCACAGTCTCTGCAGCTTTTATTTCAAGAGGGAAGTAATAAAATCTATATACAATCTAAAACCAGTAGAAAAGGTGAGTAAAAAGGACCCATGGTCCATCTGGGTCCTGCCAGGAGTGGTGACGCATGCCTTGGATCCCAGCACGTGGGAGGTGGAGGCAGGCAGATCTGTGAGTTTAAGGCCAACCTGGTCGACATAGTGAGTTCCAGGACAGCCAGAGCTACATAGTGAGACCCTGTCTCAAAACAAAAATCTGTGGCGTGATATGAATGGTGGAGCCGGGCAAGCATCGTACCTGGCGCCCAGAGAGGGCCTGGGCATTTCTCTGGTAGAAGTAAGAGCGGGGCCTAACTAAAGATCCCTTGCCAAGCACAGGGCAGAAGACACCGCCTAGCTGCTTGAGTCTGTCTACCTCTGTCCACAAGACAGGTGGACATTCCAAGGCCATCATGTAGAACCAGCCTGACTGACAGACACAAAGGGAGCCAAGCCTGGCCTGGATTCTGTTAGCATGTCCAAACCTGCAACGAAAGGGTTCTATTTCAGATCACCCTGTTGCACCAGGATCCCTTTCCAGCCAGTCTAAGTCTCCTAGCCCTCCACTGTTAACCTGCCTGGGCGACATGCCCCTCATCCACTCTCAGAGCTCTATCCTGTGCAACTTCAATCAACGGCCTGAGTCACAGGCACTTACCTTCACGGTGCTGTCCACAGCTCCTGAGAAGAGCCTGCCCCGGGAAACAGCCAGTGCCGTTACGCTGCCCTGATGGCGCAGCAGTGTCTGTGTGCAGATCATGTTGTCCATACTCCAGACCTGGGGGAGGGGGGCACATGGGATATGAGGGCCTACCCTGGCCCAGCCACCTCTGGCCTCCTCCTGCTCCTGGGCAGCACATACCCTGAGGGACCGGTCATAGGATGCACTGAAGACTTTGGTCTGGTCTGGTGTTGAAATGACTGCCAGGGCATATACCGTGCCCACATGACCCGTTAAGGTCCGCACCTGCTCTTTGGACTCAATGTCCCATACCTGAAAGGAGGCAAGGCCAAGCAAGTAAGAGAGAGGGACCCAAACAAGGGCAGGGGAGAGGGAGGCCTGCTACACGGCAGCCTCTTACATGAATGAGGTTCTCGTAGGTGCCACAGACAATGTGGTGATTCGTCACAGCAATGGAGTAGACACTGCCACCAGATGTCTGCAGGACATGGATGCAGTCAAGGGTCCGAATGTCCCAGATCTAGGGGAAAGTATGTCATTAATCTCAGGCCAGGCACTTACCTTGGGCCTCTGGGATTCAGGAGGAGACAGCCTTAGAGCATGTTGGAGGGTAGGGAAAGGGTGGAGGAAGCTCTAGGACACCATAGGAAGTGCAGCAGAGGGCAAGTCCCCGCCACCAGGGGTGGCTTGGCACACCTTGATTGTCTGGTAAGAGCCACTGTACAGATAGCTCTGTGCTGCCACCAGGGCCCGCACCCAGTGGTTGAGGCCTGTGAGCTCCTTCTTCAATTTTAGCTCAGTGCCCACGATGTCCCAGACCTGTAGGGATGGACAGGAGCCCGGGCTAGGGAGGCATCCACTGCCCCAGGAGCCCCCACATACATGCACACCCCTTGCCCATACCTTAATGGCCTTCAGGGAGCCACTGAAGAGCATGTTATGGGAGGACACCAGTGTGCACACAGGGTTGTCGTGGGCCCGGATGGTGTTCACCTTCTGTAGGTTCTGGATGTCCCACACCTGTGTGTATGTGTGTGTGACAGGACTCAGGGTTGGTGAGGGAGGAAAGGGCACTGGGCCATCTCTGCCCCCAACCCCACACCATGTGCCCCACTCACAATGATGGTGCAGTCTGCAGACCCACTGTAGAGTTTGCACCTAGGGAAGCAAAGCCAACAGGTGGAAGCATGGTGCCCTGGCTGCCCCAGGGACCAGCCTGCCTCGGTTCCAGTACTGCTGCTCCCTGAGCCCCACTCTCAGCTGGCACAGTTAGATGTGGACAACTAGTCTGGGAAACATTTGATGGCTGAGTTAAGCGAGTGGGGAAGTCACCTATCCTGAATACCAAGTCGCCAGTACAGTTGAGCAAAGCCCTCGCCTCGCCCTCAGTACCTAGAACGAGCACACAAGGCCCAATACAACATGAGAAAGGAGGGCCAGGCTTGGGAGGAGCCTACTGACAATTAACCATGGCAGCCGCTACATCGACTTTAACCAGATTTAAGTCCCAAGGTATGAGCCATTCTGGTAAGAGTTGAGCTGTCCTACCCTCTAAGAGTGCCGCCTCTGGCTTCTAGCCACCTGACAGGCAGGGCCAAGCTCTACTGGGGGTTCATAGACTGTCACCTAGGAATCTAGCCTGGCTCAGGTGTGAGTGTTCCATGGGTAGAAGAGACACAAGCTACACTGGCTCAGGGCCCCCAGGGTGACCCTGGCCTTGCGGTTAGTGAGCCCCGTATTGAGACTCACCCCTGGATGCAGAGCGCCAACACAATGCCATCATGGCCCTCCAGTGTCTTTTGGCACTTGTAAGTGGTACACGTGTCCCACACCTGCAGAGATCAGGCCAGACCAGGCCCAGTAGGGTCAGTTCGGTGCCAAAAGGACAGATTAGCAGTCATTAGGGGAGACAACCCAACCACGGATCGCAGGTAGCAGAGGCTGGCACGCAGTACCCACCTGGGCCCAGCCATGCTGCAAAGCCTGCAGAACAGGACCACTCACCTTGATCGTCTTGTCAGAAGAGCCACTAAAGAGCAGGTCACCCATGGAATAGACACAGAGACACCAGACAGGGCCCTGGTGGCCCACAAAGGTCCCTTTGCACTTAAAGATCTGCTGAGGGTCATAGGCTGCAAATGGGAAAAGCCAATGAGGGACCGGTAGGGCTCAGGGGACAAAGTGGGAGCAGCAGTGGGCTATACTCACATCCAAGGATACCCATGTTCAGGCGTGCGTTGATATGAGACAGCTCATCCTGCAAGGCCAAGAAGAGAGCAGAAAATGGGTGGGTGGAGCTCACAGGACCGCTGGGGAAGCTGCAGGTCAGCTCTTACTGGATTACAGACCCCAAACCCTAAGCACTAAGGGAGCAAAGGCAAGAGGAGGGACCCCAATCTGTCCTGTGTTTCGCCACTGCACCCCTCACCTACTCACATTCAGCATGGATGCATCCCTCCGGAACTCCATGAGGTCCTCGCTGAGCTTGCTCTGGTTCTCATCCAGAACATCTGAGCAACAAGAAAAGAAAGGTATTACTGGGGTCCAGAGCAGTGCTGGACCCCAGGCTCTCTAGACTAGACTTTACCAAACTTGAGCTCGAGGCTCTTCTCCAGCTGGTCAATCTTCTCGGAGAGCTTGCCCAGCATGGAGCGCAGGAAGGCAATCTCCTGGTCCTTCTGGGCCAGCGCCACATGCATCTCATGGAATCGGTCGTCAGTCTGCTGCAGGAACTCCTTCAGGCCCTCGAAGCGGCACGTTTCCAGGTGCGTCTCATAGGTGTCCTGGTTCCCAATAAATGTGCACCTGGGGGGACAGGAGCGCTGCCCACCTGCCTGCCAGGCAGGGCTGACTCCTTAGCCCTCCCCAACCCCATTAAATCCCACGAGAGTCATCACCATGGTCATGCCCATTACCCCCAGATCCAGCCACCTTCCCGACCTCTACCAGGCAGCAGACAGGACATTCACCAATGAAGTCTTATCATATACCTCCAGAATGCTTCAAGGATCCCTCCCTCCCTAGGAAGAAAACTTCTGGCCATCAGCAGCCTTCCTGCTCTGAAGAGCTTGGCAGGACCCTCCTTCCCTTGCTTCCCCGCCCCGCCCCCCAGCATCCATTCCAGCCACCTGTTCAAATCTGTGCCCCTTTATCCACCTTCCCTGATACTCACTTCCAACCTGTTCAGTCCTTTCTGAGTTCTCCTGGGCACCGGGATATGGGCTGTGATGGCAGTCATCGGCGTGGGTCCATAGCCCAGGCACCAGCTCACAGAGGCCCTCGGCTGAGGAACTCAAACCCACCAGCCCACACCCCGCCCCCGCCCACTCACCCGTACTTAGAGTGGGGACACTTGATGTGCTCGCATTCTTTCAGGTGGGCTTCTAGGTTCATCTTGAGAAGGGGTGGGCAGCTGGGGTTGTTGGGGCAGCGCACAGGCCTGTAGTCACAGCTACTCTCGTGGTCCCTGTGCACGCGCAGAACATAGGGGCTGAGCTGAGAGCTGCCCAGTGTAGCCCCAGAGAGATAAAGGTGCTTTACAAGCCCAGGGGGATGGGAGGATCAGGAGGTACTCACTTCCGGGCACTAAGCTTGATGGTGAAGGGGCAGCCCCTGGGGTCTACCTCAAAGATGCCAGGCTTTCCAGTGCCTGTTGCATGGCAACCATGCCGACAATGTATGAAGAGCTCGCCGATCTGCTCAGCTACTGCAATGTTGTTCACCACTACTGTTAGCTTGGCATTGTCCACAGGACACTTCTCTGGGAGAGAAGAACATGTTGAGCCCACTGCGTACCCAGCCTCCTCTCCCCAGCAGCTTTGCCTAGTGGGAAGCCAAGTCCTGGGTGTGTGTGTGTGTGTATGAGTGCAATGGTAGGACAGGTGGACAGAAGCCCACTGGGTGCCTTGTCCACTCTTTCAACTGCCCCAAGGTGCCTGTGCAGGAAAAACTGCACAGCAGCCTCCCAGAGGATGAGCAGGTGGTGACAGAGGCCTCTCAGCTGACCCAGGAGTCGTGGGCAGGGTCAAGTGGTAGTGGACAGATGGTAGAAGCGCAGCCACACTGGTGTGGAGCAGAAGCAGGGGCTGCCAGGGGCAACAACATCTGTTGGGAGCCTAAGCCCTCACCCTGGGGCCCACCCCATGTCCACCACAGCAAAGGCTCTGAATCTGGAGACATCAGCAATTGGGGGTCGGCTCTGCCAGGCTGAGAGAGGCCACGCATGGCAGGATGAGAAACCAGTGACCTCTGCTGGCAGCCAGAGGAATAGCAGGGTAGGGACTGCCTGCCACCCTCCCCAGGATAGAAGGCACAGATGGACCTACCCGACTTCAAGGCGCATCTTCTACAGAAGGTGTGCTGTGGGGACAAAGAGTGGACTTGGGGAACAGCTGTAACTGCCTTCCCTCAAGTCAAGGTCAGTGGGAACCCAGAGCTCACATCATGTCACACCCCTGCAGAGAGCACCCACTGGACAGCCAGTGGCTAAGTGGACAGTGAGCAAGGCTAAGGTCCTGGGAATAGGGTAGCCCACGGGGCCCAAGAGTCATAGGAGTTGGAGAGTAAGAGGGTCTGTGACCTCACCCCACACGTAGTGATCACAGGGTCCTTGAAGACATTGCAGCAGAGCTGGCAGCACAGCTTTACAGAAGGCTGCTCGGCAAATACCAATGGTTCCTAGACAGAGTGGAGCAGGAGCAGGTGGTCGGCAGGTGGGGCCTTAGAAGCAGACCCTCAGTAACAGTAACTACCGACGCTGTGGCACGCCTACCCTGTCCAAGGCTGTTCTCTGGGGCTAGGCCTATCCTAGAAAGCGCTCTGGGTGTTCCGAGGCAGGCTGTGAGCCGTGACCAACCACACATCCAGCATCTGCACACACAGTCTCAGACAGCCTTACTGGCCCCTTTTCCCGGCATACAGACTAGAAAAGCACCCTATCTGTGGCCCGCCTTCCCACCACTCAGCCCCAGGAAGCCTTCGGTAGGCGTGGGAGATGGGGTCGCTGGAGTTTCCACTTGGACCTGAGGCCCTAACCAGGTCTGACCTATTGTCACTGTGAACTCTGCTGGTGTGGCCTAAGGGGAGAGTGCCCAGAGCCACCACAGCAGCGACAACCCTGGAAGATGTTTCTTGCCAACTCTACCACACCTACCGGCTCCTCCTCCTCCTCAGGCAGCGAGAACGTGGAGCGCAGGGACATGCTGGATTCGGAGTGTAGTGAGCGGACTGAGATGGCTGAGTCAGAGCGGCGTGGAGTGTTGATGGGGGGCTGCACAGATGGAGGCAGCCTATCAGGGGGTTGAACCCTGTGGAGGCAGGGGGTGCCCCTAAGCCACCCCACTTTCAGCAAGCCCACGACGCTATGGATTGCGTGTGGGAGGCTGGTGTGGCCTCGGCCCCACTGCCTTGGTGGCCAGCCCTGGCCTTTGGTACTGGGCTGCCCGTTCTTGCCTGCCAATTTTCTTTGTGTAAATGGAGAGATTTCCTGCTATTCAATTCTACAGGACATGCTCGGGCTTCTTCCTGCTTCCCGTGAGGGAATGTGGGCTGCAGAGAGGCTGCATCCACCAGCCAATCCTGGGGCAGCTAAGACCCCAGATTACTGAACAGCAAAGAGTAAAAGCCTGGAAAGGAGAGGTGCCCATGGGCTGAGCAGCCTTCTTGGCCAGGAGAGACACTAGACGCAGCCAGGGTCACTGTAATGGCAGGAATGTTCTACAGAGGCTGGCCTGGCCTCCTGAGACCTGAAAAGAGCAACCTTTGATGAGGTCCTAGGGTGAAAGAGTCACAGTATTCAAGAGCCACTGCTGCCATAGCTCCTCCCTGCAGGCTGACAGACACCTGCAGCCTCTTTTGTGAGCCATGACCTGCCTTGGACCCAATGCCCCAGGCTCACCTGCCTTTCCTGAGCCTGTGTGCAGCCCATTTCCCCTCACTATGGTGTCCCAAGCGACACCTGGCATGTGAGACCCAGAGGGCAAAGTTAAAGGAAGTGAGTCAGACACCCCTGCAGGTATCAGGGGCAGGCAGAGGAACAGCGAGTACCGATCGGGAGCTAGTGAGGAGCTGTGCTCTCCTCTCTGCCTACAGCAACTCTCAGGCTCCCACCCTGAGCACAGGAACCCAGGCCAGGCCAGTGGAATGCGGTGGGCATGGCTGCCCATCATCCCACAGCAAACAGAAGATTCCAGTACATCGGTACAGTCACTGTAACCTGTCAGATGGTCCAGAGTTATCCAAAACCAAAAGGCACAATGAATTCACTTCTAAGGCCCAGGCCGCAGTCAGAGGAGCTGGGCGGAGACTCAGATGGGTGAAGCTGTGGGGAGCACAGTACAGTATTCCTGACTCACCCTCGGGCTCAGTGCAGTGCCTGGCCCGTAATTCACCTAGTCAGAGTTTATCTTCCTACTGAAAAAGGAAAAAGGGCAAGGCATGGTGGTGCACGCCTTTAATCCCAGCATTCCAGAGACTCCAGAGATAGGCAGATGTCTGAGTTCAAGGACAGGTCTGTTTCATGAGTTCCTGGGCAATGAGGGTTCTGTCTCAAACAAAACAAAACAACAACAGCAAACCCCACCAAAAACATAATAAAGAAAAGGGAAAAAAAAGTTTGGTCCCTCTGCCTCTTGCCTGGCCTACCCTCCAAGCAAGGACTCCAGCCGTGCCAGCCGTCCTCTGTGCCACTGGCAGACTCGCCTGGGTAAACCTCCTGTGACTCCCACTTCATCAAAGAGGGAACCCACACTGCCTGACAGTGGTCTTCGGCAGCTCTAAAGCCCACTGCCACAAACTGGCTGCCTCCCGCCTCCATGCAGCTACAGGAGTCCCCTCTTAGTTTCAGGAATGCAACAAGTGCTCAGACCTCAAGGGATTTCACCACCCCACTGTCTGCTCTCCTGTTAGCTCCTCCTAGGACCTGGTCCCTCCCGATGGAGGCCATGGTGGGAGGGTTGGGAGGCATACTAGGCTCCTGCGTTGTGGGAACCTACCATGCTGTCCTCCTCGTCCCGTGGAGAATAGGCAAGGGTGCTAGAGGAGGAAGGTGTCCTGCGATGCTGTTTGTATGTGCTAGTCCCATCAGCTGCTGAAAAGAGAGAGGGAAGGCTGAGTGACAAGACTGTCAGTGGAGGAAGATGAGGCAGGGGAGACGTCTGCTGGCAGAGCCCGTGTCTATGGGATTGTTGGGTTGCCTCTAGTTCTCAGCCTCCCTAGCAATGACAGGGTTCTAATGACAGGGTCCTAGGATGGGACATGGCTAGTCAGGATTATTTTCCAAGGGGAAAGCAGCATCAGCAGTGTGGCCCTGGCTCCTTAGCTGGGACCAGCAGACAACGGATGGATTGCCAGCTGCCCTGCCCTGCTTACCACCAGGAGACTTTTAAAATATTTCTTTCCTCTCTCTGTGTGAAAAACCCAAGACTTGGCTGGTGCTAATCAAGAGCTCTGGATCTCCAGCCCTTGTTTTTCTTCTTTTTTAGTTTTATGTGTATGAGTGGTTTGCCTACACCACGGAGGCCAGAAGATGGCATCAGATCTCCTAGGACTGGAGTCGCAGATTGTCATCCAACACCATGTGGGTGCTGAGAACTGAACCTGGGTCCTCTGGAAGAACAGCCAGTGCTCTCAACCACAGAGGTGTCTCTCTAGATCCAGTTCTTGATTGAATTTGGCTTTTTGAGCAAGTCTCACTATACACACCAGGCTGGCCTGGAACTCATGGAGATCTACCTGCCTCTGCCTCCCAAAGGGCTGGGACTAAGGTATGCACCACCATGCCTGGCTCAACCCTGGCTTTACGACAGGATCGCCCCACACAGCTCAGGGTTACTTCAAGTGTATTATTTTCCTGCCTCTTCCTCTTGAGCACTAGGGTTATAGCCAAGCACCACCATAGGCCACTGAGACCTTTCTTTCAGAGCACCTACAAGGTTCCATCCTTCCAACAAGGGGCCCTCTGTGCCTAGCTGGGTGCACAATCAACCTCAAGTGGTGCCTGAGTGGCATGGCATCTTTTCTAGGGTGGGTCACTTGGGGACGTCTCTTTGACCTTTAAGGTTAACTCTGTCAGGTTGAATTCTCTTACATCCTTTGTTCAGAAGAGAAACTAAGGCACAGAGAGACTGAAGGACCTCGGCTAATACATGGCTGGTCTAACGCTACATTCTGGCAGCCTAGGGTCTCCTGCCTCCTCCCTGGTACAACCAGAAACAGGCTGGAGCTAGCCTTGCTGGCCTCCCTCCTCCTGCCCACAGAATACTCTGCTCTGCCTGGCCCAGAAGGCAGAAGGTTCCTGAGAGTGAAAGGTCAGGGGTCACATAGGACCCAAAGAACTTCCTCCTAGGCCCTATACAGCGCCGGGGACAGGCTGCAATCGGCTCAGGTGGAAATAAATGCAGGTGTCATAGCAACCAGAACCCTAAAGGCCTCCATTCAAGATCAGGACTATGACTGCCTAGCCTGTGATGAGGCCTCAGTCTCTCTGTCTGTGATGAGAAGGGCCAGATGAGGCAAGTACTGATACCTTGTTGCCTAGCTAACAACCCCTAGCCACTCAGAAACCAGGGTACAGCAGACCACATGCCTCAACAGTGGTGACAGGCACTGTCTAGTCTTTACAGGTAGATGAGCTGTTAAGCAATGCCTCCTGGGTAGGGGGTGTGAGAGAAGAGCCCCTTTCAGAGCCCTCTAAGGTCAGCCAGGAATAAAAGGCACCGATGTGCAGCTGGTAGCCCCGTGCCTTCAGCCATGGGAAGGCAATTAAAAAACCAATTAGTAGCTGGTGCACTCCTGCAGTGGAGTGTCCTGGAAAAGCAGAACAGAGAGCTTCAGAACCCTGGCCCTTCCCTGGCCATCAGCAAGGATGCTGCCCCCCTGCCCCAACCGATCTCTTGAAGCACACTGTCTGGCAGCACCAGATCCCACCCTAGAAAAGATGCTGTGCCACGCACACCCTCTTGGACACTAGGAGCCATGGCTGAGGTGAGGCGCGGGTCACTGTAATAAGACATAGATAGAACTAGTGGTGCCACGAGAGTCAAGACAGCTGACCCTCTGAGAGGGGATGGGCAAGTTTTCAGGACCGGGCGGCAGGGGTGGGGTTGGGGGCGGGCGCACAGGGCCAGGACTGCCTGATTCTACCCAGCTGGCGACTGGGCCATGGCAAGAAGCAGAAGCCAGGAGACCAATGCTCCTTCACCAACACAAGCACCCGAGCCCAGCCCACCAGGAAGCACCCCTAGATCCCAGTAGTATACAGAGTCTTGCTGGTCACAGGCTCACCTTTGGTGATGGTGGTGACGGTCGAAAAGGTCGGCCCAAAGGTCGTTTCCATTCTGGTCTGATAGACAACGGGAAAGACTTAGTGCACTATGCACAGGCTTCCACATACCGGCATGCTTACCTGCTGGAGGCCCACCTGCATGCGCATGCAGGGACACACCATCGACAGGCACAGGTGGTCCTAGGGGACCCTCCCAGGAAGAAGAGGACTGCCAGTAGCTCTGCCTCAGTGGCAAGTTGTGTGTGTGTGTGTGTGTGTGTGTGTGTGTGTGTGTGTGTGTAGCATGCTGGGAGCTTGGGGTATGGTGTGCGGAGGGCAGACCCTCACCCTCAGGCACCTCTCTTACCCCACTGCTGTCTGGGGAAGGGAGGCTGGCGGGTCCCCCAGAGAAGCGGTTGTAGCGGGCACTCTTGGCTGAGCTCATACTCTAGAGAGATACCCAGGGTCCTCGGGCAGTGTCCCCTATGGGGAGAACACAAGTGAGGGGCTGGAGAGTTGCCATCCTGGGTTCCTGCAAGTCAGTCAAATGTCCCCACCTGTTAGACCTCTGGCCAGCCCATCACAGGGGAGGCCTTAACTTCTTCCTACCACTAATACCACGTTGAGTGGGCAGAGGCCTTCCAGCCTGCTCCTTCCAGGTTAAAAGGGTCCCAGGTACAGGAAAAGGGGGCACCTGAGGACAGCTGACCTTTAGTGGTACCATCCCCTCAGGCCTGGACCTTTTGAGGAAGCCATCCAGCTCTACCCCTGAGGTGAAAAAGCCCATTGTGTTGGCTAATCATCTACTCCTGGTCACAGCTGGTCACTTAGAGGCCTGACTCTTTGCAGCTCAAATGTCCCTATGGCTAAGGGTGCATCTTGCTTTCTACCCATCCGTTAGACTGGGCCTCAAGTGTAGCATACACATACCAGGACTTAGCCACATGGGGACCCACCAGAGCAACACGAATGTGTTTTCTGCTATAGAGATGCTATCAAGACCTAGCCAGGACCAAAAAAGCGACCACTGTTACACTGAGAAATCCTGTCTCAAAAAATCAAACCAAACCAAAAAACCAACGGGCAGTCACTTGAATCTGTCTCCCAACTGTGGTCATACAGGGCACACCACAGGAAGAAGATGAACCCTAGACAACCAACCGATGGAGATCAGCCATATCAATGGTGCCACTCAGGGGCCAGGGTGGCAGAAGGGATAAGGGAAGCATACGAGGGCCAGTGTTCCTGCTCTGCCCAGAAGGGACAGGAGAGAGTAGACATGTGGCATCCGCAGGGTAAGGAAGATTAAAAGAGACCCTGTCGGTAGGTCATACTCAGGACAGGTCCAGGACAACATCCACCCTGGGACACTACAGCTGCACACACTGCAGGAACACAGAATTGTCAGCAGGCATCCCCTGAGGGCTTCCCCACTCTCAGGTCTCTGCAAGAGTTGGGCTAGGAAGGCACCGCTTTTCAGCAAACAAGCAGCAGCTTTGTTTAAGCCCCAGAGGGCTCCATGCAAGGAGAAAAGTCACAATCAACTGTACACGAGGCCACCTAGTGACCCATGCCACAGGCTTGTTGCCTCAGGGGAGCCTTTGAAGCCGCCTTCTAGGGAGCAGGCCATGGTGGTGGAGTACCCATTCCACAAGGTGGCTTGGTTTGTGCCACAGACAAAGAAGGGACAGGAAGGGAGCGAGCTCCAGGAGGGCCCAGGTGGATCATGTGCTGAGCTCAGGCCCCAGATCAAGGCAGGGACAGACAGTCTCTATGCCAGTTCCCTAGGAATTCTGCATGTGGGCAGCTTCTGCCACGTTCTCCATCAGGTCCTCCTGGCACTGTCTCTTCCATACAAACGCCGGAAGGCCACAAAGTACGTCCTGCTTTTTTCCAACTTGTTCAGCCCCACCCAGAGGCCTTGGAGGAAGGACTGACTCCCACCCTGTCTGCAACGCCTCTGATCCTATTCCTTTCCTTTCCTGCCCAGGCCTCCCCTGCCTCTTCACCTGCCACCTGCAATTCCACCGGCCTGCCGTGGACCCACATAGCCTTAGGGCCTCAGGCCTCAGCCCCCCACCTCACAAATCAGGGGAGCTCTTGGCCCCTGCCTGTCATTGGCACTGTTAGGCACCTGCCACTCTAACCACATTCAAATACAGGTAAGTGAAATTCTCTAGAAGGCCGACCAAGGCCTACCTCTTCTTGACCTTAGCCCCTGCCGCACAGCTGCCAATGCAGACCAGAGGTTCTATGGGTCTCACTTCCTCCCTCCCATTGCACCGGCCCCAATACCACCAGACAGCCCCAGGGCCAGCTATGATTCCAGGACTAGGCTCTGGGTACTTTTGACTGGGTTTGCTAGGGACAGGCAAGCGCAGGAGGTAGCCACAGGGGCAGAGATGTGAATGTGGCCAGGAGGAAGCCTGGCCATATTCTGCCCCTTTTCCCCAGCAGTCTTCTCCCTGCGCAAGAAGGTCCTTGACAGCCTGCCCGGATCCTGCTTTGTCATGGTGACTTAGATGAAAACACCTCTGTCACACAGATGTCCAACTAGCCTAAATAAACCTAGGGCTTCAGGGCTCGCTCCATCAGCGTGAAAGGTTTAGCTCATTAGAGAAACCCAGGAGGTGGGCTCATAGGGTGGTATTAAGAGACAGACCTATGGCTGGAGAGATGGCTCAGAGGTTAAGAGCACTGACTCCTCTTCCTGAGGACCCGGGTTCAATTCCCAGCACATGGCAGTTCACAATTGTCTATAACTCCAAGATCTGATATCGTCACACAGATATATGTGCAGGCAAAACACCAATGTCCATAAAGTAAAAATTTGAGAGAGAGAGAGAGAGAGAGAGAGAGAGAGAGAGAGAGAGAGAGAGAGCGCGAGCGCAAGGCAGACCTACATTCCACAGAGTTGTTCCTAGCACCTGTTACTCTGACCTGCGAGTCCAAGAGCACAGTACCTGCCTTCTCCCTGGCTCTATAGTAAGGTTAAAAGAAAAGGCCAGGTGAGGTGGCACACACCTTTAATCCCAGCACTCAAGAGGCAAGTTCTAGGCCAGCCCAATCTACAGAGCGAGTTCCAGGACAGCCAGGACTACACAGAGAAACCCTGTCTTGAAAAACAAAACATAACAAAAAAGAAAGAAAACACAAGGCAGCATGCAAATCAGCGGCCAGCCCACAGAGCTAGCCTGAGAAGAAGCAGAGAGCCAAGCTGAACTGGAAAAGGGAAAAGCAGATTCCCCTGGGCCCTGGAAGCAGCTTCCGAATTCACATGGGTTCAGCCTCCTTCAGGGACCTGAGGGTAAGCTAACCTCAGGCTAGGGTCCAAAGCCCCTATCTGTGCAGCACCCACAGGCAGCCACCAGCACTAGCACTACAGGATTGAGCAACACACTGCTCACTCACGTCAGTTCCCCAGGGCCTGAGCTTTCCAGTAACAGGGCTCTCCAGCTGGTGGGGGCAGGCCCCAGCCAGCAGGGAAAGTTTCATGCAGGTCAAACCCACCAGAAGGTGGCGCCCACACTAGGCTGAGGCTCTCCGGTGGAAAGCTGTCAAGCAGAGTAGGAACTAACTCCTCAGGGGTTATGTGTCCTGCCCTCTAACTCCCAGGGTGGAAGGACAGCGTCCCCCAAGATTGGCAGGCCATTCTCAAGCTGGAAAAAGCTGTGGGCAGTGGGCTAAGCCAGGCGTCGCCACATACGCTTCCTTGCCCCTTCCCCCAAATCCAAGTCTACTTGCTTGTTAGTGGAGCCCAGGACACCAAGCACGGCTTGTTTTTGTTTTTGCTTTTCCCCTAAGACAGTCCTACTATAGCTCAAGCTGGTTGTGGACTGATGATCTTCCTGCTATAACCTCCCACATGTTGGGATGACAGGCATGAAATACCACAGTTGGCAACAGAATCTTACTTCTTTATTTTACTTTTTTTTTTCTTTTTCAGATTCTTCCCCGCCCCCTGGCCGCACTTATTTTTCTGTGTGCGCTTCAGTATATGCGCACGCCACAGTCCCTACCGCAAGTGTCAGAACACAAACTACAGGGGTCGGGTCTCTCCTTCCACTTAGGTTTCCAAGCTTGACAACAAGCACCCTTACCACTAATCTAGCCCACAAGACAGTCTTTTATTTACTCTCTGTGTGTGTGTGTATGTGTGTGTGTGGGTGCATGCGTGCGCACCTGCATGGATTATGGCACACGTGGAAGTCTGAAGACAACTCACAAGCATTTGTTCTCTTCCTTCCGTCACGTAGGTCCTGGGGATTGACCTCACGTCATCAGCCTTGGTGGCACGGTCCCCTACCTACTGAGCCATCCCACCAGTCCAATCTTTATCTGTTTTTTGTTTTGTTTTTTTTGTTTTCCGAGGCAGGGTTTCTCTGCGTAGCCTTGGCTGTCCTGGACTCGCTTTGTAGGACCAGGCTGGCCTCGAACTCACAGCAATCCGCCTGCCTCTGCCTCCCTCTGTGCTGGGATTAAGGGTGTGAGCCACCACGCTTGGCTTTTCTTTTCTTTTCTTTTTTTTTAAGACTTACTTTTATTATTTTATGTGTATTAGTGTTTTGCCTTCACATGTGTCTGGGCACCACACGTGCTGGTGCTTGAGGAGGTGCTAGGAATTGAGCCTGGGTCCTTTGCAACAAGTGTTCTTAACCACTGAGCCAACTTTCCAGCCTGCCAAGATTTACCTTAGAAATGAGGAAAAAGGGCTGGAGAGATGGCTCAGAGGTTAAAAGCACTGCCTGCTCTTCCAGAGGTCCTGAGTTCACTTCCCAGCAACCACATGGTGGCTCACAACCATCTACAATGTGATCTAGTGCCCTCTTCCCGTCTGCAGGTGTACATGCAAGCAGAACATTGTGCACATAATAAATAAATAAATCTTTAAAAAAATGAGGAAAAAAAATTTCGTGCGTGTTTAAGCATGCATGTGTACCAGTACCTACAGAAACCAAAAAAGTGTTGGGATCTCTGGAGTCAGAGAAGCCACCCACTGTGAACACCAGGAACTCACCTCCAGACTGCTGCCAAAGCAGTGTGTGCTCTAAGCCAATTTCCTAAGTGTCTATCTTTGCTTTTTCTTCTTAAGATTTATTTATTAGGTTGGGCGCAGTGGTACATTGCCTGTAATCCTAGCACTCAGGAGGCAGAGATAGGTAGATCTCTGTGAGTTCGAGGCCAGCCTGGTCTACCACAGTGAGTCCAGGTCAGCCAAGGCTATACAGAGAAAGCCTGTCTCGAAAAACAATAACAAAACAAAAAGTATGTCTGTATACCATAAACACACAGTGCTCACAAAGGCCAAAGGAGACCATTGGATTCCTTAGAACTGGAGTTACAAACAGCTGTAAGTTGCCATATAGGTGCTGAGAACTGACCAGGATCCCCTCCAAGAGGAAATACTCTCTCTCTTTAAAAACAAAAACAAAAACAAAAAAAACCCACACACATTTGCTTATTTATTTTTATGTATATGAGTGTTCTATATGCATGTACACCTGAATACCAGAAGAGGGCACCAAATCTCATCATAGATGGTCATGAGCCATCATGTGGTTGCTGGGAATTGAACTCAGGACCTCTGGAAGAGTAGGCGGCACTCTTAACCACTGAGCCATCTCTCCAGCCCAAGATTTGGTCTTTTTTTTTTTTTTTCCTCTCTCTCTCTCTCTCTGTGTAGTCTTGGCTGTCCTGGACTCACTTTGTAGACCAGGCTGGCCTTGAACTCACAAAGATCCACCAGCCTCTGCCTCCTGAGTGCTGGGTAAAGGCATGAGCCACCACGCCTGGCTAAGATTTGGTTTTTTTAAAAACAAAAAGTTTGAGAGCCTGAAGCAGGAGGATTACTCTAAGTCTAAAGCCAGCCTGGCATATAATACAGTGATACTCTGTCTTACAGAGAGAGAGAGAGAGAGAGGGAGAGACAGACAGACAGACAGACAGTAGAGGTGGAGGAGGGCATTATCTACTGTAGCTGTCACCAGCAGACAAGCAGCTCAAGGCTTCAGTCGTATCTGAGCTGTGGGTGGCAGCAGGCTGGACTTCAGCCAGAGCACCCTCTGGTTCTATTTGCCAGAGTTCCATGTATGAGAAAGCCAGTGCAGGGCCTGAAGAATGTCCAGCCCCTACCTCAGCTCCCCCCTAGCTCAAAACCAGATCTGGCTGCCAAATCCTATAGAAACACACTTGGTTGCCATAGCAAAGCCACATGCACTTCCTCTGGCTGTTCCCTTGACATCCCCTTAGCACATCTTTTCCATCCCAAAGAGGCGGGGTATGACAGCCGGCGTCCCTAGAGTGCGTCTGCTTACCTCAGACTCAAAGGTCTCCCAGAATCTCTCTACAAACCCTGGGCAGAAACGCGTTGCTCACCTCCTTCTCTCCCAGCTCCTCAGCCGGACCTCTCCCTGCCTGTCTGTTTTCCTGCGGTCTATGTCCACAGTCTCCACTTGGCAGGGGTCCCTTAACTGGCTTCTCCCTCCCAACGGTCTGCCCCCTTCTTGCACCCCATAGCCAGCCTCTGTACCCCCTGAACTTCATCACTCCTCCTGCCGCACCTCACTGTCCTTCCTCTCCCACATCCGTGGACAGCAATCAGGCTTCTTCTGGAAGCGCAGAGGGCTTCCCAGAGGAGGAGCCTGGCCAGAGCAGACAGAGAGCATTCTGAGGTATGTCACCACACCAGTGCCCTGCTATCTCAAACAAATCCAACTAGTGTCACGACTGTGGTTCTGACTCCCTTGCGTGTTTGTCTTCCCACCACACAAAAGCTGGGTATGGTCACTCAAGTCCCAGGCCTGACAGACAGCAGAGGGCAGGGATCTGCCCAGGCCCACCCCACACTATACATTTGCTCTGGCACCCAGGCAGCTCCACCCCTCCAACCTGGATTTCTTCAAGGTTGCTCCCCTGCACCCCTTCCCCCATACAATGGGTATCTTCCCCTGGATCTCTTGGGACCGGAGAGCCCTATTTCTTGGCTTCTACACTGTGACCTTCTTCTGCCTGGGACTTTCTTTTTTTTAGCTTTGCGAGACAGGGTTTCTCTGTGTAGCCTTGGCTGTCCTGGACTTGCTTTGTGGACCAGGCTGGCCCCGAACTCACAGCAATCCACCTGCTCTGCCTCCCAAGTGCTGGGATAAAAGGCATGCACCACCACCACCTGGCCTTTTTTTTTTTTTTTTTTTTTTTAGATTTATTTATTTATTATGTATACAGTGTCCTGCCTGCAGGCCAGAAGAGGGCATTAGATCACATTGTAGATGGTTGTGAGCCATCACCATGTGGCTGTTGGGGATTGAACTCTGGGCCTCTGGAAGAACAGACTATGCTCTTAACCACTGAACCACCTCTCCAGCCCCTGCCTGGGACTTTCAAGCATCAAGTCCTACATTAGTAGCTCAGTCCTAGTAATCGGTTTTCTTTCAGGCATATTACTCTTCCCTAGGACTGGCATTCTGAGGATACTAGGAGTATCTGTTGAAGGATGAGGGCTTAGTATGTTCCTCATGAACAAGCCAGAGAACTGTTAAAATGCTAGGTGCCAAGGTGAGCGTGGTGGCGCACGCCTTTGATCCCAGCACTCAGAAAGAAGAGGCAGGTGGATCTCTGAGTTTGCGGCCAGTCTGGTCTACAAACAGAGTTCCAGGACAGCCAGGGCTACACAGAGAAACCCTGCCTCGGTGGGGGTCAGGCAGGGAGTGCTAGGTGCCTGCTTGCTGGTAAAACCAGACTTAAGGGGACCCTGGTCCACAGCAAGGTACAAACGGCTGATAGATCTTTTTGTTTGTTTGTTTATTTGGGTTTGGGTTTTTCTTTTCTTTTTTAAAAAGGCGTATTTATTTATTACTATGTATACAGTGTTTTGCTCACATGTACACCTGTACACCAGAAGAGGGCACCAGATCTTCTTATAAATAGTTGTGAGCCACCGTGTGGTTGCTGGGGATTGAACTCAGGACCTTTGGAAGAACAAGTAATGCTCTTAACCTCTGAGCCATCTCTCCAGTCCCTGGTTTTGGTTTTTCAAGACAGGGTTTCTCTGTGTAGCCCTGGCTGTCCTGGAACTGTTTGTAGACCAGGCTGGCCTCGAACTCATAGAGATCCACCTGCCTCTGCCTCCTGAGTGCTGGGATTGAAGGCCAGCGCCACCGTGCCCGGCTCATCTGGTTGTTCTTAAAGTGCTAGCACAGGCTAGCACTTCACATACATGGCACTTATGGCAGAGTGATCACGACCAAGGCTCCAGACCTAGACGGATCTGTTTTCAAGTTCTGCTTTGACCACTCAAGGGAGGAAAGAGTGGGTAAGTTGTCTGACCTTGAAGGAGACTGTATTTCTCACTAGGAGACATTATAATGAATCCAAGTCTGAAAGGAGCTGTCAGAGGTGACATAACTAAAACCTGTGGATATACCAATAGCGGCAGCTCTGAGAGAGTCAACGCTGGGAAAGGCCGAAAGGCCGGCCCACAGCCAAACCAGTGTGTGGGAACCCAAAGGCTGGCCAGACCTTGTTCCTTCTGCTCCCTCCCTTGCTGTTAGTAAACTACGAGCCCCAGTGTACCCTCAAGCTAGTCCATGCTCAGTGGAGCCAAGCAGCCCATCACAAAAACTAAGCTGCCTACACTGTCTGTACCTTCTTCCTATTTTCTGCCTCAGGCACTGTTATACCTGCTAGGTGCTGGAGAATAGGGATCACCCCAAAGACTGTTTAGTCTAACCCCAAGGGGAAGAGTACAAAGGCCCGTTTATTTCTATTCCTTCGGCCACAGATCAGAACTAAAGACTCAGCTCTTTCTATTCTCTTTCCAGAAAGACTCTGATAATACAGCTACAAGAAGTTACATCAAGGAACTTCTCGGATTTGGTTATCACTCCTGGCCACGCCTTCCTGGTCTGTGGTTACCTCAGTCAGGTTGCGCACACAGTGGTTCTCACTTCCTGACGGGACAGAAGCAAACAGATGCGGGAACCACAGGGTATAGGAACTGGAGTTTCCACAGAGAAACAAGAATGCACGAAGTGTCTTCTGGACTGTGTCTGTGACTGAAGTAGTGCCTGCCACATGGACCCGCCCCAAGAAAGGTATCTAGGCATGGAGAGGCCCAAAGAAAACTGAAGAATGGGGCTGCATGGTTGTTTTTTGTTTGTTTGTTTGTTTCCGAGACAGGGTCTCTCTGTGTAACCGCTTTGGCTGTCTTGGAACTCGCTCTGTAGCTCAGGCTGGCCTCGAACTCATGGAGATCCACCTGCCTCTGCCTCCCAAGTGCTGGGATTAAAGTTAAATGTGTAGTCCAGGCTGGCCTCGAACTCATGATCCTCCTGCCTCTGCCTCCTTCAGCAAATCCTACCGGTGTGCGCCACCACAACCGGCTCTGCATGGTTGTTGAATCAAGGACAGCAGTGAAAAATCTGCAAAAAGGCGAGTGTGCACAGGAAGCCGGGGGAGGGGGGGGGAGAAGAGATTGAAGTGGCAGGTCTCTCTAGACCCTCAGCCTCAGCCTGCCATCTTGGCCTGCCTCAAAAATAAAAATAAAAATAAATAAAAATCAAGGCTAGGACAACTGGCCTCTAGTGAGGGTTAGAAGGCAATAGTCCACTCTTTGTCTCTCTGTCTCACTCTCCCTCAGTGTCTCTCATTCTCTCTGTCTCTCTGGGATTTCTCTCTTTCCCTCCCCCCTCCCACAGTAAACTTTTCTCCTTAAAAAAAAAAAAAAAGAAAGAAAAGAAAAAAAGCAATGGTCCGGCTTCCTCCATTTCCTGCATCTCACCTGAATCATAAAGTTCATCATTATGCATACCAGAAGGTTCTCAAGACTTTGCCCTGGTCTGCCTACCACCTCACCTATGGCTTGCTAGTGCTTGCTCACTTGCTCCAAGCCCTTCCTCACAGAGCCTTTATCCCTCGGGCTCCCTCTGCCTGTAAGGCTTTTCCAGGAATGTCTCAGGACTCGCTGCTTTCTTCATCAGGTCTTTGGCCAACTGGAAAACTCCCTACCAAACAATCTAAGAACGCCCAACACTCATTTTCCCCCCTAATACTTATCACGGTTCCTTATGATTTTTAACTCTTTTTGTCAGTTGCTCGCTCCTTTTAGATAACAGTTCTGGAGAGTGAGACATTTACCAAAGTCTTGGGATAGTTTTGTTGTAACAAAACAGGGCTGTGAGTATTACTACCATCCAGGGAACAAAACCAGAAAAGCTGCTCAACAGCTTACAATGCACAGGACCCTAGAGGCAGAATGATCTGCCTCAAACCAGATGAGCTTATCAGTTTGGAATCCGGTTCGCCGCCGACTCTCCAGAGCCTAGGATACTGCCTGGCTCACAGGCAGCGTTAAAAAAAAAAAAAAAAAATGCAGGAGTGCAGAAAGAACGGGAGGAGAGAGTGAAGGAAAGGAGTGACACACCACTGATCTGCTGACAGTAAGGCTGTCTTACGGAGGCTAAGACCCCAGCGGTCTCAGTCCCGCCCCCCAGGTTAGGCCCACGACCACTCGCGATGCTCCCATACCAGCCCGCGCCCCGCCGCACAGCCGGGAAGAAGGAGCCCCAGGTCCAGCGCGCCGCGCGCGCACTCACCCGCCCGCGGCTGCCTCGAAGCAGCGGCTACACCCTCCGGCATCATCTTGCCCCCTCGGCCCGCGGCCGGGAAAGATACAGGATGCAGGAGCCGGAAGGGCCCGGGCGCTGTGCACGTCGGAACTTGTAGTTCACGGACTCCAGGGACTCTGGCGGCTGCCTCTCGCTTTGAGCTTCCTAAACTACGTCTTCCGGCGACCTCGCCACCGAAGGGCCGGATTGGTGGCTTTAGGATCACTCTATGTTGCAGATCGGAATTTGATTGGCTAAGTCCACTCGTCGTTCATGGGCTCTACAACCGAGATACCGCAACAAGATACAACAAGATACCGCCTCCAAAAGAAAAATCTAAGGTACGATTGGTGGAAACTGCAGGATCGCTGGAGGAGCATATCAGCAGCAGAGGAAGGTGGGCACTTCCTCAGAGATTGCCCAATCATATAAGGAGCAGTTCTATAAACGCTGGAGCGTCGCCCGCACGCGTTCTTTTGGAATTGAGAGAGTAGTGTAGCTTCGTCTCCGTTCTGCATTTATGAAGCACGTTTTGTGGACGGTGGTCGCCAAAAGAACTCGAGGGCACCCTCAGCTGCAGGCTTCCCTTCCTCGAGAGCTACAGTGGTGTGGCCTTGCTTTAGCCTAAAGGCTTAGCCTTTCTCCTGAATCTTCTGACTCCTTTTCTACAGGTAAGACCGCTTCGGGCCTGGCTTCCCTTTGTAGCACCAAGCCTGTGATGAGTTGCTTTAATTTCTGACACCTCGTATGAAAACTGCATGTGCAGTCTGATTACATTGCAAGACTGAGGCTTGGGGGCGCTGCCTTTAAGTGGAAGATCTCTGAGTGAAAAGTTACCCAAAGGAAAAACTTATGCCTACATTACTTTTGCTTGACTTTCAGAGCATGGTGAGTCGGCTGCAGACCTTGACTGCAAATCTAGAGATCCAACGGCCGGGAGGGTTTGGTGGTAAGCTAAACATCTGTGTCTGAATTTTTTTTTAAGCAATAAAGTGAAAATGCAACCTTACTCTGGTTTCAAACATAGTTATTTCATGTGCTGTTAGCACGGTGATATAGAGAACTTGGACTGACCTCATGCAGTCTGCAAAGGGTGTGAGGCCTGAAAATAAGTTTTTTTTTTGGTTTTTGAGTACAGGGTTTATGTTATCTTGGCCATCCTGGACTCTTTGTAGACCAGGCGGGCCTCGAACTCACAGCGATCAGTCTGCCTCCCGAGTGCGCCACCATACCCGGTGTTAGAGTGAGCGGCTTAAACTAGTTCTGCCTCAGGAACAGATCATGGGGAGCCCAAGTCATGACAATCCAGGTTTCATGGGGGACTGTATTTTGGTGAGGGTATTTGCACATGTGTAAGCTAGAATAACCCACTGGGTGCTTCTACCAGGTGAGTCCTGGCGCTAGTAATCAAATCAGGCTTGCTTGTAAGTGCCTTTACCCCCACTGAGCCGTCCTCTTGCCCCTAGAAGGTGATCTTTCCACAGATGACACAAACTTCAGAAAACACATTTATTAATAAGGGCTTTTTGAGAACAAGCTTGCACTCAAAAGTTGTGGTTTGGTGACTTGAATACGGAGTGGGCCAGCTTGCTAAGTGGTGACTTGGCTCTATCGCCCTTGCATTCCTGTGGTTCCCTACACGTAGCTGGTTTTTCTATATCAGAGAGCCTTCTGGTGAGTTGGAAGCAGGCCGACAAATGGACAAGGATGCGTGGCCCTCGGTCCTGAGTGGGGTCCTTCCTGGGCAGTGTGCAGTAAACATGGCTTTTCTTGAGACACTAGGCAGTACGTGTACAGTGTAGTCCTGGAAGTGCCCAGAAGGGGGCAGTAAAGTGCTATGGCATGGTTTGCCATTTCTTCAAGACCGTTTCTGTGGTGGCCACTGGGCAAAGGTGTGAGAGCGTTAGCCTCAAGAGTCTTGGAAAGAAGTACGTTAGGGACTTCCATCAGGTGACGTGAAAGCTATAGACTCTTGTACAGCTTTCCAAGGCAGGGCTGCTTCCTTCCAGGTTCAGAGTCGACAGCAGGACACCCCTCGGCCCTCCCTCTTAACATAGTCGTGCAGCCTGAAGCGTGGATCGCCGGGAGCCTTCATGGATCGCTGTTTGAGTTCCCTGAAGAGCAGGGGGTGACAACAGAGCACAAGATAGCCTGCTCAGCCCCTTCCAGAGGGGCTTAGAGCCTGGAACCTGAGGCTTGGTGCTTTCTGTTCACTGAGGACTTACTTAGCTATAGCTGTGAAAGCCAAGTCCACATTGAGGCCCGTCTTGGCGCTGGTCTCCATGAAAGGCAGCCCGTACTCCTGCAAACAGCTGCTGCCAGCTGGGTGCTGGCCCAATGGGGGCGACCCAAGTGCCGCAGCTCAGACAACACCCTCGTACCCCACCCCCATTTTGACTCACCTTGGCTAATTTTTCCCCATCTTCCCTCTTTACCGCGCGTTCTTGGGTAGAGTCCACCTGGCCCAGGCACAGACGTTTTTGTTACTGTCAGTCCTCTGTGGCTTGCCCGGCCCCCCCCCCCCCCTATTCCCACCTTGTTTCCTAGCAACATGAGCACCACGTTGTGCTGGGCATATTCCTGGATCTCCGTCAACCAGGCCTGTGTGGGGAAAGGCTGGGGCTGGTCCAATGCCCTCTTGTGCCATATCATTGAGTGCTTTTTCCTAGAAGCCCTCCCATGTACCTCACTTGGTACCTTATCCAGGGTCCTGCTGATGGAGCAAGATGTCACCCAGGCCCATTGGGGTTAATGGATGCACAGCCTGGCCACCATAAGACCCATTTCCCCACCAGTAAAGCCACTGACCTTGATGTTGTCGAAGGAATCTTTGTTGGTGATGTCGTAGAGCAGCAACAGTGCTGGGTACAGAAAGCAATGAGGACATCCCTGGGGCCCAGTGGCTCCTTAGTGCCCACACACAGTCATAGGATGTGGCAGCATCACCCTCACCTGCTGTCCCCATCGTGGGCCTACTCATCCCACGCCCGTAGGTCACCCAAACTACCCATGGAGGAGAGCTGGTCCCCACCCCCGTGTCTGTGGTCTTACCATGAGCGTCGCGGTAATAGGCATGGGTGACGCTTCGGAACCGCTCCTGGCCAGCTGTGTCCCAGATCTGTGGCAACAGGCGCTGGTCATACTGCCCAACCCCACCCCGGTGTCTCCAGCCCCAAGCTAGCACTCCCGAAACCTCACCTGCAGCTTCACTTTCATGCCATCCACATCCAGAACTTTATTCTGAAACAGAACCAGCCAGCACCAATAAGGATGCCTGCCATCTGGCCTAGGGGGCGGGACGAGGCTCCTCAAGTTAAAGGAAGGGAGTAGTGGAAGCCATGGCTGAAATACCATCACTACCATGGGAGGTTGGGGACCCCCCCCCCATCTCATTTCTGCAGCACCTCTTGGTTCTCTTTCTGAGAACTTAAGTTCACATTTACGCTTAAAATCAGATGCTCCTTGCACCTCTGCCTGGTACTCCCTGCCTCTACCCCTGGGGTACTCCTCTCCAGGTGAGGCTGCCTGGGCCCCTCCTCAGATGGTTTTCCTAATGCTAGGTTATCATGACTGCTATGTCCACTTTGGGCCCTTGCTGCCACCCCACCCCTAACACACACACACACACATCACCAGGTCCTACACAGGTTCCTACTTGGCCAAGAGTGTAACTGCTGCACTATTCCTGCTTAAAAGTAGATATTAGCTGAGTTGGAAGTCATCAGTGGTACAAATGATCTGTTAACACTGCCACTTTCCCTACCTGCAGATGGGGGCACATGGGGCATCTTCAGCCTAATGAGCTACTCTGTACACTGAGAACTACATCCCGCCTGCGGAGGCTAATTTTAACACCCCCATCACTGGGACACCCATTTCCCAGGGGATGAACTTAAGCCTGTCTGACTCTATTAATACCCACATCCTGGATCTATGGCTGACACATGGGTGATATTCATGAATTCACTGTCAAGGTTAGACACCAGACTTGAGTTCCTGCCCACCTGTCACCCCAAAGAAGGGTTGACTAGAGGCTGGAGCCATGGGAGCCTAAGCCTGGCTCCCCCTTTCTCCAGTTTCTGCTGTCAGTGCTTCTAGGTCTCCAGGGAACCAGGCTCAGCCATCTGCCTGCACCCGGAACAGGGGTACAAACCAAACAGCCCTACCTCCCTCACCTTCCACCCCAGAGCCAGGGGGACCTGGGAAGGGGACAGGAGAACAGGACAGCAAGGAACACCTGCTCGCTCTGGTTCTTCAGCATTTACTTCATCCAAGACTCATGACCTAGAGGACTTGAGGAGACCTGCAACCCTCAATCAAGATAAAGAACAGTTCCCACTGGAGGGAGCCCCCTTCCCTGTCTCCAGAATGGGCCTTCCTCCCAACTTCCTGCTAACTGGGTCTAATTAAAGGGTGAGAAAAATGCAAATTCAGGATTTGCCAAGAACACTACAACACCTCAGCACATGAGACTCAGACTGGGCATAGGGGGTGGGAGGGCTTTAAGGCTGGAGCTCCCAGACCAGGCCTGGGATCCTAAGAGGGGGGTCTCCATATACAAAGGCAGGGACCTCCTGAGTGAACAGGCCTTGGGTTCCCTCACTGTCACTACCATGGGACACAGATACAGCTCAGCATAGCATCAGCCCCTGGTATGAGGAAAAGTCTGCTTCAGCTGAAGGCAGCTACTACCTTGGGTGGTAGGAGGACTCTCCAGTGTTGGGAAGCAGCTGGTTTGGGAGCTAGGCTCCACCCCCTGGGCCTATGGACACATCAGGAGATGGAGAAATAGTTGGTTGGGATACTGGGCGGGGTGGGGGTGGGGGATGACGGGATGGGGCTATGTATAAGCCATAGTAGAGCTGGACCCAGTCCGAGATCATCAGGACCTCATCCTTCACTCTCACCCGGAAGTCGATGCCCACAGTGGAGATAAAGGTGCCAGCCAGGAAAGCCCCATCCTTGAAGCGCACGAGCAGGCAGGTCTTCCCCACACCAGAATCCCCCACCAGCATGACCTAGAGCAGGCAGGAGGGTCAGAGGAGTCAGGTTTGGAGCTGAGGGTCTGCCCTGAGCTGTGGGGGAGGGGCAGGAGAGGCCCATGAATGTTCCAGGCCTGTTGGTTCAACATAGCCTGGGGAAACACAGCAGCATGGTCGCCCAATAGCATGGATGGCCAGCTTCTCTGCCCCTGGCAGTCCCCTGTCACAGTGCCAGCTCACTCGGTGGGGAGAGAGGATGGCTGTCCCCATCCAGGATCTTACCTACCCCTCCTCCATAGACGTCACATTTGATCTGGGAGGGGCAGCATTTGGGGCCTAGGGGGAGCAGAGCCACGAGAGTGCAGCTGGAAATTCCTAAGAGATCTGTGGGGACTCAGTGCCAGGGCCTTCTTCAAATTCCAGCAAAGACACAAATCTCAGCACCAAGGCTCAGGAGAGGTGGGTCAGTTAGCGTCTGAAGTGAAGAGGGGCTACGGATGAGCTGTGGGCCTGAGGGACAGGGCCATCCAAGTTTTTCCCTTCCGGTGAGCCCTGAAGCCAAATGCTCCAGAGACCAGTGATGGCCCTGTCTTCGGAGGAGGTCAAATGACACAAGCTTCAGTTTTGGTCTGGACTGGTGTGGCCTCTTTCTCTTCCCTCCCAGGGGGGCCAAAAAGGAGACTTTACAGCCCATAGGGGTGAGGGAAGGCAGCATATGGCTGGGATTTGATGAGGCTGGAGCACAGGTCGGTCGTGGAGGGACAGCTTCAGGCCGCTGATCTTTCAGGACCCCTTGCTTGGCCTTACAGTAGGCGGAGTGGGGGAAAAGCCTTGCCAGCTGTCGAATACCCAAGACCCGAGCCTAATAGGGAGTGTGTGTGTGTGTGTGTGTGTGTGTGTGTGTGTGTGTGTGAGAGAGAGAGAGAGAGAGAGAGAGAACACGCGCGCGTGCTCCCGCGACAATGTTAAGGTACTGGCGTGCCAGTTGCAAGGTGCTGCTTTGGCCAGTTCAGCGAGGGTCTCCACGACCCTGTGCTCTTCCCCAAACACCCTCCGGATAGTCTAGGATCCAACGCCACCTGCTGCATTCCCATGGAGGTCCCTGGCTCACCTTGAAAGCAACGTCGTAGAAATCTCCAGTGCTACCAAGTGAGGGCCGGCCGGAGTGCGGGGCCCCATTGGGCGGTGCCTCCGGGCCAGGGCGCGCAGTCCTGGGATGTGCCAGACGGGGCCCGTTGGTGGCGGCGGGCACCGTAGAGGCAGCAGGCACACTCCCGCCCTTGCCCTTAGGGGTCTTCTTCCTGGACATGGTACTCAGTGCGTTCCTGCTGCTACCACTGCACCCCAGACCGTCCCACGCCAGGTGCCCGCTAAGCCAGACACGAACCTGTCCCACAGCAGCAGCAGCAGCGGCGGCGGCGGCGGCGGTGGCACCAACAGCAGCATCTCCAGCACTCAGCGCCAGCCCCGCCCCCGCCTCCCCACAGGCGGCGCAGCCATTCAGGCCCAGCCTCCCGCCACAGCTGCCAATGGCCGCTCTGAGGCGGAGCCAGGCAAATAAACCCCTCTTCCCCCGGGGGGCGGGGTCAGGAGGTCCCATCAAAGCCCTAGGTGAGCACCTAGGAAAACGCTCTGGTATTCGGTGCGAAGGGCGCAGAAGCATCAGGACCCTGTGTCCCGTTGGTCCACTGTTCATTTTCCCAGTCTTCAGTGTCCCAGCTCAGTAACCTAGCTCAATCGACTGGTCCCTGGACCTGGGACCTCTGAGATGAGGGTGCTAGGACAGATGGCTTGCTCTCAGCCAAAAGAGGTCAGTGTTGATTTGCTAGACTCCAAACTGGTCCAGGACCTGATCCTGCTGCCCCACCTCTGCTGACTGGAGGAGCTCTGTCAGAAGCCTCTTACCCAGGATACTCTGGTCTGGAGAATGAGACTTCAGTGGTCAGAGAAGAGGACAGTGGCTGCAGGAGGGCGGTCCCCTTGAGACAGTATTTCTTGGTGTTCTCCAAGATGGTGATCGCTGTCACCAAAACTCTGGGTCTCTTGGAAGCCTCCCCGGCTTTTCTCAGCTGGCCCTGAACAGACCAAAGCCGCCTACCTCTTTCAGGCCGATCTCCAGATCTGTATGTCCTGACCTAGAGTGAGGGTACCGGGCTCCCACCTTTGCATTCCCGGAGGACTCCAGCTGTCCCACCCTCACAAGGCCAACCTCAAGATGCTTGGCCCAGCATCTCAGCTGGGAACCTCAACAGCCTGTGCCTACTTGCTTTAGGAAGGAGCTCAGACAGCTTTCTTCCAGCTGCTGCCCAGAGTCGGTTCAGTATGTGGGATACACAAAGAGTTCAAGTTTGGCCGGGTGGTGGCGGCGTTCGCCTTTACTCCCAGCATTCAGGAGGCAGAGGCAGAGGCAGGCAGATCTCTGTGAGTTCGAGGCTAGCCTGGTCTAGAGCATGATTCCAGGACAGCCAGGGCTA
This sequence comes from Acomys russatus, assembly GCF_903995435.1. Classification (NCBI taxonomy): domain Eukaryota; kingdom Metazoa; phylum Chordata; class Mammalia; order Rodentia; family Muridae; genus Acomys; species Acomys russatus. Next base: position 11,705,826 of record NC_067161.1, read on the forward strand.
CATGCAGAGAAACTCTGTCTCTAAAACAAACAAACAAAGAGTTCAAGTTTGGACGCTCTGGGGCAGGAGATGTGAGGAGTGAAGATGGAGCAGGCAGCTAGGAGCAGAGAAGGAACAGAGGGCCTGCCAGAGAAAGTGGGAGGGCGGCAGAGGAGGGGAGCCTTCCAGCAACAAAGGAGACAGACTTGCCTCTTAAAATAAGGAGCGCCGTTTACATAAAATCCAGGTCTCCGCTTCCTCCTGAGAACCCTCAGGCCCCAGCCCTCTCTCTTCCCCACACTTCTCCGCATCTTTGACCACTGTACCTCAAGCTCTTCCGTTCCCATCTGTCTCTCACTCTACAATGTAAGCTTTCTGGGCACAGGAAGCAGCTTTTCATGGTCACTGCCATATCCCTGGCAGCCAGCTCCTGGCCTAAATAAGCAGTTACTAAATTGGCAGAAGAAATGTAAGTTAGAAACACAGGCCTCAGATGGGTATGGCGGCGCACGCTTTTAGTCCTGGTACTCATGTGGCAGAGGTAGGCAGATCTCTGTGAGTTAAAGGTGTGAGTCTGCTCTACGTAGCAAGACCCAGGCCTGTGAGCGCTACATAGTGAGACTCTGTCTCAAAATTAATTAATTAAAATTAAAATAAAAAAGAGTCAGGTGTTGTGGCCGTGGTGGGGCACTTGGGAAGCAGAGGCAAGCAGATCTCTGTGAGTTCCAGGAGAGCCTGGTCTACACGGCGAGTTTCAGGACAGCCAGAGCTACATATTGAAACCCTGTCCCAAAATACAAAACAATAAAAGAAGAAGGAGGCTAGGTAGTGGTGATGCATGCCTTTAATTCTAGCACTTGGGAAGCAGAGGCCAGCCTGGTCTACAGATGGAGTTTTAGCCGAGGCTACAAGGTTTTTTGTTTTGTTTTGTTTTTTGGTTGAGGTTTTTTTGTTTGTTTGTTTGTTTTTTAGTTTTTTAAAAACTTGTCTCAGAAAAAGTCAACCAATAAATAGATAAATAAATAAATAAAATAGAAAGGATGGCTAGTTCTTTGGCATTTTCCCCAGGAATAGAGTGGGTCTGTATCTCCTACCCTTGAATCTAAGATAGGACAGAAGTGACCCCAGTTTCTTGCACCCTGAGACAGTGGGTTTCAGAATCTGGGCGCCATGATTAGAGAACACTGGAGCAGCCAATGGAGAGTAAGTGAATAAGCCAGGTCTATGATGGACACATAGGCTTAGTGGATGATGCCATATAGTATAGGGTTTCGCTCTGTGGATCTGACTGGCTTCAAACTTACAGTCTTTCTGCGTCAGCCTCTCAAGTGCAGGCCACCATATTACTCCAGAGATGAGCCTTTACCATAGTTTCCTAGGTACTTAGGAGATGTTTGTTGCATAGCAGTGTATAACTAGTGCCAGCTCAGAGCAAGCTTGAGGGGAGAGGCCAGGTTGGTGGAAAAGGGTAAGGAGGGTGTAACAGCCTTATTCTGGCTTGGAGTACCCCCAAACTCTGAGATCTTTAAACTTGGAAAGAAGAGCACCGCTGGCAGGGACCAGTCCCCAAGGCAGGGAGGTAGAGCTCACTGTATGCCCTTGGAAAGTGTGGGCTGCACTTGGAACGCAAAGATGTCTCAGTACAACAAAAAAAGATGTGCACATCTTCTTGTCTCCAAACGAATGGAGCCACCCAGGTCTCCTGGAACCTTGCCTCTGAATTTTCCCTCAGCCCACCAGCTGATCCTCTCATGCCCGCCAGCTCCTGTAAACATCTAATTGCACTTTCTGGAGTTGCCCTGGTATAGCATGTCCCATGAGTCCCCAGCCTAACAGGTCTCTCTCATTTACCTAAGCTTCCAGCTTTACCCTCACCTCAGAGTCTGGCTTGTGCTGGAGAACAGTGCAGGCAGGCATGAGAGCCATCTCCTTGACCTTACAGGTTTTGCTTGGAGCCCTGCTTCCCACCCTCCTCCTGTCCCTACCTCCTGCACCCTAGATGCCCTCCACTGGTTCTCCAGAAGCTTCTGTACCCATCTGGGAGTTTCCTGAGGACAGACCCTGTGCTGCCTGCTCCTGTTCTCACTGGCACCGATGGGGAAGGTCTGTGATTGGGCAACAGAACGGTAGATTGGTCCTCAGGGGTTCTTCAGCAAGCAAGATGGAGCCCCCAAAGCTTGTGTTCTCAGAGCACTTCGTGAGGAGCTCAGCTGTCTGCTCTCTAAATGCCAGAGGAGAGAGCAGAGGGTCCCTTTCTCACTGTGTGACCCTGGGTACTTGGCATCGCCTCTCTGGACCTATTTCCTGTTCTGTGAAACGTGGAGGAGGAGGAGTTGATCTCCAAGGGCCCTTCCTGTTCAAACACCTTATGTTCTATGAAATCCTTGTGAAAGTTGCCATGGAAACATCAGAAGAACTGCAACAGCCCTGAATTGTATGAGGGGGGGGAGAGAGAGAGAGAGAGAGAGTCACCCTAGAAAGCAGGTGATGTCAGAGGTATGTAGACTCTGTTACCCCAGTGTAAAAGGTCCAGATATATTCTCCTGAAAAGATACCCCCAGGAGCCTACTTATTTTGGTGGCCTTAATTTGGTGTCCTGAGTGTCTTGCTGTCTGGTAGTAACAGGTGAGCAGGCACTCACTCAGCACACAAGAGGCCCTAGGTTGCACCCAAAGCACTGAAAATAAAACTCACATTCTCTATTTTCTTGGGGGCCAGGGTCCCTGAATCTGCACCCCTACAGAGGTGTGGGGGTGGGGGGAAGGAGACCAGTTCTCAGCGGTGCAGTCTTTCAGCTCCTGAGTGGGACCCTTTGTCAAGAGAAGGGCTGGGTGGATCCACATCCTCGAACAACATGGGAGATAGAAACATTATCACAAATCCGGGCAGTGGTGGCACACGCCTGTAATCCCAGCACTTGGGAGGCAAAGGCAGGCGGATCTCTGTGAGTTCAAGGCCAGCCTGGTCTACAAAGCAAGTCTAGGACAGTCAGCGCTGTTACACAGAGAAACCCTGTCTCATACCCCCTCCCACCCCCCAAAAAGAAGCATTATCATGAAATGATCAAACAGTTCCTTGATTTACCACATAATTCCGAGAGATACCAATGACAGACTTCTCTGGGACTGAGCTTGTATGGTGTCTTTTTTCTTTATGAGGGGTGGGGAGAGTGGGAGGTGCTTTTGGATATAGGCTTATGCTGCCTGGTTTTGTCAAAAGCAGTTTTATGGGTGTCTAGGTAATGTATCCAATGACGCATGTTTAAAGCACTCAAGCTGGGGCTGGAGAGATGGCTCAGAGGTTAAGGGCACTGACTGCTCCTCCAGAGGTCCTGAGTTCAATTCCCAGCAACCACATGGTGGCTCACAACCATCTACAATGTGATCTGATGCCCTTGTCTGACTTGCAGATGTACGTGCAGGCAGAGCACTGTATACATAATAATAAATAAATAAATATTAAAAAAAAATAAAGCACTCAAGCTGAAGTGCCAGGGAGATGGTTTAATGGGTAACGTGCAAGACGGGCAAGCTTGAAGACCTGAATTCTGATTTCCAGCACCCATATTTAAACAAACTAACAGAAGAGGCAGGTTTGACAATATGTGTCTGTAACCTTGGCTAACGGAGACAAAGGGATTCTGGGGACTCAATGGTAATCTAGTCTGGGTGAAACATTGAGCTGCAGGTTCAACGAGAGACTGTTCAACAACTAAGAAAGGGTTGGAGAGATGACTCTGTGGGTCGGAACCCTTGCTGCTCTCGCAAAAGAACTGGATTCCATTTCCAGCCTGCAGTGCACAAGTGTCTGTAACTCCCATTCTAGAGGATCCAGTGCCCTCTTCTGGGCTCTGTGGGAACTGCATGCATGGAACACACTTTATACAGGCAGCTAAAAACACTCATACACACATACTACAAATAAGTACATCATTAAAAAAAATAATAATACCTAAGCATGATGATCAATGTCTTTAATCCCAGAACTTGGGAGGCAGAGGCAAGCGGATCTCTGTGAGTTCGAGGCCAGCCTGGTCTACAGAGTGAGTTCCGGCACAGCCAAGGCTACGCAGGGAAACCTTGTCTCAAAACAAAACAAAACAAAACAAAGCAAAAAAAAAAAAAAAAAAAAGAATTTTTTTTTCAAAATCCTCATGAGAAGTCGGGTGGTGGTAGCTCATGCCTTTAATCCAAGCACTCTCGAGGCAGAGGCAGGCAGATCTCTGTAAGTTTCAGGCCAGCCTGGTCTACAAAGTGAGTCCAGGACAGCCAAGGCTACACAGAGAAACCCTGTCTGGAAAAAACCAAAACAAAAACCAAACCAAACCAAAACAACAAGACAGTTCATGTCTTGCCAGCTGGTTGCTTGCTCTGCCTCTTTACCTATAGTTGGCTTTATTTAATCCTGTTTTCAATATTCAAACAGAAAGCTCTTGGATTAAAGGTGTGTGCTACTGCTGAGCCACACCACAATTAGAAACAGTTTTTTTCCCCCTCAGTAAATAACACAATCTCAGGACTCATAGTGTGACCAAATATCCTGCAACATTTCCCCCTTTTTGTCTAAACAAAAAGGAAAGGTTTTAACACAATGAAACTATTTATAACGTCCAGCTTGGCTGTGTTGGACAGTTTTAGGATTAAATATTTTTTAGTTCAAAGTTCTGTAAAATGTTCCTGTCAGTCTCCTATGAACTCAGCAATTTGAATGTTGTAAGCAGTTTGTAGTCCAAAGCTGATCTTTGGATGGTGTTTGTCAGTTTAGTGGCACTCCTGGCTAGGCAGAACACATCCACCGTCTGTGCAAACCTGGCAGCATAAGAGGCATGGGGCAGCTTCCGCCTGTGGTTAGCCTTACCACAATCTAGGTGGATGTGTCATTGCAGGGCCCCATCATCTCTTTGGAGACTTCAAAGGTTAGTTACTGTTAGGAACGGTCACTTAAACATTTTTCCTTGGTTTTTCAAGACAGGGTCTCTCTGTGTAGCCTGGCTGTCCTGGACTCACTTTGTAGACCAGGCTGGCCTCGAACTCACAGGGATCCACCTGACTCTGCCTCCCGAGTGCTGGGATGAAAGGTGTGCACCACCATGCCCAGCCACTTAAGCATTTTAAATGCCATATTCAGCATCCCTGAAAGGTCTGAGGACCACAATCTATCAAATACATCCGAGGTACACACGCTTTGTTCCTAATTACTTTTTTCAGACTCAAACCTGAAAACACATGCAGGGAGCTAGAGGAAGCTTTTTTCCAGAATTAGTTAGTACTCTGTATGACCGCTAGTGTCACGACAGAAAGTTTACATTGTCATAATTTTATAGATTTTATATAGATTTCTATACCTTAAGAAAGCTTTAGAGAGTCAAATGAAAATCATGAGATTATGAGATTAGTGACAACAGAATGGTCCCTTATCTTTTTGTTTTCCTCTGTCCCATACCAGGTGGCTCTTCTGATATGAGACAGAGATTTTGGATTTTCCTTTAAGAAACATGCCTGGGTTTAGAAAAGGAGGGAGCCAAGCTCCAGCCTCAATGTTTTAATTGAATGGGGACCACAAAAAGACCATTTGCCACTTACGACTGTAGAGGGCAGCAGAGACAAGCATTTGGGCAGGAAGTGAGTGGGCGGGAAGTAAGTGGGCAAGAAGAAGGCAGGGAGCTCCTGCCTGGGTTGTCCAGCCCCAGGCCCTCGAAGGCAGGAAGGGGTGCCCTAGTAAGATGGTGTCATGGGTGCCAGCACTAGTCCAGGGCTCCGAGCTGAGCTGGGATTTTAAGCTGGTTAGCTGGAAGTGGGTGAGTGATACCACTGGCCAATTTACTCTTTTTCTTGGGACATTTTCTCTTTATGATCCATACCGTTTCTTCAGATGTTTCATTTGTCCAGTGGTCTCTGGATTTCTTAGTTGGATGCTTTTATTTTCCTGGAAAGATAATAACAAAACCTTGTCCCAAGCCCAGCGTGGTGGCACACACCTTTAATCCCAGCACTCAGGAGGCAGAGGCAGGCAGATTTCTCTGAGTTTGAGGTCAGCAGCCCGGTCCACAAAGAGAGTCCAGGATAGTCAGGGCTCTGTGTAACAGAGATACCGTGTCTCAAAAAACCAACCCCCCCAACCAAAAACAAAATAAAACAAACAAACAAAAAAACAAACAACAAACAACCCCCCCAAAACAAAAACAAAAAACTGCCTCATCCTGGGGCTGGACAGATGGCTCAGACATTAAGAGCACTGGTTGCTCTTCCAAAGTTCCTGAGTTCAATTCCCAGCAACCACATGGTGGCTCACAACCACCTATAACGAGATCTGGTGCCCTCTTCTGGCATGTAGTCATACACACAGACAGAACATTGTATACATAATAAATAAATAAATCTTTAAAAAGCAAACAAAACGCTGGAATGTGGTGGTGCACACCTTTAATCCCAGCATTTGGGAGGCAGAGGCAGGTGGATTGCTGTGAGTTCGAAGCCAGCCTGGTCTACAAAGTGAGTCCAGGACAGCTGAGGCTACACAAAGACACCCTGTCTCGAAAAACCAAAAACCAAAACAACAACAAAAAACCAGGGAAGAAAAAACAACCCCCCCCCAAAAAAAAAACCCCACCTCTAGGGGGTTCTTTTCTTGGCAGGTTTTAGCTTTCCTAGGGCAAAATGTTTTTTGGCAACAGAAAAAGTTTGTTGTTGCTGTTTTTTGAGACAAGGTTTCTCTGTGTTATCCTGGACTCACTTTGTAGACCAGGCTGGCTTCCAACTCTTGGAGATCTGCCTGCCTCTGCCTCCTGAGTGCTGGGATTAAAGGCGTGAGGCACCACCCGACTTGTTTGTTTTAATCCTTTTGGTATGTGTGTTTCCAGACAGGGTTTCTCTGTGTAAACTTGGCTGTCCTGGACTCACTTGGCAGACCAGGCTGGCCTCGAACTCACAGCGATCTGCCTATATATATATATATGTGTGTGTGTGTGTGTGTGTGTGTGTGTGTGTGTGTGTGTGTGTGTATTTGTATATGCTTTATATGCTTTATAAATCTAAAAGGTCTCTGTCTCCATTATTTGGGAACTACCTGGGGTAGAGAAGCACTCTAGAGTCTAATGTCCCTTATAGAGCACAACAGTGCTGCGCTGACTCTGTGGTTCCTTCCTCCTGTTGGTCATTCCATGCCTGGCCTATAGGCTGCCGCTTTCCATTGGTTTTGGTTCCATCAGTGGTTGATGAACCATCAGTAAACCATGTGTTAGCCAAATGTTGTGACCATTCCAAAGGTCCCCAGAGCTCAATTGGTGCCTCCCTTGGGGTGGGAGTGTGTGAGAAGTTTAGGCAACTGAGATATTTCCTCAGTGTGGGGAGGCACAGACCCCTCTGCTACCACATCTTGGTCACAAAGGAATTCAGATACGTACCGGTTCCACTGTAATCATTGTAAGGGGCGCCCTATGACCATGACCAATGACTGAGTGTAAAGTTTCCTGTGCCTCGTAAAATGTCTGGGTTAGGGGCCTGGAGAGATGGCTCAGAGGTTAAGAGCACTGACTGCGCCTCAAGAGGTCCTGAGTTCAATTCCCAGCAACCACCTGGTGGCTCACAACCATCTATAATGTGATCTGATGCCCTCTTCTGACCTGCAGGTGTACATGCAGGCAGAGCACTGTATACATAATAATAAATAAATCTTTAAAAAAAAAAGAATGTCTGGGTTAGTTTCTCAAAGAGAGAGTAGTTATTCTCTGTATATGGACAACATTTGCAACAGAAGCCAGCTGGGAAATTGTTGGTGGACTCCTTTTTGCTTTTTGAAGAATCTCCAGTTGCCAATTCACCAATAAATATGATACCCATAATTAAGGCCTCATCTGGTTCGTTATTGTTCAGGGTAGCATGAATGGTGACGAGCTTACCGGCAGTCACAAAAGCTGCTCTGTGTGGCTGCACTCACACAGACACAGGCATACACATAAATGAAAGTAATAAAAATAAATATAAAAATTTAAAAATATAGAGCTGTCCAGCACTCGGGAGGCAGAGGCTGGCGGATCACTGTGAGTTCAAGGCTAGCCTGGTCCACAAAGTAAGTCTAGGACAGCCAAGACTACATAGAGAAACCCTGTCTCAAACACAAAACAAACCAACCAACCAAACAAACAAACAATATATATCTGGTTAATCTGTTTTACTTATTTTGTTTCACTCTTTTTTTCTTTCTTTCTTTTTTTTTTTCTTTGGGAGAGGATCTCATTATGTAGCCTTGGCTGGCCTAGAACTCAAGGTTGGCCTTGAGATCTGCCTGCCTCCGCTTCTGGAGGGCCACTCTGCTTCTCCACTTTCCTATGGGTGTATCTTTCTGCGCTCTGAGTCTTTGAATCGTAAAAGTCTGTCATCTGTCTGCAGAAAACCTTGGCTTTTGAATATAATCCTAAGCCAGCTAGTCACCTGCTGTGTGGCCTGGAACATTTGTTGATGTCTCTGTTTCTCTAGTAGTCTCATGTCATAAAAGAATAGCAATAGCCAGCCTGGTCTACAAAGTGAGTCCAGGATGGCCAAGGCTACACAGAGAAACCCTGTCTCGAAAAACCAAAAAAAAAAAAAAAAAAAAAGAATAGCAATAGTCTCATGTCGCTAAAGCTGTTGGAATCCAACAGAACAGCAATGAAGGAGTGGGTGAGCAAGTGTGTGTTATGGTGTCTTTCTCTTCCATCTCTCAAGATGTCCTCGCTGCTCTCCTGGTCACCTCTCTGATGGCATGCCTCCCTTGTAAAGCCTTTCCCATATTAAGAGAAAGATCTGGCTTTGCTCTGTCCTCCCCTGCCCTTTGTTGGCCTTCTTCCCTGAACAGCTAGGCTTTTTTGAGACAGCTGACCATCAGCTATGTTTACAGTCCTTACATGCCACCAACCTGCTGGCATGTGGCTTCCTGCCAAGTCTTCACTCAAAATGCCTTCTATCAAGGTCACTCCCTGACACCTTTCCTTTAAGCAATGCACAGGTGACTCGGCAAGGGCCAGGATGACCTTGGACCTGTCTTCTGGGGTTCTGACAATCTTGGGACAAATGCTCTGTCTACAGTAGATATTGGCTATTCACACCAGGGAAAGCCTTTCCTGCCAGACTCCCTTTGTGAACTTTGCATGCTTTGTAAACTTTGTGTACTTTGCAGGAGAGCGTCTGGGCCCCTGCTGAGGTGTTCCAGCAGCCAGGCTAGGCAGCCTCAACTTTGCCTTTGGGCTCCTCTACGTCTTTCCCTGGGTAACCCTTTCCAACTCCCCTGGATGCCACAACCTGTGGTCCCTGAAAAGGGTGCTCGGATCTTCAGGCTGTGCTGCTGGCCTCTCTACACCTCCAGACAGCAACACTTCAGGATTCCAGAGTGGCTAAGCCTTGGGACCTGAGGTCAGATGCCTGGAGAGGTTGAGAAGCTGAAGCCAAGGAGAAAGCCACAGCACCTGAGGCCTCAGCTATGGCTGCTGCTGACAGGGAGCTCAGGGGGAGGGAGGCGTGTGTAACTGAAGCTAGTCTGTGAGCATCTTTAGTGCCATCTTTGTGGCAACAATATGTAAACTAGCTATTCCTCCAAGGCAGGGAGCTTTATACGTCTGACACTGCCCCTGCCCATCAGGGACCAGAACTAGAAATCGGAGCCCTTAATATAAGTTCATAGTGTATTAAGGAAAGTTGTTTTGTTTAAGAGTTCAAGTCTGTGTAAACCCCTTAGGGTATGAATTAGTTAACAACCACCCCTCAACGGTCACAAAGGCGGCTCCCAGATTTATGCTAATTTAGGGGAACTGGCTGAACAAAACCCCACCAATCCCTAAGCTTCCCCCAAGCTCAGGATTTGAAATCCCACCAATTATCAAAAAAAAATCTCTGCCCTAGAAAGCTCCTCCCCCTAAAAGCCCTAAATAAAGGCTATGTTTGTTCAGTTCTCTGCTGTCTTCTCTAGGGAGCAAAGGCAGCCATTTCTGCATTTGTCCCTGCAATACATCTCTTTTAAGAGATTTACTGCCTGGTGTGACTCTCTCATCAGAAGAAGCAATGAAGGAGAAATAGGAGAAAGTGGCAAAGGAAAAGCAGGACTCAGTCCTCTAAAGTCCTCAGCTCTTCAGGGGTTGGGGTGACCCCAGGATCCTGGGGTAACCAAAACTAATGTGAAAGCATGCCTTTAATCTGGAGGCAAAGGCAGGTAAGTATCTGAGCTCCAGGGCAGCCAGGGATACCTAGTGAGACCTTGTCCAAAACCACACACACACACACACACACACACACACACACACACACACACACACACAAAATTGAGATACAATTTAATCAAATATGGTATATAGTATTCTTTTATTTATTTATGTTTATTTATTCATTATGTATACAGTGCTCTGCCTGCATAGCAGAAGAGGGCATTAGATCACATTGTAGATGGTTTTGAGCCACCATGTGGTTTCTGGGAACTGAACTCAGGACCTCTAGAAGAACAGTCAGTACTCCTAACCTCTGAGCCATCTTTCCAGCCCATATCTAGTATTCTTTTTAAGACTATTTAAGGGCTGGAGAGATGGCTCAGAAGTTAAGAGCACTGACTACTTTTCCAGAGGAGCTGGGTTAAACTCCGAGCAGCCACATGGCAGCTCTGTCTGTAACTCTTAAGATCTGACACCCTCATACAGACATAAATGCAGGCATATTGAAGCTGGGCATGGTGGCGCACGCCTTTGATCCCAGGGCTCAGGAGGCAGAGGCAGAAGGTCTCGTCGGTTGGAGGTGTACAGAGTGAGTTCCAGGACAGCCAGGGCTGTTACACAGAGAAACCCTGTTTTGGAAAAAAGCAAAAACAAACAAACAAACAAAAGGCATATTTATGTTTTTACGTGGATAGGTATTATCCACACACTCTAGGAGCTGGAAGAGATCAGGATGACCTTGGAATCCCCTGGTTGTATGCTGTCCTGTGCGTGCTGTGAACCAAACACTTGTCCTCAGGGAGAGCTCTTCATTGGTGAGCTATCTCTCTAGCTACACCCTCATCCCACGCCATGGTGTGTGTGTGTGTGTGTGTGTGTGTGTGTGTGTGTGTGTGTTTGGGTTTTTCTTTTCTTTCTTTCTTTCTTTCTTTTTTGAGACAGGGTTTCTCTGTGTAACCTTGACTGTCTTGGACTCATTTTGTTGACCAGGCTGGCCTTGAACTCACAGCGATGCACCTGCCTCTGCCTCCGGAGTGCTGGGATTAAAAGCATCGGCCACCACTGCCTGGCCTGTGTTTTGGGTTTTTCAAGACAGGCTTTCTCTTTGTAGCCTTGACTGTCCTGGACTCGCTTTGACTCAGAGATCGGTCTGCTTCTGCCTCCCTGAGTGCTGGGATTACCACCTCGAGGTGGCACATGCCGCGCGAGCGTGCGTGTGTGTGTGTGTGTGTGTGTGTGTGTGTGTGTGTGTGTGTGTGTAGAAGAGAGAGAGAGAGAGAGAGAGAGAGAGAGAGAGAGAGAGAGAGAGAGATCTTAAGAGAGAAACTCATTAAATAGCTGGGTCAGGAGTGCACTACCTAGATAGGATGACCTTGAGCTTTGGGAAACTCTCACTCTGAGTGCTGGCCTTAGAAAGTTGTGCCACCATGCCCTGTGGGTTTTTAATATATTTCATAAGGCCGTTCAATCACTTGCACTAATTCTATAACAAATAAACTTATTGGCCCCAACAAAACCCTCACCTCTTTCCCTTCAACCTTGGGACGCTCCTCATCAACTCATCAACAAAGTCTATGGACTTTCTTCTTTTCAAAAATTTATTATTGTTATTTTTTTAACTTTACTTTTTTGAATACTTCCTGTAAATGAAAACACAGAACATGTAGTTCCTGGTATTCGGTATCTAAGCATGTTTTCAAGGTTTAGCCCCAGTGCTGTGTTTGGACTCTTGTCTTACTTGTTAATACTGTCTTTAGCTCCTGCGCACAAGGATCTGCAGTACTGGGAGCTGGAGCTGCCTGCTGGGCGGGCGGGGAGGTGGGGACGACGACGACGACAACATCTTATCAGCACCTCAGCAGCTGCAGGGTGGGCTGCGCGTGGGGGTGGAGGTCACTGCGCTGGGCTTCACCCACTCCAGGTGAGCGCTATTTTGTGAATCACTTCCGAGCTGCGCTGCTGCAGCACCCTCTGGCAGAGGGCCATGAGATGACGCAGCAAGTATTTATTGACTCAGGTCGGCGGCACTCTGCAGGGACAGAGAAGACTTGCGGAGTGGAAGCTCGCCCAGCGGGCACCCAGAAACTGTAGGCCGCAGTTTTTTACTTTTATTTTTAAATTTATTATTAGTGTAGGGTGCGTGCTTATGGCGAGGGTGTAGGGGCCAGCGGACAACTTTGTGTAAGCTCACTTTTACGAGGGTTTCGGGATCGAATGCAGGTAAACAGGTTTTGCACGGTAAGCTAATTGATTGGCTGAGCGCTCTCTCTGTGTCTCTGTCTCTGTCTCTTTGAACAGGATTTCTCTGTATGTCCTTGGTCATCCTGGAATTTGCTCTGTAGACCTAGCTGGCCTGGAACTCAGAGATCCACCTGCCTTTGCCTCCCGCGTATTGAGATAAAGTCCTGCACCACCATCGCCCTATAGGTGTTTTCAATACTGTAACTAACTGTTGATTGCAGAAGGCTGTGAATGAAGAAACCTACTGACTCCGAGGAGGCCTCAACAGCCAGAGGACTTCACAGGGGAGCTCGGGAAGGAGGAGTGAATAGCCAGAAGCCCTCCAGTCTCTCACAGTCGTAGCGGGTAGGGGACCGAACCTTGCTGTACCCCGCCTACGCGGGCCCCGACTCACTGCAGCGCGATGGGTGGGGCCTCTTAATTCCGCAGTAGAGGGGGCGGAGCCTCCTCCACCCGCAAGCCTTGTCTACAGCTGGACCATCCGAGCAGAGGGCGGGGCCTGTTCAGGCCAGTCCGCCCATGAGGCCTTGTCAACCAATGACGGGTATGTTGGGCGGAGCCTAGGCTGGCGCCCTTCCTTCAGGCCCCGCCTACTGCAGGATCTGCAGTGCAGAGGGCGGAGCCTGTGAATGCGGTCTCTTCACCAAGTCCCGCCTACGGCCAACTTGGGGCGCAGGGGCGGAGCCTGAGGACGCACCGCCCGGCGCGGCGCCGGGGGTTGGGTTGTAGGAGGAGCCGGCGCTGGGTCTGCAGTGCAGCGCGAATGCGCGAGCAGGCGGCCAAGGCCCTGCCTGAGGTGCGGCCTGCCCCAGATCGCTGAGCAGCTGTTATCCCGCAGACAGGCCACGGCCGCCGCGGCATCTAGTTCCGGGCCACACCATGAGGTCCGCGGGCCCTTCCTGAACTGCGGCTGCCGGCGCACGGGGCCTCGGGGAGCCGGGGCCATGCGCGGGCTGCGCTGACGATGCCGCCCGGCGCGCCCGCTCGCCTGGCGCTGGCCCTGGGCCTGGGCCTGTGGCTCGGAGCGCTGGCTGGAGACCCTGGGCGCGGCTGCGGGCCTTGCCCGCTCCCCTGCTTTTGCGGTCCGGCGCCGGACGCCGCCTGCCGCGTCAATTGCTCCGGCCGCTGGCTGCAGACGCTCGGGCCGAGTCTGCGCATCCCGGCTGACGCCACCGCGCTGTGAGTAGCCGCGCCGAGGCAGTGCAGGCGGGCAGGCGGTTGCCATGGCGGCGGGCAGCCTGGCTTGAGCATCACGGCTGGGTCCGGCGGGAGGGGTTTGAGGTAGATAGATCCCTTCTGGAGCGTTGCAGAGCTGTCGGCCGCAGGGCGTGGGCGCGGTCCGGAGTTCGGGCCGCAAGACGCAGCGGGGCCTGGCCGCTCCCAGGGCGAGGCTCCAGCAGGGATGTCGGCCCGACTAAATAAGGAAAACCTTGGACCTCAGCCGTCGTGACCCAGAAGGGTAGCCAAAAAATCCCAGTTTCTATGAAGACTGACGCCTTAAGCTGCTGGGTTCCTCAAACAGGAGCTGCAACAGCGGGTGGGGCGTGGTAGGAGGTTGCGGAATAAACGTTAATTAGAGCCTAATTGAGATGTATCCTGGGGTTGGGGATTTCTGTCCCAGCTCAGAGTTGGCGTCTAGGGAAGGGTTTAGACAAGAATTTGATGGGTGTGCAAGAATTGTCAATGCTCAAAGGACAAGAAAGGTAGGTCCAGCGGCTTGCAGGCTGGTCTTGGCCACATATGGTGATTGTTGAAGTGTTAGGGTGTAGCGGGCACGCTGAGAGTGGGCCTCAGGTAGAGCTGAGTTATTTTAGGAACGTAGGGAGGGGAAATTGCCAGGCGGGATTAAAACATTGGAGACCTAGCCAGTTTTGCATTCTGAAACTAACAGGCAGATCACACTGAGAGATCTCCTTGAATCAGGCTTAACTAGGTGCTTTTAAAACAGATTATCACACTTAATTCTTAGTCTAATTCCCTGGAGGGTGGTAGAGCTAGTCCCCTGTTTTGCAGATGACGTAACAGGCTTGGAGATGTGATGTAATTTGTTCAAGGTATCACATCCTAGACATGATAGTTTGAGGTTTGGACCTTTTGAAGTGCTGGGGACCAGAGCTGAATCAAGAAGGACGAGGAGGGCAAGGTTGCAGGCGGAGGGCAAGGTTGCAGCCGTTTGTCTTAGGGCCTGCTGATTCCAACCTCCTCGATTTCCTGGGCCCTCCAGCCCCAGGAGTCCCCGCTGGAAGTAGAACTGGGCCAATTCAATGGATTTTCAAGTGCTCTGGACATGGGTCCCTCTCTTACTATCGAGCAGAACCCACAGAAGTATATCCGATGCACCCCACCTTTTATTTATGGATGAGTAAGGGCACCTCTCTTTCTGCTGGCTGACATCTCTGGGGGTCAGACCCAGCCCCTGCCGCAGGATGAAGGCTTACAGGTCTGTGGGCTCTCGTACAAAGGGTTTTCTGAGAGCTGATAGCCTAGCCCAGCCTGAGCTCACAGGGTTGCTGTGAAGAGACACCACAATGACCTCATGTGGACCGACAGGTGAAGACTCCACGTTTCTCTTTTTACCTCCAGTGCTTCTTCTAAGAGACTTAATGAGCTATGAGAACCAGCTGACAGGAGGCAGAGGCCTCAGGGCCAGAGTGTTGCGTTCCCCCTGCTGGTTCTCCAGGCTAGTTTGTGTCCAGTGGGTTGTCTACCCTGAAGGCTACTGGTGATCAGGTGGATGGTTTTCTATGAGGACAAAGGACCTGTGGCCAGGACCCCTCTTAGGCGCTCAGTGGACATTGCCGCCTTTCTGACCATCATCAGGCCTCTATGTGTGGCTCCTTGGCAGGACAGCTGTGTCCTGGTAACAGCTTTTCTTGGCTTAAAACCATCCTACTGCTTAAGAAAGGTGACAATACAGTCAGGGTGCTGCTACTTGACTGGCTTGAGCTCTTCTGTGGAGCACTTAAAGCCTTGTTATTGTGAAAAGTATGTAGAACAGAGTAATGAGTTGGATAGTGGCGGCACACGCCTTTAATCCCAGCACTCAAAAGGCAGAGCCAGGCGGATCTCTGTGAGTTCGAAGCCAGCTTAGTCTACAGAGTGAGTTCAGGACAGCCAGGGCTATATACAGAGAAATCCTGTCTCGAAAAACCAAACCAAATCAAACCAAACTAAACCAAACCAAACCAACCAAGCAACCAAACCAAAAAATAAACCCCAGAGTAATGAATCTCACCCTTCTTGCCTGTCATTCCTGCTTTATAATTTGTTTTTGTTTTGATTGTGGTTTTTTGAGACAGGGTTTTTCTGTGTAGCCCTGGCTATCCTGGACTCACTTTGTAGACCAGGCTGGCTTGAACTCACAGAGATCCATCTGCCTCTGCCTCCCAGATGCTGGCATTAGAGAAATATGCCACCATGCCCGGCTTCCTGCTTTGCATTTTGAGCCAAAGACCAACATCTTATTCTTTTATCTGTGAGTGTTTTGAGTTTATAACACCCAAAACATACCTGAAATAGGAAATGCCTCCTTGCTTCCATTGGATGTCTATAGTATACATTTTTTTTTTTTTGTTGTTTATCTCTCTATTTAAAGTTTGTTTTGCTTTGTGTGTGTGGTGTGTGTGTGTGTGTGTGTGATCTTTTTGAGACAAGGTTTCTCTGTGTAGCTCTGGCTGTCTTGGGACTGTTGTGTAGATGAGGCTGGCCTTAAACTCAGATCTGCCTGCAGAATTCTGGGACTAAAGGTACGTGCCACCATGCCCCACTGTTTGGTTGGGTTTTCAAATCTTGTTTTGTTTGTTTTTGTACTTTTTTGAGACAGAATCTCAAGTACCCCAGACTGGCCTTGACCTTCAGACCTTTGAGCCTCCTGCCCCAGTCCTACCCCCCTCCCCCCATTTTTCAAGACAGAGTTTCTCTGTGTAGCCTTAGCTGTTCTGGACTCACTTTGTAGTTCAGGCTGGTCTCGAATTTACAGAGATCCTCCTGCCTTGGCCTCCGAGTGCTGGGATTAAAGGCGTGCGCCGCCACCGCCCTGCCTTGTCTTTTTTGTTTTTTTTGTTTTTGTTGTTGTTGTTTTTTTTTCCGAGACAGTTTCTCTGTGTAGCCTTGGCTGTTCTGGACTCACCTTGTAGAGCAGGCTGGCCTCGAACTCACAGCGATCTGCCTACCTCTGCCTCTCGACTGCTGGGATTACAGGCATGTACCACCACGCCCAGCCCTTTTTCTACTTTTGATTTATGGAAAAAACTGACTCATGCTGACAGGGTCTCTGGAGCCTTTGTGGCCAGTGACTACAAAGCAGGACATTCTTTTGTTTTTTTGAGACAGGGTTTCTCTGTGTAGACTTAGCTGTCCTGAACTTACTTTGTAGGCCAGGCTGGCCTTGAACTCACAGAAATACCCCTGCCTCTGCCTCCTGTGTGCTGGGACTAAAAGTGTGTGCCACCATGCCCAGAAAGGCAGGACATTCTGTTATTGAAGAAAGCTCCTTGGGACATCCACCTGACACTAGGTGTAAACTATTTTTTTCTCTTTAGATGTGGTTGTTTTAGATCCATTTCTGAGTAATAGGTGCTACATATTTTTAAATTTTTAACTTTGAGGCCAGCCTGGTCTACATAGTTCCAGAACAGCCAGGGCTACACAGGGAAACCCTATCTCAAAAAGAAAAAAATGTGAATGGTAAGTAGGTATGCTAGCTTATACTTGTAGTCTCAACACTGGGTAATTGAGGCAGGAAGATTTTGGATTTGAGGTCAGTCTGGGCCACATACAGAAATACTGTTATATAAAATAAAATTCAAGGGGCTTCTGGAGATTAAAGCACCAACCAAGGACCTTGCATACACTGGACCTAGGCTCCTACACAGATGGAGCTGATGGGCAGCCCAGGCTTCATGTGGGTCCTCCGCTAAGGGGAACAGCGGCTGTCTCTGACATGGACTCTGTTGCCTGCTTTCTGATGACTTCTCCTGGCTGGCCTGCCTTGCCAGGCCACAGGGTAAGAGGACTCCCTCAGTCCCGGTGCTACTTGATGAGCTGGGGTGGGTGGGTAGGAGAGCTCACATTTCCTGAGGAATAGGGGAGGGGGGAAGGGGAAGAGGAAAGGAGGGCGGGAATGGGAGGCGAGGAGGGAGTGGACTACAATTGGGATGTAAAGCGAATAAATATATAAATTAATAAAAAATTTAAGACATAAAAAACAGTATGAATAGGTAAATCTATTGAGGCAGAAAAAGATTAATAGGGTGGTGAGAGTAGACGGCTAAGAACTATGGGGCTTCTGTTTGGAATGATGAAAACATGATGAAATTAGTATGGATAGTTACACAGGCTTGTGAAGATACTAAAAATCAACAAGTTGTAAATTTTGAAACGTGACCTTCTGGTATGCAGTTTTTGTCTGAATTTTGTTGTTGATGAAAATAAGCTTTAGCTGTGTGGTGGTGGCAGCGCATGCCTGTAATCCCAGTGCTCGGGAGGCAGAGGCAGGTGAATCTGAGCCTGGTCTACAAAGTGAGTCCAGGACAGCCAGGGCTATGACACAGAGAAATCCAGTCTCGAAAAACCTAAAAGAAAAAAAGAAAGGAAGAAAATAAGTTTTAATTACACCAAGTAATAAAAATATATGAAAATGTAAAGAGTTTGGTCATCAGGAGGTCAGGTGTGGTAGGACATCCTGTTGTCCCAGTGCTTGGGAGGCAAAGGCAGGAGGATCATTACAAGTTTGGGTCCAGCTTGGCTTATATAGGGAGACAGCTCCCCCCACCCTTCCCTTCCATCTTGAGAGACAAAAACCCAAAACCTTTGAGGAAACTGTCTAGAAGATTCATCCTTGTCTTCTGTTCCTTCAGAGGCTTGACATGTGCTTTTTGTGTCCTTTCTCTCATTGGTATCTTCCTGTGAGCCTGTGGGCTGGAGCCTCTTGGTTCCGTTGTATTGACTATGAAACTGAGGCTCCCAGATGTTGAAGTGCTTTTTAGAGTCATATACTGGTGTGTCCAAAGAAGGGAAATGGGGATGTCCAAGACTGGACTCACGCCAGTTAAAAGATGGCAAGGAGTGGAGATGTAGGGCTTGGGGATGTTCAAAGCACTCATGGGGATCCAATGGATTGTTGGGGTTCTCCCTAGTTTCTTTCTCTCTCTCTTTTTTTTTTTTTTTTTTACGCCCCAGAGACAGGGTCTCACTATGTAACCCTGACTGTCCTGGAACCCATTCTGTAGACCAGGCTGGCTTTGAACTTAGAGACATCTGCCTGCCTTTGCCTCTTGAGTGCTGGGAGTAAAGGAGTGCACTGTTAGGCCGACTTGTCACCGGTCAGGTATGTGCACCCTAGAGGTTCCCCTGCCCCGGGCCCCCTGTTTTGGAGGGAAGCATGGGAATCTGTTATCAGACTTGGGTTCATGTCCCAGCCCTTGCAGTTCCCATGTGACCTTGGCTCAGTTTCCTTCCTTATACATAAATACCTTAAGGGGCCATACCTTAGGGTGGATTGTGGGTCCTTAGAGGTGAGGGCTTGTGATCATGGACAGGTTTAGGCACTGGCGCCCCTA
Organism: Acomys russatus; assembly: GCF_903995435.1. Taxonomy (NCBI): domain Eukaryota; kingdom Metazoa; phylum Chordata; class Mammalia; order Rodentia; family Muridae; genus Acomys; species Acomys russatus. The sequence continues at coordinate 11,724,777 of NC_067161.1, forward strand.
CTAACACTATAGCTGTTTAAGTAGGTCCCTTTCTCCATGATTTCTGGGGGGCTGTTCCCTTGTCCTTCAGTACCAGGCACCAGGAAATGTACCTTAAGACCATCCTGCTGTATTGCATGAGAGCCTGAGTGTGGGATGTGTGCTCAGGCCAGATGCTTACAGATAGGAGAAGCACAGGCCACTGTCAGCAGGCAAATTCCTGCCCGTGCCTCAACATCTAGATCAAGGGGACCAGGAGTCTGGCTCCACTGATGCCTTCAACACTGGGAGGCTTTGTGACCCATACCCCTAGCCCAAAACCCTTTCACCTCAGCGTGTGGTGTGCGGCGTGTGTGTGATGGGATGCTTGCTCCATTGCCCAGACTGGTCTTGAGTGGGCCCAAGAAATCCTCTTGCCTCAGCCTATCATGTATTGGGACTACAGGCATGCACCAAGGATGCTGGGCCCCCTCTAGTTTTTTGTTTTGCTTTTTGAGGCAAGTTCTCACTGTGTAGCCCTGGCTGGCCTAGAGTTTGCTGTGAAGCTGTCCTGGCCTCCTGAGTGCAACACCTGGTTTCTTTGTTTTGTTTTTTAAATTTTTATTTGCTTTAAATTTTTAATTTACTTTGGGGGGGGGGGCGTTTCAAGACAGGATTTCTTTAGCAGTCCTGGCTGTCCTGAACTTCTTTGTAGACCAGGCTGGCCTTGAACTCACAGAGATCTGCCTGCCTCTGCCTCCCCAAGCGCTAGGAATAAAGGCGTCATCACTGCCTGGCTTTTGTTTGTTTTTTCACTTTTTTTTTTTTTTTCTTCCTGTTTTGGGTTTTGGAGAAAGCTCCTACTATCTCATTCTGTATCTCTGACTGGTCTGAACTTAGTGGGTAGAGCAGGCTGGCTTCTAAGTTGGCATCAGTTCTGGTTCTGTCTCACTGGTGCTGGCATTACAGTGGAAACCAACATCCCTAGCTTCCCTCTTAAAAATCTCAGCTCTTATGTCGTCTTTTCTGCACTGAAGGGCGTATATGAAGCAGTAAGGCTGTGTTGGGATATCACAGGTCACCTTATTCTCTAATTTGGATGATGATATGATACTGCCCTGTGTTCTGCTCCATGTGCCCAGTGAACCTTGGCTTGCAATGCTGGCTTCTTGAGAGATTTTAGGAAAACCAAAATATATGTAAGCCTCAGTTTCCCCTTCCTGTTTTTGTTTTTGTTTTGAGACAGAGTCTCACTAGATATTCCTGTCTGGCTTTGAGCCTGGCATCAGTTTTCCTGCTCGGTGTCCCAAGACATGGGCCACCAGGCTGGGCTTCCTCTCCTGGGTTCTGCAAAAGCACTCCAGTTTCTCCATCCAACAGTGGGCAAACAGTGTCTCCATGTGGGCTTCCTGTGTTGCCTTCTTCTGCCTTCTCTGGCTGCCATTTTGGGACTCTCACTGAGTTATGCCTGACCTCCCTGAACTTTTCTGGGGCATAAGGGGCCATTCTGCTGCCTCCTTTCTTTTCTATCCAAAGTGTCTCTGCTGAGAGAGAGGGGAGCATAGCGACCCTGGCTCCTGAGGGAAACCCTGGCTGGGGTTGGGTTTCAACTGAGGAAGCCATTTTGGATGGAGACACATTTTCCTTTCTGGAACATTGCGGTGGCCAACATCAGCAGCAGGAGCCCAGACAGCCGGCCCGCCTAGTGCTCTGGAATGAAAACACCCTGCTTCTGCTGCCGTCTGGGGTGTTGGCTGTCTGGGGTGTTCCATCTTAGGCCTGGCCTGCCTCAGCTGTCCGTGTGGCTCCAGCTGGCCTGGTGTGGGCGCCACAGGGCGTGAGCAGTCTCTCTAAAGGACGAGATACAGCTGGAAAATGCAGCTCATGTCTTTTCTCGGAACACCTTGTTCTTTCTGGCTTGGCAGAAGTCTTCTTCATAAAGAGGCCTTGTGATGCCCAGGCACTAATTGCCAAGGAGAGGGGTGCACTTGGGGGTCAAGGTAGGCAGTGCTCACCCCCCCCCCACACTCCACCCCCCGACAGTCTTGGGGGTTGAATCTTGGCAGAATGTGGTGGAACAGAGGCTGGGTCCTGTGGGGCTACCTTGAGAAAAGCTTTGTCCTTCTGGCAGTGGCAGAAGCCAATTTCTCCTGGTTGCAGCCTTTAAGGTAATGGTTAGAGTAAGGGGCCACCCTGCAGCTGTAGGAGTAGAGAGGACTCAAGGGTCCTGAGCCCCCCATATTGCTTCATTGCCTGGGTAACGTGCTGGTTCTTGCTATTGGCCATGCCTGATCCCCAAGTGGTTGAGATAGGACTATGGCTGGACTGAGGCTCCTGCCCACTACAGGACACCACAGGCCCTAGAAAACTAGGGCAGCAACCAACTCTCACCTGCCTATTGACAGACACCCTTTCAACAACTTGGACCTACTGAGTGCGGCAGGCATGTCAGGTAGTGTGGAAGAGGAGGCAGGCTCTCTGAGCCCTTGCTGAGTATAATGGGACAGAGCAACCACACACGGTCCTGGCATTGTGTCACAGTGCATTGACACCAGGAGGTGGTCTGGAGGGAGGCTAGTGGCTCCAGTGCTGCTTGTTTTCCTTTTTTTTTTTGTTTTCCTTTTTTTTTTTTTTTTTTAAAATCTGAATGAGTGTCCTCAATGTCCCATTTGTATGGAGGTGAGCAGATCTTCCACCTCGATTGGTTTTGTTAACTGGGAGTCAGTGGACAGCTCTTGGAATAGCTATTTCTTGGGCAAGGCCAGGCTGTTCCCTCAGTATGAGGAGGACCCACTGCCTAGCACATTCCTTCTGGTTTTGGGATCTGAGTCTTTGATTCCTGTCCTTACCTATAGTTTCTTTTCTTTTCTTTTATCAGTTTTTCGAGACAGGATCTCTCTGTGTAGCCTTGGCTGTCCTGGACTCACTTTGTAGACCAGGCTGGCCTCGAACTCACAGTGATCCATCTGTCTCTGCCTCCTGGGTGCTGGGATTACAGGTGTGTGCCACCATGCCTGGTCCTCGCCTATAGTTTCAATGGAAACCCTAGGCAGGTCATGTCACCCCCAGCATCTCATTCTGGTGATAGATAGGAGGATGCAGTACTTGTGACCAAGGGTTCTGTGAGGACAAAGAGACCCTGCAGAACATCTTGTAACAATGTGGGGCCTCTTCTATCCCAGGCCCTGGGACTGTGAGGTCCTACAGCCTGGCAGAGGGGTTCTCTCTGAGCTCCTTACTGTGTGCCTAGTCCTGGTTTGGAGCCAGGTAAGAGATGGGCCTCAAGGTGCCTACAGAGTGATAGTAGGTATGGCTGGCCTCACTGACCCATCTCCCTGGAAAAACTGTTGGTATAATCCAGAGACTGCCCGCTGTCCATACCACCGCCAGTGCGCTGGGGTGGTTTTTTTTTTTTTTTTTTTTTTTTAACTCTCTCTTAAACTTGACTTCATTAATTTAAACATCATTTCCTGCCCTGGAAGCCAGCCTTGCTTGCCATAAATAGAAGGGAACAAAAAGCAAAGAGAACAAAAACAGAAGGAGGGTATTGGACTTCACTGGCTCTGCTGCTAGGCTACGAAAGGCCCGTTAGTGCTGGAAGGCGCTCAGCGTGAGGCCAGCCCAGGGGCTCAGCCCTCCGCCCAGACCCGAGACTGTGCCCTCATGGTGCTTTCCATTTCCTTCTGCCCTAGCTCCGGTTGGCGATGTTTATGGGGTCACCCTTGCTGGTTGAGGGGACTCTTCCCAGGGAGAGGATGAAGCTGGGCCTTGGAGGAGGACTGGGGGCTTCCTCCTTACCATGCTGGCCTAGCCTGCCAGAGGGAGGAGGCAGCTGGCTCCTGTGGAATGGTTACATAACATCCACAAGCGGCCCCTCAGAGCTGTTCCCCCGGAGCCCTGTTTCCAGCATGGCGGCCAGCAATGGGCTGGGGGGTGGGGGTGGCTGGCACTCACCCGTCTGTTGACCACATGCGTCTGGAATGTGCAGATGTTTCCTTTGGGGCTCCAGCTGGCCCTTACATCCCCCTACCCCTTACATCTAGACTGAGGAACGGGCACCTAGGCCACTCCTGACAGCAGAGGAGGAAGCCAAGGCTGCTTAGCTGTTGGTCTGGGTTAGAGGCTGTTGTGGGCAGCCTGTCGAGGGCCTCCTATTGCAGTTCTGGAACAGCGCTGGTTCTCACAGCTGGCCCATCTTAGTAAGGGCTTCCAGTGCTCAAAGTGACCCTCCTTGATCTCCACCTGTGCATAGACCCACACACTTGCCTTTGTATGCTTGCTGTCCTTTTTGCAGAGGGTTGCCCTGAGATTTCCTGCTTTCCCTATCTCACAGCATCACCTCAACTTGTATAGCCTGTGTGTGGAGGTTCAGGGATCCCCGTTTCTCTTTATTAGAGGAAAGTTGAGAGTCAGAAAAAAGATGTCTCTTGTGGGGTGTGAGAGCCCATGACACACTTGGGACAGCTGGGGTCCCTCTTATTGGGCCAGCTAGCCATAGAGGTGGCAGTATTGGGATATGAGTAGTTCTCAGCCCCTTCACCCACCAGAGTGTCTGTTTTTGTTTTTTCGAGACAGGGTCTCTCTGTGTGTAGCCTTGGCTGTCCTGGACTCGCTTTGTAGACCAGGCTGGCCTCGAACTCACAGTGATCCACCTGTCTTTGCCTCCCCACCAGAGTGTCTGATCTGGAAGGCAGGATGTTTACATGTATGGGGTACAGAAGGTCTTTATTCGCCATTCCCGACATAGTCACCCATTGCGGAACAGGAGAGGGCCAGCAGATAGGGCCAGCTGGAAGCACTCCACATCTGTGTGGAGACTGAGGTTATGTCCGTCCCAGTAATGCAGGCAGTATGAGGACAACCTGCCAGACTGAGAGATAGAACAGGCATCTGCGTGTCGCTCTGATGTGTGTGAATCCCAGCTCAGGTCCTCTCTAGCCTTAGCTGTGGGCCTTCTGTAAGTTGTTGGCTTAGGTCTTAGAGGGTCCAGAGTACCTAATTGGCCCATGCCCTCTGGGTGTGCTAGCTAGGCTACTGGCTCACCTCCTCATGGCAGGTAAGGGGTGCTGCCCCTTGCTTCTGTGTGCCTTCTGCTAGGATACCTTGTGCCTGCCTCTGTCTTGTCCCAGATCCTTACAGGGAATCCAAATATGGTTCCTGGGCATCAGACTATGGTGACATCATCTGGCAGGAAGTCAAGCCTTCAAAGATGGGGCTAGTCAGGCCTTGGCCATACTTTGAAAACAGTAATGGAAACACGGGAAATTTCTGTTCAGGACCTCTGGACAGGGACCTTGTGTGTCTCTCTACCCCTTATACCACCCTGTCCGATGCTCCTGCTATCCAACCCCAGGGGTTTGAGTCAAAGTCCTGTCCCAGGTGTCTTGTTCACCACCCTGGTCTTGGGGAGCTTGGTTGAACAGAGTCCATATGGCCCTGTTTCTTTTCTGGGCTATACCCCAAGTCCAGGTGAGGTCTGGGGAGACATACTACAAAGCAACCTCTGGGAAAGGAGCCTCAGTGGTACCACTGAGCTTGGTCTCAGTGGAGGACCTGGTTGGATGAGGAATTGAAGTGTTCTCAGATGATGGTGCCAGTACCCTGAGGCTCATGCTCCACCTGGTTTCTTAGGTGACCCTAGCTAGCAACCAACACTCAGGTGACTTTCTGAGAAGGTAAAATTTGGAAATACTAACTCATTTCTTTCCCTTTCCTCCTCCAGTCTTGGAGACTGGGCTAGAAAGCTTCCATGTTAGGGGCAAACGTAAGAGCTTGGCTATGTTGGTCTCTGTTCCTGCCTCACCAGCCTTTCCAGGATCACTGTCTACATCCTGGTTTCTCCAAAAAATGGAGGTTTTCTGTTGTCATCACTGTAGCCACTGCAAAGTCCTTGCTTATGTCTAACTGATGTTTCCCCTGGCATAACCATTGCCTCTCATTGGATAGCGAGGTCAGATGAGTCTAGCAGTGGGCCCAGGGTGGTGTCTGGGAGCATACTCAGGCATGGAGGCCAGGCCAGGAAGACCCTGGCCTCTGGCTTCAACAGCTGGATGGTCATGGCACCAAGTTCAGTCTTTTTCATGTCAGCCTAAACTCTGTTCATTGGGATGGTTCCTGTTGATCTTAATATGGGTGCTTTTAGTGCCACTTCCATATGAAGGAACACCCTTCTGTACAACATGCTTTCCTCTTATAGGCTGGCAGAGGACAGTGGGGCAGCCAGTATACAAGGCTGCTGTGTGTGCATGGCTGAAGACCACGGGGATTTTATAGCATCCTGGCCATTCATAGCCTATAAACTAGGACTTGGAGCTCTGCACCAGGTGCCTATATTTTATTTTTTGGTTGCTTTTTGAAAAAGATCTCTCTATATATAGCTCTGGCTGTCTTAGAACTAGCTCTGTAGACCAGACTGGCCTCCAACTTGGAGATCTGCCTGCCTCTGCCTCCCAAATGCTGGGATTAAAGGTGTGTGCCACCACTCCTGACAAGGAGCTTTCTCTTAGGTTTTCTCCAATTCTGGGACAGGATGAAGGAGATCCTTTGTTTTTTTGTTTTGTTTTGTTTTTAAAGATTTATTTATTATGTATACAGTGCTCTGCCTGCTTGTACCCATGCAGGCCAGAAGGGGGCATCAGATCACATTATAGATGGTTGTGAGCCACCATGCCGTTGCTGGGAATTGAACTCAGGACCTCTGGAAGAGCAGGCAGTTCCCTTAACCACTGAGCCATCTCTCCAGCCCTTGTTTTGTTTTTTGCGGCAGGGTTTCCCTGTGTAGCCTTGGCTGTTCTGGACTCACTTTGTAGACCAGGCTGGCCTCAAACTCACAGCGATCCACCTACCTCTGCCTCCCGAGTGCTGGGATTAAAGGTGTGCACCACCATGCCTGGCATGAAGGAGATCCTTTGCAAGAAGCATGTTCTTAATGGGATGTGATGCCCGCCAGAAAACTAAGTATAATCTTGTGGGGTGTGTGGGTCATGTGAATGAGAGACTGGAGGGACCCAGAAGTGGCCACTGAGTCAGGGTGATACAGGGTCTCCTGTCCTGGAAGCCTCACTGGACACTGGAGTATGTAAGCACAGAGAGCCTAAGATGTGGATGGCCAGGGTGACTGGAGGTTACCAGGAACCTGGAGCTGGGGGGTAGGCAGGTTGTTGGATAGAACTTTATACTGGAAAGACCTAAAAGGGCCCAGCAGTGCCATTGTTATTTGGTTTCTAGGTGGAGCCTACGTAATAGAGCCAAAGGATCTGTTATTAGAGTTGGGGCCTAGACTTCTGACACTAACACAACAACAAATTTAGTAGATGAAAAGCGTGATTGGATTGTTTTCATCTGTAGCTGTCAAGTTACTATGAAAGCTTTTTGTTTTGTTTTGTTTTGTTTTTTGAGACAGGGTTTCACTGTGTAGCCTTGGCTGTCCTAGACTCACTTTGTAGACCAGGCTGGCCTTGAACTCACAGTGATCCACCTACCTCTGCCTCCCTAGTGCGGGAATTAAAGGTGTGCACCACCATGCTTGTCCCAGTGAAAGCTTTCTGTAGCTCTTCCTTTTAATTGAATTTGTTAGCTACTGAGCTACATTACTAGCCTAAAAGGAGTCCTTGGCCTTTGCTGAATAGTTTATTCATAGGATGAGCAGCAAGAGTGGGTTAGATGAAGTACTGTTGCATTTCCAAGCCTAGAGTTTTGTTACTGTTTTGAGACACGTCACTACATTCCTGGAACTTCTTCGTGGGCTTACTGTGTGTGCCGCCTAAGCCTCCTGAGAGCTGTCACTCCAGATGTTTGTTGCTGCGGTAGCTCCAGCCTGTAGCTTGGCCTTTTATTTTGTGTGTGATCATTTGTGTAGAAGTTGCTTGTTTTGTTTAGAGATGGAGTCTCACTCTGTAGGCCTCATTGCTCTAGAACTTGTAGCAATTCTCCTGCCTCAGCTTCCAAGTGTGTGTGTTACCAGACCTGGCTATGTCTCTCTCTTAAAACAAGCAAAGCAAACTGATTTTAAAATTATATTTGTGTTTTGTGTGAGTCTGCCATGTATGTGCAGGTTCCTGTGGAAGCAGGAGGGGGGTGTGGGGCCCCCTTGGACTGGAGTTACAGTGGTTGTGAGCTGCCCAGTGTGGGTGCTGGGAAGCAGATATGGGTTCTCTGGAAGAGCAGCAAGCTTTCTCACTGCTGGATCCTCATCTCTCCAGTCCATGTCTCTTGTCTTGATGCTTTATCTGTGTGCTTGCCCAGGTTCATGTCTGTCCCAGGGATAGCGTGTTCTGGCTCCATCACAGGTTACAGGTGACTTGAGTGACAAGGCTAGGCTCTGAATCTTTTCGCACCGTAGTTGCTCTCATCTTGCTTCTTTCCTGAAGCTCTCAAAGGCCAAGGCCTTTCTGTGACTCCTTCCTCTCTGTCAGTCTTTCCATTCCGGTTTACAGATACAGTAGAAAGTACCACAGTTCATGTTCCCACATTTCTTTATTTTTATTTTTATGATGTATTTATTTTATTTTATGTGTATGAGTGTTTTTCCTGCATGTATTTCAGTGCCCCGCATGTGTGAGGTGTCCCAAGAGAGCAGAAGAGGGCATTGGATCTTCTGGAATTGGAGTTACAGATGATTGTTAGCTCTTAAGCTCTGAGGCATCTCTCCTGACCCAACATTTCTCTCTCTGTGTCTTGGGGGTGGGGGTGGGGGAAGAAGGGGGGCTGAAAAGGACAACTTCAGTTGTCACTTCTTAGGAATACTGTCCAGCATCTGGGTAAGGTGGCACATACCTTTAACCTCAACACTCAAGAGTAGTGGATCTCTGTGAGTTTGAGGCCAGCCTGGTCTGTGTAGTAAGTTCCAGGACAACCAGAACTACAAAGGGAGACCATGCTCAAAAAACCAAAAAAACCCAAAGAATAGTTTCCACCATATTTTGAGGTAGGGTCTCTCATTGGTCTAGAGCTTGCATAATTAGGGCAGGCTGGCTAACTAGCAAGTCCCAGGGCCCTGCCTGTCTTTACCTCCTAAGTACTGGATTACAGATATGCCCTCCCACATCTGGCTTTTTGTGTGAATTTTGGGGGATCAAACTCAGGTCCCCCAGCAAGCACTTTACAGATTGAGCTATAGCTCCATGTTCCATTCCCACATTTAAATTTTTTAATTTATTATTTATAAAGTATTCTGTGCACATGTGTGCCTACACACCAGAAGAGGGCACCAGATCTCATTGTAGATGGTTGTGAGCCACCATGTGGTTGCTGAGAATTGAACTCAGGACCTATGGAAGAATAGACAGCCCTCTTAACCTCTGAGCCATGCAGGGATACATGCCAGCAAAATACTGCATACATAATAAATAAATAAATTTTTTTTTAAAAAAAGAGAGAAAAGCCTGACGTTGTGTTGGAAATTTTCGCTGGTCACTCTTCCATCTTATCCTTTGAGGCAAGATCTGTCAGTCAAACCCAGAGCTTGCCAATATGACTAGTCTCAGTAGCCAGTGTTTCTGAAGGTTCTGGGGATCTGAACTTCATTCCTCTTGCTTCTGACTCAAGTACTTTAACAATACTGAGCTGGGGGCTGGAGAGATGGCTCCGAGGTTGAGAGCACTGGCTGCTCTTCCAGAGGTCCTGAGTTCAATTCCCAGCAACCACATGGTGGCTCACAACCATCTTTAGTGAAATCGGGTGCCCTTTTCTGGTGTGCGGGATCACATACAGACAGAACACTGTATAAATAAATAAATCTCTTAGAACAGTACTGAGCTGTATCCCAAGCCCTGAAGTCAGGGTTTTGATAATTGCATGTCATTACCAGCGCTGTGGTACAGGGTTATCCAGCAGGGCTCTTGCTCATTCATCTCATCTTTGTGCCCCCACTGCATCTTGGGAACATCTTGAGGACCTTCTTTTATGACAAGCTGGGCTCCACAGCCCCAGTGAACCCTGAACCATTTACAAGGTGTAAGGAAGCCGGGCGTGGTGGTGCACGCCTTTAATCCCAGCACTCGGGAGGCAGAGGCAGGCGGATCGCTGTGAGTTCGAGGCCAGCCTGGTCTACAAAGCGAGTCCAGAACAGCCAGGGATACACACAGAGAAACCCTGTCTCGAAAAACAAAACAAAACAAAAAAAAAACAAATACAAGGGTAAGGAGCTAATCCTTTTTTTTTTTTTTTTTTTTTTTTAATGGTTTTTTGAGACAGGGTTTCTCTGTGTAGCCTTGGCTGTCCTGGACTCACTTTGTAGACCAGGCTGGCCTCGAACTCACAGCGATCCGCCTGCCTCTGCCTCCCGAGTGCTGGGATTAAAGGCGTGCGCCACCACGCCCGGCAAGGAGCTAATCCTTGATGGTGTGGGACTCTCCTGTTGTAACTGAGACAGCCCAAGGCTCTCCTTTGGGAGAACGGCTGTGGGGCCACATGAAAGAATTATTATTATTATTATTATTATTATTATTATTATTATTATTATTATTACTAGTTGTTGTTGTTGTTGTTGTTTTTCGAGACAGGGTTTCTCTGTGTAGCCTTGGCTGTCCTGGACTCACTTTGTAGACCAGGCTGGCCTCGAGCTCACAGCGATCCACCTGCCTCTGCCTCCTGAGTGCTGAGATTAAAGGCGTGCACCACAATGCCTGGCCACTTGGAATTGTTTTTAGTGGCCCTGCTGTGTGGTCCTCAGTGTGGGGATGAAGTGTTAGCAGATTTCTACGGTCCCTATCTCTTCTACCTCAATTTCCCCAGATGAAGTGTTTCTCACATCTTTCATGAGAAAAGCCCTCTTGTGGACTGAGAGAATAGGATGGAGGTGGCTTGTGGGGTGAGAACATAGCTTTGGCTGCTGGGAAGTTCGTGCTGAGAACCAGGTATGCCCTGAGCTGGTTCAGAGCTCCTGTCCTGACCGTGATCACTTGTTCCTCAGAGACCTGTCCCACAACCTCCTCAAGACGCTGGACATCAGGCTCCTCGGGAACCTCTCGGCATTGGTGGAGCTGTGAGTACCTCTCCTTGATATGCTGTCACACTAGAGGTAACTTGGGGCAAGCAGGAAGAGCTACTTGTCACCAGAGGGTCACATTTCGCCCCATCCTCCTTCTTGCAGGGACATAAGCAACAATAGGATTTCTACATTAGAAGAAGGCGTGTTTGCTAATTTATTTAATTTAAGTGAAATGTAAGTTTCTTTTTGGGGGGGGGGTGTCTGTAACTGGACTCCTGTCCTTAACACCTTCTCTGTCCTGCTCTGTTCCCTACCCCCTCTGTTTTGAGAGCTGTGGGCAGTGGGAGGGTAAAGTGCACCCCTGTTGGTCTGGCACCCTATACCTGCTCCTCCCCTGCAGAAACTTGAGTGGGAACCCATTTGAGTGCAACTGTAGTCTGGCGTGGCTGCCACGCTGGGCAAAGGAACGGCAGGTGCATGTGCTACAGTCTGAGGCAGCCACGTGTAGGGGGCCCATTCCACTGGCTGGCCAGCTTCTCTTCAGTATCCCCTTATTGGACAACGCCTGTGGTGAGTGCAGAGGGTATGGGGCAAGAGGACAGGGGTGACAGTATTTCTTGTTATTGGGCAGGACCCAGGGAGAGTGGAGCCACCAATTTGGTGGCAGATGAGGCCCAGGAAAAGGCATACATGGGAAGATAGTGGCCAGATAGGGTCTAGAAGGCCTCTTGGGAGTGGGGGCTCTGACATGGAGTTTAAAGAAAGTTGGTGAGGGAACACGATGAAGCTGGGAGAAGATAAGCCCCTGGGACCAATGTATCTGTCTGTTCCCAGATGAGGAATATGTCGCCTGTGACAACAGCTCAGATGCTGTGGCAGCTGTGCCCTTCTTTTTTGCCCATGAGGGACCACTGGAGCCTCAGGCCTGCAGTGCCTTCTGCTTCTCAGCTGGCGAGAGCCTTGCGGCCCTTTCAGAACAGAACCAGTGCCTCTGTGGGACAGACCAGCGCTCCAACAATTCTGCGGCATGCTTGTCCTGGTGTTCCAGCATCTTGCTGTCCCTCAACTCCGCCTGTGGGGGCCCTACCTTGCTCCAGCACATTCTTCCTGCCTCCCCAGGGGCTACCCTGGTGGGGCTCCATGGACCCCTGGCCTCTGGCCAGCCAGCAGACTTCTACATCACTTCCCCCTTGCCCATTAGCTCTGCACGCTGGAACTTTGGAGATGGCTCCCCTGAGATTGACATGGCTGGCCCTGTGGCCACCCACTCCTATGTGTTACCTGGGAGCTATCACGTGACAGTTGTGCTGACCTTAGGGGCTGGCTCAGCTCTGCTGGAGACAGAGGTGCAGGTAGAAGTGGTACCTACTGTCCTGGAGCTTGTGTGCCCGTCCTCTGTACACAGTGATGAGAGCCTTGAACTTGGCATACGGCACCGTGGAGGCTCAGCCCTTGAGGTCACCTATAGCATCCTGGCCTTGGATAAAGAGCCTGCTGAAGGTGCCTACCCTGGTTCACCCCTCCTGCTTCCTCTTCTAAGCTGGGGTAGGGCAGAACCTGGCACTGTAGCCTCAGGCGTACCTTAATGTCTTGTTCTTTGCTTATCATCTGCTAGTGGTGCACCCACTGTGCCCCTCGGACACAGAGATCTTCCCTGGAAATGGGCACTGCTACCGCCTGGTGGCAGAGAAGGCACCCTGGCTGCAAGCACAGGAACAATGTCGTACCTGGGCCGGAGCTGCTTTGGCCATGGTTGACAGTCCTGCCATCCAGCACTTCCTGGTCTCCCAGGTTACTAGGTATGTGTCCTCAAACCCTGGAAAGACTGAAGTGGATGGAGGTTGCTCAGAATTCTGGGTGTGGGCAGAGCCTGAAGTCTGTAGAGTCTGAGGAGGAGAGTTCAGGACCTTTGTCCGGTTCCACAGGAATCCTTTGCTGGCAGCTCTAAATGTAACAGCAGATGTGGGTTGGGGCAGCTTCTCTAAATATTTCTAGGAACTATTTCAGGTGAAGCTGGGTCAAGGCCCCAGTCTTTCCTATCCTTATAGGGGAGGACCCTGAGTCCTGCTGAAAAGACTAGTTCTTGGTCCCCACTGGCTGTACTTCCTCCTTCTCATACCCCTATGCTCACTACCCTTCTATACACGCACGCACGCGCGCACGCACGCACGCGCGCGCGCTATCCATCTGTGGGAAGCCTGTCAGGCTCCTATGTTCTGCCCAGGCTCGTGGAGACATATTCTGGGGGCCTAGGATCCTCTTTGTCTGGGGTGGGTGATAAGGGTACACTCTACCTCTTGTAGGTGTCTGCTTCCTGGGTAGGGTAGGAACTCCTCTCTTGTGGGTGGTCATATTCCTTACGTTGCCTATGTTGAGAATGGGAAAGAGAGACCCAGAGTGGTTAAGGAGCTGCTCCCGGGTTATCCAGTTAATGGGTAACAGTGCCTTACATGGAACTAAGGCTCTACGAGGACTCCCTCCCAGTGTGTGTGTCCAGCCTTATGCCCACACCTAAGCGTGTACCTCTGTGCATATATGCCCACCCTGGGCCATGGGCTTCTAACTCTGGCCTCTAGAAGGGCCTCTCTGCATTGACAGGAGAACCCGTAGGTAAGCCAGTCTTGGTCGTCTGCTGCAGCCTCAGAGTTTCCCTTCAGGGTAAGGACTGGTGGCCCATGATCCATGGCCAGATCTGACGTGGGTCCCCCAAGAAGGCGGGTCCCATAAACACGATTCTCGATGAATGTGCCCGTGAGCCTGGGTCTGTGGCCCTTTCTGGGTAATGTTTCTGAGGCTGTTTTACCACTTGGAAAATGAGGCTGGTATGGCCCATTTACCAGGGGGTTCTGTGGCATGTCCCCAGAGGTAAGGCAGAGCTGCCCCTAATGGCCTGGCCCTTCCTTGAATCTGCCTGTAGGAGCCTGGATGTGTGGATTGGCTTCTCATCTGTGGAGGGGACAGAGGAAGGCCTGGATCCCCAGGGTGAGGCCTTCAGCCTGGAAAGCTGCCAGAACTGGCTGCCTGGGGAGCCACACCCAGCCACAGCAGAGCATTGCGTGCGGCTGGGGCCAGCTGGGCAGTGCAACACAGACCTGTGTTCAGCACCACATAGTTATGTCTGTGAGCTGCGGCCCGGAGGTATGGACTGCTGGGTGGCAGGAGCTGCCCTTCCCTGTGCTTCTCCTCTCAGGCTCAGTATAGACCATGTTTGCTGAATGTTTGTTCTTGTCCCTGGGTTGGGGCTGAACCAAAAGAAATAAAGACAGAGAGAACAAGATGAGAGGGTCCAGATGGTTATGCCAGGTGGTTTGGCCCTAGGTCCAGCCCAAACCTGGATGTTTCCCCAGTGTCACCTCTGCCTGGTACTGGTACCTCACTGCATATTTACCACCCCTAGGGCCTGTGTGGGATGCTGAGAACTTTCTCCTGGGAGTGTCTGGTAGAGGCCTGTCTGGACCCTTGCATCCACTGGCACAGCAGGAAACCCTGCAGGGCCCTCTGCAGCCCGTGGAGGTAGGCCTGTCTTTTCGTGTTCTGCAGCTTTGGCAACTCAGAGGCCTTGCATCACTCTACTGCTAAGAATGAAGCAGGGGGCTGGGGATATGCTCAGTAGGAGAGCAGTTACCTAGCATTAGTAAGGATCTGGGTTCAGTTCCTAGCCCTAACCTCAAAAAACAAAACAAAACAAAACCCCTCAAGTTGGTTTTGGTAGAACTTGTTAAAATTGTTAATGTGCCCAATGTAACAGTTAGAAAAATACTCAAGCTGGGCCAGGTGACACAAACCTGTAGTCCCAGCACTCTGGGAGGCAGAGGCAGGTGGATCTCTTGAGTTCGAGGCCAGCCTGGTCTACAAAGTGAGTCCAGGACAGCCGAGGCTACACAGAGAAACCCTGTCTCGAAAAACAAAGCAAAACACCTCAAGAGTGCAAAAGTGAAAAGTGTCTAGTTCCACCTGAAGATTTTTGCTCAGGTAAATTCTCATTCCTTCCCCCCCCCCCCCAAAAAGTCTTGCTACATAGCCCAGGCAAGCCTTGAATTTGTGATCTTCCTGCTTCTTCAGCCTTCCTGTTGTTCCCACCAAGTGACATGAAGTGAAGTTCATGGTGCACTTGGAAGAGCTGTCCTTATGCCACAGTGGGCAGATCTTTTGAACTGAGGCCGTCTCGTCTTCTCCAGGTCATGGTGTTCCCGGGCCTGAGTTCTGGCCGTGAAGCCTTTCTAACTGCAGCAGAGTTTGAGACCCAGGCGCTCGAACGTCCTGTCCAGCTGCGTCTGCAGGTGTACCGGCCCTCAAGAGAAGCAGGTGGGGCAGCTTCAGTAAGGGATAGGAATTGGAGGCTTAGGTGGGCTGTCTGAATCCTCTCATGCCTTCTGACCCCAGCCTCGAGGTAGAGTTATGGCAGGTTCTACAGAGTTGCCAACTCCTGTTCCCTTGTCCCAAAGATAGATTGGGTGGTGCCTGCTTGGGCATGTTCTGGTGGCCGGGGAGTGATGATGGGGACTGAGGCACTGCTTATCCAGGCCTGGTTTTATGGTAGATAAGTGAAGCATCACTAATGGTAGCTTGTTAGTGAATCAGGTTCCTGACATCCTTCCTCTCCTAGCAGTGGCCCCAGAAGGCAGCAGTGAGCTTGACAATAGGACTGAGCTGGCTCCCAAGTGTGTGCATGAGGAACACTGGTGTCCCATCGCCAATGCCTGTGTACCTTTTGATGCCTGCAACCCTCATGCCTGCATTAATGGGTCCGTGTCAGGGCTGGGACTCCCCAGGGCCAGCTACACACTGTGGAAGGAGTTCCTCTTTTCTGTGCCTCCAGGGCCTCCCACACAGTACTTGGTATGTGTCCTGGTGTGGGCCTGTATGTGTCTTTAGGCTGCCTCCCGCTGTCTGTCCAAGACCCTGGTCTCTCATCAGGCTTCTTGTGTGTGTCCAATAGCCTGGCCTTGCATCCTGCTCCAGTACCCTGTTTATCTCTTCCTCAGCCTCTGTCCTTGTATCCCTGACATGGTTTCTCTGTGTAGCCTTGGCTATCCTGGACTCGTTTTTATAGACCAGACTGACCTTGAACTCAAAGAAATCTGCCTGTTTCTGTCTCCTGAGTATTGGGATCACAGGCATGCACCTCGTGCCCAGCCTGTCCGTGTATCTTCTGAGTAGGAACTTTACCCTTCCTTGGAGCAGCTACCTGCTTACTGTCCTTTCTTTCCACCTGTGACAGTCACCCTCGCTACATCTTCCCTGTGCATGTCTCCTGTATTAGTGTCCTGTTTGTTTCAGCCATGAATACCTTGGGGCAGGGTCTCCATGAAGCACCATTGACAGTGCTGAGACCTGAGATGGGTGTCCTGTCCACTCCCGCACATGACGTAACACTGCCTCCCTCTTCTATAGGTCACCTTTCATAGCCAGGATGTTCCTGTGCTCCCTGGTGACATCATTGGCTTACAGCATGATGCTGGCCCAGGTACCCTTCTGCACTGTCCACTGGCTTCCAGCTGTCCTGGCCAAGCCCTGTACCTTTCCACCAATGCCTCAGATTGGCTGACCCACCTGCCTATCCATATGGAAGAAGCCTGGGCTGGTCCTGCCTGCTCTCTACAGCTGCGTTTGGTCACGGAGCGACTCACCCCGCTGCTGGGCCTTGGGTCTAACCCTGGACTACAGCATCCTGGGCGCTATGAGGTTCGGGCGACAGTGAGCAACAGTGTGTCCAGGCACAACCTGTCCTGCAGCTTCAATGTGGTCTCCCCAGTGGCTGGGCTGAGAGTCATTCACCCTGTTCCCCTGGATGGCCACATCTATGTGCCAACCAATGGCTCAGTCTTGGTGCTTCAAGTGGACTCCGGTGCTAATGCCACTGCCACAGCTCATTGGCTTGGGGGCAACATTAGTGCTCCCTTTGAGGATATCTGCCCTTCAGAGGTAGATGTTCTTAAGCACGATTGCACTGAAGAGGCCAATGGCACCCTGTTCTCGGTGTTGGTGCTGCCCAGACTCAAGGAGGGGGATCATGCAGTGGAGATCGTAGCACAGAATGGAGCCAGCCAGGCCAACCTCAGCCTGAGGGTGACAGCTGAGGAGCCCATCTGTGGCCTCCGTGCTGTGCCAAGTCCCGAGGCCCGAGTGCTGCAGGGCATCCTGGTGGTAAGTGTGTACTACAACCCAGCCCTTTAAATGGTAAAAGCAGGGAGCCCCCTCCCCATTGAGGAAGGAAGCCGTCCAGGATGACAGGACCTATTACACGGTTTCCAGGGTGACCTATTGGGGAGCCCTTGTCTGCTTAGTGGTGATTTCTCTCCTAGTGGTACTGGAAATGGCACTGAAGGACTCATGCATGGTAGGCAGGTTTATTGTTGTGAGCTACACCCAAGTCCCATTTAGCAATTTGTAAGTTACTAAAGATCACAGCTACAGCAGCTGCTCGATAGACTCAGCCTTTTCAATCTTAAGGTTTTATGAAACACTTGATCTCTCTTGCCCCCACCCTTCCCTGAGCTTCCACGAGTCCCCATGTGTTTCTGGGCTGTCTGTGGAGCTTGTAGCTACCTGATACATGTGCCTGTTGAAATGGGATCTGAAAGCTCAGAGGGTAACTGCTAGCTACCCTAGCACCTTGGGGGATGGCACTGTCCTCGTCTTGGGCGTGCTCACCCCAGCACCAGCAGTTATTGAAAGGGCCATTTCTCTCCATCTCTCATGACCTGTCCAGTTGCATACTGTGCCTTCCCCTGTGGATACACGTGCTCTGCATTGACCGGGGTCAACTTCCAAGACTGAGGCCCATTGAGATTCAAGTGCTTTCCCAAAAGATTATCCATCTGAGAAGGAAGCTTATGAGGACTGCCTGGTCAGGGTGACTCTTTGTGGCTGATGCTAGGTCCATTCCACAAATGCAGGGACTGAGGGAAAGAAAGGTATAAGCTAGACCACCTGGCAATAGATTAGAGAGGTGGTCTTGATGCTGGCTCTAAGTAGCCAAGGTTGGCCTCCATACTGCACATCTCCTAAGCCAAGACGATACTGGATACTTCCCTGTACTCCTTTATTTACATGGGTGTCTTGCAGGCAGGGCTCAGCTGGTAGACTCCATTGCTTACCCTGCACCACACACAAAATTCTCAGCAAGTCTGAGGAGAGCAGATGGGGTCAGGGGCAGAGTCACCTTTAGGCTGGGGCAACATTACAGCTTTGGCCAATGCCATGTTCTTTCCCTAGCGGTATAGCCCCATGGTGGAAGCTGGCTCGGATGTGGCCTTCCGGTGGACCATTGATGACAAGCAGTCCCTGACTTTCCACAACACTGTCTTCAATGTAATCTACCAGACTGCTGCCATCTTCAAGCTCTCGGTAGGCAGGGGCCAGTGGAGGGAGGCATGGGGTCCTGGGATATCTGGGTGCTCACTTTTGCCTTCTGTTCTGCTTTGCTTTGCCCCTGAGGACCCTGCTGCTGCTGTGGGTGAGTGTGGGAGGCTGCTGAGTCGGGGCTCGAGGCCTTTCACCCATTGGTCTGTCCTTGCTGTCTCTGGGCCATACCCACTGATGCCTGTCTCCTCAGCTGACAGCCTCTAACCATGTGAGCAACATCACCGTCAACTACAATGTCACTGTGGAGCGGATGAACAAGATGCGGGGGCTGTGGGTATCCGCGGTACCGGCTGTGTTACCCCCCAATGCCACACTGGTACTGACGGGTGGTGTGCTGGTGGACTCAGCTGTGGAGGTGGCCTTCCTGTGAGTGCCTCTGGGCCTAGTAAGGGGAGTGTTTAGCTGAACAGGGCCTGGGTTGGGCTGGCCCCTAGTGTTTGTCCTGGAATCCTGGCTCAGAACTGCAGTTTCCTCCTCTATTGGGAGTACTGGTGGGTAGGACCATGTGAGGGCCAGAGGTCATGGTATAGTAGTGCCAAGGGTAGTACCTTGAACCCATGAACCAGGAGAGAGTGATTGTGGAAGTTGCTTTCAGAGCCAGGGACTACCCTGTCCACTCATCTTGCCGCTCACTGTCTGCCTGCTGCCCTGGCAGGTGGAACTTTGGGGATGGGGAGCAGGTACTCCGCCAGTTCAAGCCTCCATACGACGAGTCCTTCCAGGTCCCGGACCCCACAGTGGCCCAGGTGCTGGTGGAACACAATACCACGCATATTTACACCACCCCAGGTGAGGGGCGGGCCCATTGCCTTTCAGGTCCTGAGCTTGGGTATGACACTCCCACTTTGACATAGCCTGGGTTGGTGGAGTAAGGCCCTTACTTTGGTAAAGGAGGGGCACCCACATATTGAGGAGTGGGGGGATGACGGGGTCCCTGAGGCCTCAATTTAAATTTGCCAGGAGCTGGGTCCTTTGGTCTCCAACTTTTAGTCTTTCAGGAAGAGTTAAGATGGGGTCATTGTTTAATTATTTTACAAATTCCTGAGGCCGTATACTGCAGTAGCCCCAATTCTCCACTCAGCATGTGAAGCTCGTGCCATGCTCTCACTCCTGCTTGTGCTGATATTTGCTTCCATGTTCACCCTTACGCATTTGTGCTTAAGGAATAGTCCTGCCCGCTTTCTTGCTCATTACGGACTCTTGGGTGCTCTTCCCTGTTCATGTGCTGGGTATGGACACCTTCTGGGCCTGGTCCAAGGGCATAGCTGATCAGGCTTTGAGAAAGACTGTCCCCATGCGGGGATTCTGTGAGTAAGAAATCCCATTTGGGCCTATCTTCACAGGTGAGTACAACCTGACCGTGCTTGTGTCCAATACCTATGAGAATCTGACACAGCAGGTACCCGTGAGTGTGCGCACTGTGCTCCCCAGTGTGGCTATTGGCATGAGCAGCAACGTCCTGGTGGCTGGCCGACCCGTCACCTTTTCCCCAAACCCACTGCCCTCAGCTGAAGGTGTCCTATATACATGGGACTTTGGAGATGGCTCTCCTGTTATAACACAGAGCCAACCAGCACTTAACCACACCTACACCGTGACGGGCACCTATAGAATCAGCTTGGAGATTAACAACACAGTGAGCAGTGTGGCAGCGCATGCCGACATTCAAGTCTTCCAGGAGTTGCATGGCCTGACTGTGTGCGTGAGTCCATCTGTGGAGCAGGGAGCCCCCATGGTAGTAAGTGCTTCTGTGGAGTCGGGTGACCACGTTACATGGACGTTTGACATGGGAGATGGCAAAGTATTCACAGGCCCGGAGGCCACAGTAGAGCATGTGTACCTTCGGGCCCAGAACTTCACAGTGACAGTAGGAGCAGCCAGCCCTGCTGGCCACTTGTCCCAGAGCCTGCATGTGCAAGTGTTTGTCCTGGAGGTATTGCGCATAGAACCCTCCACCTGCATCCCCACTCAGCCCAGCGCTCAGCTTATGGCCCACGTCACTGGGGACCCTTCCCATTACCTCTTTGATTGGACCTTTGGGGACGGCTCCTCCAACGTAACTGTCCATGGGCATCCGGTAGTGACACACAACTTCACTCGGAGTGGCACGTTCCCACTGGCATTGGTCCTCTCAAGTCATGTGAACAAGGCACATTACTATACCAGCATCTGTGTGGAACCTGAGGTACGGAACGTCAGCCTGCAGCCTGAGAGGCAGTTTGTGAAGCTTGGGGACGAAGCCTGGCTGGTTGCCTACTCTTGGCCCCCATTTCCCTACCACTATTCCTGGGACTTAGGTACCGAAGATGCTACCCACACCCAAACTCGGGGCTCTGAAGCAACAGTTATCTACCGAGAACCAGGCTCCTACTTGGTGATAGTCACTGTGTCCAACAACATCTCTGCTACCAACGATTCGGCCTTTGTGGAAGTTCAGGGGCCTGTGTCAGTCACTGGCATCAGGGTCAATGGGTCCCATGTGCTAGAACTGCAGCAGCCTTACCAGTTCTCAGCCATGGGCAGTGGGAGCCCTGCCACCTACCTGTGGGAGCTGGGAGACGGCAGCCAGCAAGAGGGCCCTGAGGTCACCCATGCCTACGGCAGCACTGGTGACTTCACTGTCAGGGTGTGTGGCTGGAATGACGTGAGCCGCAGTGAGGCCCAGCTCAATGTCTCAGTGAAGCAGCGTGTGCGGGGCCTCACCATCAACGCCAGCCGCACAGTGGTGCCCCTGAATGGCAGCGTGAGTTTCAGCACCTTGTTGGAGGTGGGTAGTGATGTGCACTACTCCTGGGTGCTCTGTGACAGATGTACACCCATCCCAGGCGGCCCCACCATTTCTTACACCTTCCGCTCAGTGGGTACCTTCAACATCATTGTCACAGCTGAGAATGAGGTGGGTTCTGCCCAGGACAGCATCTTCATCTACGTCCTGCAGCTTATCGAGGGGCTGCAGGTGGTGGGGGGTGGTGGCAGCTGCTGCTTCCCCACCAACTACACACTGCAACTGCAAGCGGCAGTTAGGGATGGCACCAACATCTCCTACAGCTGGACAGCCCAGCAGGATGGTGGCCTCACCCTCATTGGCAGTGGCAAGAGTTTTTCTCTTACTGCACTCAAGGCTAGCACCTACATTATCCATCTCAGGGCCACCAACATGTTGGGCAGTGTCTCAGCCAACCGCACCATAGACTTTGTGGAGCCTGTGGGGGGCCTAATTCTATCTGCATCCCCCAATCCAGCTGCTGTCAACGTGAGCGTCACCCTTGGTGTTGAATTGGCTGGTGGCAGTGGTGTTGTTTATACTTGGTACCTGGAGGAAGGACTGAGTTGGGAGACTTCCACGCCATCCACCACCCATACCTTTGCTACAGCTGGCCTGCACTTGGTCAGAGTCACAGCTGAAAACCACCTGGGCTCAGTCAATGCCACAATTGACGTGGCCATACAGGTGCCTGTGAGTGGCCTGAGCATCAGAACCAAAGAGCCAGACAGCACCTTTGTGGCAGCTGGCTCCATTGTATCCTTCTGGGGTCAGCTGGCTGAAGGTACCGATGTGAGTTGGTGCTGGACCTTGCCAGGTGGCAATAAGTACAGCCAGTACATTGCTGTGCGCCTCCCGACTGCTGGCAACTTCTCTCTACAGCTTAATGCTTCCAATGCAGTCAGCTGGGTCTCAGCCACATACAGTCTTACAGTAGAGGAGCCCATAGCGAACCTGATGCTGTGGACCAACAGCACAGTGGCGGCTCCTGGGCAGCCAGTCCACTTTCAAATCTTGTTTACAGCGGGCTCTGATGTTACTTTTCGACTTCAGGTTGGTGGGTCTCTCCCTGAAGTGCTTCCGAGTTCCCACTTCTCCCACAGCTTCCTTCGGGTTGGAGACCATATGGTGACTGTGCAAGCTGAGAACCATGTGAGCCATACCCAGACACAGGTTCACATCTTAGTGCTGGAGGCTGTTGCTGGGCTGCAGGTACCCAACTGCTGTGAGCCGGGCGTAGCCACAGGCACCGAGAAGAACTTCACAGCCCGGGTGCAGCGGGGCTCCAGAGTTGCCTATGCCTGGTACTTCTCCTTGCAAAAGGTTCAGGGTGACTCGTTAGTCATTTTATCTGGCCGTGATGTCACCTACACACCTGTAGCTGCAGGGTTACTAGAGATCAACGTGCGTGCCTTCAATGAACTGGGTGGTGTGAACCTCACACTCACGATGGAAGTCCAAGATATCATCCAGTATGTAACACTTCAGAGTGGCCGCTGCTTTACCAACCGCTCAGCCAGGTTTGAGGCCGCTACAAGCCCCAGTCCTCGGCGTGTAGCCTATCACTGGGACTTTGGGGATGGGACTCCAGTACAGGATACAGATGACTCCTGGGCTAACCACTACTACCTGCATCCTGGGGACTACCGTGTAGAGGTGAATGCTACAAACCTAGTGAGTTTTTTTGTGGCACAGGCCACAGTGACTGTCCAGGTTCTGGCCTGCAGGGAGCCTGAGGTGGAGGTAGCCCTGCCCCTGCAAGTGCTGATGCGGCCCTCCCAGCGCAACTACCTGGAGGCCCATGTTGATCTACGCAACTGTGTCTCCTACCAGACCGAGTACCGATGGGAGATATACCGTGCTGCCAGCTGCCAGCGGCCGGGACGTATGACTCAAATGGTACTGCCTGGTGTGGATGTGAGCCGGCCCCAGCTGGTGGTGCCACGGCTGGCACTGCCTGTGGGCCACTACTGCTTTGTGTTTGTGGTTTCGTTTGGGGACACACCATTGGCACGGAGCATCCAGGCCAACGTGACAGTAGCTGCTGAGCGTCTTGTACCCATCATTGAAGGTGGCTCATACCGGGTATGGTCAGACACGCGGGACCTGGTGCTGGATGGGAGCAAGTCCTATGACCCTAATCTGGAGGATGGTGATCAGACACCACTCAACTTCCACTGGGCCTGCATTGCTTCAACACAGGTCAGCCATGGGGACTTAGGGTGACGGGTCCTCCCTGCCTCTGTTCTCTCATGCTTCGTGTCCAGTAAGTGCCTAGCACTTGTATTATTCCTGGGGTCGGGCTTAGTGCCAGTGTGGGGAAAGGTCTTCTAAGCCAGGCTCTGCTTCTAGGCTGGTTAGATGTCTTGTACCCCATTTCCCTTATTTGCTGTCATAGAGTGAGGCAGGTGGCTGTGTGCTGAACTTCGGGCCCCGCGGGAGCAGTGTGGTCACCATCCCCTTGGAGCGCCTAGAAGCTGGTGTGGAGTATACCTTCAACCTCATAGTGTGGAAAGCAGGCCGGAAGGAAGAAGCCACCAACCAGACGGTGGGTTGTACCCCCACCCTCCCAGTGTGTCCTTACACAAGGACAGTCCCTGCTCAAGCTGGTCTGCGTCACTCCCAGTTCCAGGACTGGGACTGTGAGTGGCCTCCAAGCTTGTGCTGGTTGGTACATCACACTCAGCATTGCTTCTAACTGAAAACCTAGGACATAGCTTAGTAGTGTGACATTTCAAAGGACAGGTAGGTAGGCATGGTGGCACTTGTATAATCCAGCACTTTTGAGAGTGCAGGCAGGAAGATCAAGAGGTCTGATCTCATCACTAACATAATGATAATCTGTGTCTAAAAACCAAAACAAAATTTAAGTCATACAAGCACTCTGGTTTGTAAAAAATGAATTTTATGCTACCAGCATGAAAGGCCAAGAGCGAGAAGCCAAGGGCCTTGTCTCCCTGTAGCAGCAGCTGTCCACATAGCATGTCCTTACTTCTGGGGCCAGTGAGCCAGTTCTTGTTCTCAAACTTCTTCTCTGGACCTCCCAGAAAGGTGAGGACCAATTCTGTTGCTGTAGGATGGGTCCTGCCAGTGTGTGTGGAAGGGTGCTGGGCACTTCTTGTGCCTCAGATGGGGGTTGTCTCCCCAGCACCAGGCCGTCTCAGGTCACCTACCTGGAGGTGGTCCTACCTAGTGAAGTCTTCTAGGGAAGAGGGCACTCAGTAGGTCCTCAGCCACTCAGCCAGTATCTCTGGGACAGGGCTATGTAAAAGAGAAAAAAACTAACCTTGCTTCCATCAGTGGGTTGCCATGCTCCTACTGCCAGGCCAGCAAGGCCCTGACTGAGCCCTGGCATGCCCTTCTGGGTTTTACTCAGCTCACTCACCTCACTGCAGCCCAGAGGGACAACCTGGAATTTAGGCCAAACAGAAGTGGCCTGGTCCAGGAGACTTTCCCAGCACACACGGGGGTGAGGGAAGGCTGGAGCCTCCTCGTGACTCTCTTGTCCTTTCCAGGTGCTGATCCGAAGTGGGCGGGTACCCATTGTGTCTCTTGAGTGTGTATCCTGCAAGGCACAAGCAGTGTATGAAGTGAGCCGCAGTTCCTATGTGTACTTGGAGGGTCATTGCCACAACTGCAGCAGTGGCTCCAAGCAAGGGGTGAGTAGCAGTTAGAGGGCAGGTCTCCTGGGAAGGTACCCAGGGCACCACTCTGACCACGCCCTCCCTGCTTCCATCATGCAGCTCTGGGCAGCGCGAACTTTCAGCAATAAGACTCTGGTGCTGGACGAGACAACAACGTCCACGGGAAGTGCTGGCATGCATCTGGTGGTGCGGCAGGGTGCACTGCGCGATGGGGAGGGCTACATCTTCACACTCACTGTGCTGGGCCACTCAGGTGAGGAGGAGGGCTGTGCCTCCATCCGCCTCTCACCCAATCGCCCTCCACTCGGAGGCTCCTGTCGCCTGTTCCCATTGGATGCTGTACGTGGTCTCACCACTAAGGTGCACTTCGAATGCACAGGTGAGTGTGGGTTACTTGGAGAGGCTGGTGTGGGCCTGGACTCTGTACTGATGCTATGTGTCCATAGGCTGGCGTGATGCAGAGGATGGTGGCGCCCCACTGATATATGCCCTGTTGCTGAGGCGCTGTCGCCAGAGCTACTGTGAGGATTTCTGCATCTATAAGGGCAGTCTCTCTACCTATGGGGCTGTCCTGCCACCTGGATTCCGGCCCCTTTTTGTGGTAGGCCTTGCTGTGGTTGTACAAGACCAGCTGGGTGCTGCTGTTGTTGCACTCAACAGGTGAGCTGAACCCTGGGGTGGGAACACAAGCTGACCACAAACTGCTTACAGCCTATTTCCATTTCCACCCTCCAGGTCTCTCACCATTGTCCTGCCAGAACCCAGTGGTAATCCTGCAGACCTCATACCCTGGCTGCACAGCCTGACTGCCAGTGTGCTGCCTGGGCTACTGAGGCAAGCTGACCCTCAGCATGTCATCGAGTACTCCTTAGCCCTCATTACTGTGCTCAATGAGGTCAGTGCATACAGTCTGAAAAGGATCCCTCAGACGTGTTCCGTGATTGGGCTAAAACCATACACCTCAAACCAGTAAAGTTCCCTAATGTCTCGGAATGCCAACTCCTATCCCTTGTAGCTATCACATGCTGGGTCCCTCCGAAGGTCAGCTTACCCACAGTACGCTCTTGATCCCCTGAGCCCCATACATCCTTGATCTCTAAATCCCTGTCCATGCCTCACAGCTGCGCTCTAGCAACCTTTCCAAATATCACAGGGAGGCCTGTCCTCCTCTCACAGTTCTCTTGTGTCCCCTGCCTCCTCCAGTATGAGCAGGCCCCAGATATGGTGTCGGAGCCCAACCATGAGCAGCAGCTGCGAGCCCAGATGCGAAAGAACATCACAGAGACCCTGATCTCCCTCCGGGTTAACACCGTGGATGACATCCAGCAGATCACTGCTGCATTGGCCCAGTGCATGGTAAGACAGGTGCCGCGTGAGTAGGCCTTCCAGACTGGGGGCTCCTCCTGCTCTGTGCCAGTTTTCTGCAGCTGCACTGTGGTCTCCTAGTATGAGCTCTTCTGGAGATTATAGGGTGTCCCTGGATGGGAAGAGTAGTCCAGGTGTGTGTGCCCTCTCCTCAGGCCTGTAGTCATGCCCTACTGGCTTACCTGACATGGCCTTATTGACCTATGAAATACCCATTTTTTAACCTGTAGACTTGTGAGCCAAGGGGGCCATATCTGATGGGAAGGCACTGTGTCAGGGTGGGGCTTAGTATAGAGGCCAGGAGAACAGTCAAGTCCTCAGAGGACAAAGATTCAGAGAGCTCTGGGTGGAGACCACTGTTAGCATGGTGGCTTTCTATGCCCTTGTGTATATTTAGATTTGAACTCTAGCCAGGGCCTTGATATCTGCTTTGCTTCTAGCTATGGAAACAGATACCTGGGTGATCAGTATGTAGGCCACAGGAAGAACTTGGCTGCGTCCTGGGGTTGGGTGGAGCCTTAGTAGGGAAGGCATAGTAGTCTTCCCTCTAGGCAGATGCTCCACGCAGGGTTAGAAGCAGGAAGCTGCCTGGAATCCCAGTCAGTATGAGGAGGCAGGACCATTTAGTTGTGTGTGTGGGTCCCGTAGATGTCATGAGTCTGTGCCCTGTGGATGGGTGCAGAGGCCATGCTGATCTCCTTTGCAGGTGTCCAGCAGGGAGCTCATGTGCCGCTCATGCCTGAAGAAGATGCTGCAGAAGCTGGAAGGCATGATGCGCATCTTACACGCTGAAACCACGGAGGGCACGGCGACACCCACCACCATTGCCGACAGCGTCCTCAATATCACAGGTGCGCAGCTGTCCTCCCACCCCGCCTCCCCTCCAGCCCTTACCACATCTTCTCAACACCCTTACTTCCTCTGCCTGTCCCAGGTGACCTCATCCACCTGGCCAGCTTGGACATACAGGGCCCACAGCCCTTGGAGCTGGGGGCTGAGCCGCCCACCCTGATGGTGGCATCCAAGGCCTACAACCTCTCGTCGGCCCTCATGTGCATCCTCATGCGTTCCCGAGTGCCCAATGAGGAACCTCTGACCCTTGCCGGCGAGGAAATTGTGGCCCTGGGCAAGCGCTCAGACCCTCTCAGCCTTCTGTGTTATGGCAAAGCCTTGGGGCCCAGCTGCCACTTCTCCATTCCTGAGGCCTTCAGTGGGGCCCTGTCCAACCTTAGTGATGTGGTGCAGCTCATCTTCCTTGTGGATTCCAACCCCTTTCCCTTTGGCTACATTAGCAACTACACTGTCTCCACCAAAGTGGCGTCCATGGCATTCCAGACACAGACTGGTACTCAGATCCCTATTGAGGAGCTGGCTACAGAGCGTGCCATCACAGTGAAGGTGCCAAACAACTCAGACCAGGCTGCCCAGGGCTCCCACAACCCTGCGGGTTCTACCATTGTGCAGCCCCAGGCCTCAGTCAGTGCTGTGGTTACCGCAGACAACAGTAACCCTCAAGCTGGGCTGCATCTAAGGATCACTTACACAGTGCTTAACGGTGGGTGCCAGGGGTGGGCGCATGACCAGCCTATCTTTCTTGTGTCTTTGTCCCTGGGGAGGTGGGTATGTATGTAGATAGCATTCCGTTTACAGTCACCGGTCCTTGGGGTCTGGCTAACACCCGGTTTTCCCTGCTGCCTTGGTTCCATGGAGCCCACATGCTATGGCCATACAGAAGCACGTGATGACTTCCGTGTGGAGGTTCCTATAGCCCTCTGCTTACATGGCCCTTAAGCCCCTTGGCAACAACTTGCAGAGTTTCCTCAGGGTGATGAGCTTTTTGGTGGGTGTTTGATACTGTCTATGCTGCCCCCAGAGCGCTACCTGTCTGAGGAGCCTGAGCCCTATCTGGCTGTGTACTTGCACTCGGTGTCCCAGCCCAATGAGTACAACTGCTCGGCCAGTAGGAGGATCAGCCTGGAGGTGCTTGAGGGTGCTGATCACAGACCCTACACCTTCTTCATTGCCCCAGGGTGAGTGCCTCCACCAGGGCCACAGAAATGGGGTTGCAGAGGGAAAGGAAGGGGGGGAAGGATGAGTGCAACGTGGCCTGCAGTAGCCGTAGGTATGTGGACTTGATGGAACCAGAGCAACAGGAAGGCTGGGCATGGCACTGGTAATCAGAGCCTTGGAGTCTGGATATGACACTGCTTTGTCCTCTGTAGGACTGGGGCCCTAGGCAGGAGTTACTACCTGAACCTGACCAGCCATTTCCATTGGTCTGCACTGGAGGTGTCTGTGGGTCTCTACACATCCCTGTGCCAGTACTTCAGCGAGGAGATGATGATGTGGAGAACTGAGGGGATTGTACCCCTGGAGGAGACTTCACCCAGCCAGGCTGTCTGCCTTACCCGCCACCTCACCGCTTTTGGCGCCAGCCTTTTTGTGCCTCCCAGCCATGTCCAATTCATCTTCCCTGTGAGTTGATGCCCCTGTTCCAAGATGTCTTTCCATACTGAGAGGGCCCACGGCATGAGCTGAGGCCACCTGTACCCGACGGCTCTTTTCTTCCCAGGAACCATCTGCGAGCATTAACTACATTGTCCTGCTGACATGTGCCATATGCCTAGCGACCTATGTGGTCATGGCTATGATCCTTCGCAAGCTGGACCAGCTGGACATTAGCCGCGTCCGTGTCATCCCGTTCTGTGGGAAGGGGGGCCGCTTCAAATATGAAATACTGGTCAAGACAGGCTGGAGCCGAGGTTCAGGTAAGGAGAAGAATGATTGGGTGGGGACTTGGAGCCTACGCTGGTGTAGACCCTCCAGCCTCAATTCTGCACCATCTGGAGATTATGCTCAGTACTCAATATGTCAATAAGGACTTAACTCCGAGACAAGAAAACAGCAAACATGGAGGTTGTGGGTGTAGCTCAAGGGCAGAACACTTAGCTAGGATGCACAAGGCCCTGGGTTCATCCACAGCACTGCAGAGTACAAAGAGAAGCTTCTGTTCACTTGTCTTTCTTGAGAAAGACAACAGATCCAAGAGCCAAGAAGGTGCTCCTCATTCTGCAGAATGTCCTCACATACAGGTTCAAACTGCACTGTTGTAGTTGCTCTGCAACTCTTGCTTAGTGTTTGTTTATTGGCTGGGGGCAGAGGGCACGCTCGCTGTGTACCTCTGGTTGGCCTGGAACTCCTAGGTAGACCAGGCTGGCCTCACAAATAACCCTCTGCCTCTGCCTCATGAATGCTGTGATTTTTTTTTTTTTTAAATGAGTGCTGCGATTAAAGGTAAAGGCATATGCCACCGTTCCGGCTGGTGTTTATTATTAACATTAAAACTCACTATTGAGGCTGGAGAGATGGCTCAGTGGTTGAGAGCACTGACTGCTCTTCCAAAGGACCTGGGTTCAATTCCCAGCATTCACATGGCAGCTCAAAACTGTCTGTAACTCCAAGATCTGATACCCTCACACAGACATACATGCCGGCAAAACATCAATGCAGTAAAATAGAAATAAATTATTTTTAACAACAAAAAAAACCCAACTCACTTGTGGGGCTGCTGAGATGGCAGAACAGTAAAGGTACTTGCATCAAACCTGGTAACCTGAGTTTGATTCCTAGGCCTCACAAGGTAAAAGAAGAGAACAGACGCTGTAGATAATCCCGTAGCCTCCACATGTACACTATAGCTTGTGTTCAGTAAATAAAATACAATAACACAGGTGCTCGCTGCCAGTGGTCGTGCACACCTTTAACCCCAGCACTTGAGAGGCAGAGGCAGGCAGCTCTCTGAGTTTAAGGCCAGCCTGGTCTACAGAGCAAGTTCTAGGACAGCCAGGACTACACTGAGAAACCCTGTCTTTGGCTGGGGGTGTTCACAAGCTTGGGCTTCACAGTAAGACCCTGTGCCAAATGCAGAGACACACCCTGGAAGTGAAAGCATTTTGCTTGCTTCTGGAATCTTCAAAATATTGTGAACACAGTTACTCCAGTGACTTCTGAGACAAAGTGTAAGCTCTGTCAAGGGTCATAGTCCAAGTTCAAATTGACTTCCAACAGTTTTCTTTTTGCTGTGAATATTATACAATTTCCCTGAGAGAGCTCTTTGGGAAACTTTCACCAACTTTCACCTGCCTAGACTGCGCACTGCTTTTTGGTGACAACTTCCCTCATTTACATGGAAAGTCTCTCTTGACAGAGGCAAAGGCAAGAGCTCTTACTTCAACAACTTTATCTTTTATTCTAACTTTGTTTCAGTGTTGCCACTTTACTCTCATGGTGTGTGTGCCTGAGGTGGGCCCGGGGACTCCTGCTGAGCACGTGTTCTGCCCCTGAGCGCGACCCCACCCACCAGCCATGCTTTCATTATTGCTGGCCAGTTTTCTGTTTTAAAAGTTGAGGGTTCAGCCAGGCGTGGTGGCACGCGCCTACAATCCCAGCACTTGGGAGGCAGAGGCAGGTGAATCGCTGTGAGTTCGAGGCCAGCCTGGTCTACAAAGTGAGTCCAGGACAGCCAAGGCTACACAGAGAAACCCTGTCTCGGAAAAAAAAAAAAAAGTCGAGGGTTCATGTCTAGTGAGTAGGAAATTACCTAGCCATATAGCTGTTGTCTAGGGGACCTGGTTACTGCGTGGTGGTAGCCTGTCACATGATAGGCTAGCAGGTTTATGACCCTGGCTACCCCTGCTGCTGTGGGATTTGTGTTTGAGCTATGCAAGCTGGACCTGGTAGTGTGAGCCCATAATCCCAGCTACTTGGGAGGCTGAGGCAGGGGATCACAAATTCAGGCAAGTGAGGGCAAGTTCCAGGCTAGTTTGGGCAACTTTGTATATTAAAATAAATTGTTTTTGAAAATGGATAAGGACAAAACTCAGAGACAGGGCACTTGCCTGTCGTGCATATCGCCCTGGGTTCAATCCACATTACTATAAAAGTAAAAAATTTAAAATATGTTTAAAGCTAAGGAGTACTGTATTGTTTGGCAGACAGGGTGAATCATATGAGTTTTGTATATAATAATAACAAACCCAGAGTTCTCTGCTCTTTAGGCACCACGGCTCACGTAGGCATCATGTTGTATGGAGAGGACAACCGTAGTGGTCACCGGCACTTAGACGGTGACAGAGCCTTTCACCGAAACAGCCTGGACATCTTCCAGATTGCCACCCCACACAGCCTGGGCAGCGTGTGGAAGATCCGAGTGTGGCATGACAACAAAGGTCTGAGTGAGAGCTGTTGCCACCCCTGCCTCCTGCCAGCCTGTTTCAGTCCTCACTGGGGTCCCTTCTTCCACAGGGCTCAGCCCTGCCTGGTTCCTGCAGCACGTCATTGTCCGGGACCTGCAGAGTGCCCGCAGCACCTTCTTTCTGGTCAATGACTGGCTATCTGTGGAGACTGAGGCCAACGGGGGCCTAGTGGAGAAGGAGGTGCTTGCAGCAAGTAAGGCTCCTACCTGCCCAGGTGGTGGAGGCAGGAAGGAGGGGTGCTGTGATGGATGCTTAACCCTCCTGAATCTTCTTCCCAGATGAAGCTGCCTTGTGGCAGTTCCAGCGCCTCCTAGTGGCCGAACTGCAGAGAGGCTTCTTTGACAAGCACATCTGGCTCTCCATATGGGACAGGCCGCCTAGGAGCCGGTTTACAAGAGTCCAGAGGGTTACCTGCTGTGTCCTCCTCCTCTTCCTGTTCCTGGCTGCCAATGCTGTGTGGTACGGGGTCGTGGGAGATACGACGTACAGGTGGGCCTTGTGAGGGTGGATGGTCCCCTGGCTGACTTCTTTCTACTCTTTTCCCAACCCATCCTGTCTTTTCTCTCTCACCTCAGCATGGGGCCTGTATCCAGTTTGGTCCCACCAAGTGTCGACACAGTTGCTGTTGGGCTTGTGTCCAGTGTTGTAGTCTACCCTGTCTACTTGGCTGTCCTCTTCCTCTTCCGGATGTCTCGGAGTAAGGTGCGCTGGGCAAGGGCTTTGGAGCTCTGAGGTGGAGTATGGTTTGTGGTGTTTGGTGTGGCAGCCAGAGGGAAAATCTAGAAACCAAAAGTGATTCTTTGAAAAGGTAGACATCAGCTAAGCCATCAGTTAGATTGACCAAAGGGGAAGGCATTCAAATTACCAACACATAAATCAGAGGAGACATCTTGGTATTTGTAAAGAAGTAGATGGAGTTGGAAGCAGATTCCGTGAGCAGCTATACACCAGCAGCAGATTGGGACACCTAGAAGAAGCAGTTGATTGCTAGAAATATGCAGACTCCCAATACCAATTTAAAAAGAACTCAAGAGCCGGGCGTGGTGGCGCATGCCTTTAATCCCAGCACTCGGGAGGCAGAAGCAGGCGGATCGCTGTGAGTTCGAGGCCAGCCTGGTCTACAAAGTGAGTCCAGGATGGCCAAGGCTACACAGAGAAACCCTGTCTCGAAAAACAAAAAAAAAAAAAAAAAAAAAAAAAGAACTCAAGTAGGAGGGCAGTGGTAGCACACACCTTTAATCCCAGAGCCAGGCGCATCTCTGAGTTCAAGGCCAGCCTGGTTTCCAGAGCAAGTTCCAGGACAGCCAGGGCTACACAGAGAAACCCTGCTCAGAAAACTAAAAGAAAAAAGAATCGAATACCCCTCAATATTTCTAGAACAAGTAAAGAGCCCAGGTAGTCACTCAGAGTCATCACAAAGATGAGAGGGGCCCGTGGCTTCCCACCCAGCTCCAGCAGCCATTGGAAGCTAACATGACTGTTCTTCCCTCACAGGTATCTGGGGATCAAAACCCCACACCCACAGGGCAGCAGGCTCTAGGTGTGGACAGCTACCTGGACCCATCTGTGCTAGACAGCTCTATCCTCACACTGTCTGGCCTCACAGAGGTGAAGGCTCCCCAGGGGCTCGAGGCAGGCTGAGCTGGCTAGGGCAGGCGGGCTGTCATTTCTTGCTGCATGCACACTCACGTACTTTCCCCTTCACAGCAGGCCTTTGCTGGGCAAGTGAAGAATGACTTGTTTCTGGAAGATGCTAAAAGGTGAGGCTACCTAGAGAAGCTGTGAGCTTTGTTTGGCCTAAGTCAGCAGGCCATGTTGGGGTGTTGGGCTGTATGTCCTCATCCTGTCGTCACGCATTGTTCCAGGAGTGTGGCTGCTCAGAAGCTGTTGTGTCCTCATGCATAATGCTTCCTGTGCTGCTGTGACTAGGCTTTGGCCAAGTACATGTAACAATGTCTATGTTGTCCACAGCCTGGTGTGCTGGCCGTCCAGCGAAGGCACTCTCAGTTGGCCAGACTTGCTCAGTGACCCATCTGTTGTGAGCAGCACACTGCAGCGAATGGCCCAGGGCAGGCCTGGCTGCATGTTGGGCTCAGAGGAAGATGGTGCCTCACTGGTTAACCCTTCCTTGCCTGCCAAGTACTTGACAGCATCAGGTGAGCCAGAGGTGGGAAGGAATGGCTTCCAAGCTTTAGGAGAATGCAAGGTACCGAGTGTCATGCCACTGTAATACTGTGTGTTCTCTCTAGATGAAGACCTGATCCAGCAGGTACTAGCTGATGGGGCCAGCAGCCTGGTTCCCACGCAGGATGCCCTCACAGAAACAGACCTGCTTACTAGCCTGGGAGTGCCTGGCGTGGTTGGAAGGAGGTAGGGTGTTTGGCGTACTGTGCTATGGGCCCTGGGCCTGCCTCCTGGCCGCCCTGTAGCGGGGAGTTAATGGGATCCCCTCAGGAACCCAGCACCCTTTAGAGAAGTGACAGAAGCATGGGGCATTTCAAAACTGGAGAGGCAACCAGCATGTACCCCAGGGGCTTGGTCTGGGGAGATACTTTGTTTTGTATTTTGAGGCAGGGTCTTACTGAATAGCCATGAGGGAATTTTGATTTTGAAGTCAAAACTGAGCAATCATGGGAAGTTTTTAAATATCTTATTTTCACTTTGAAACTTCTTTATTTGAATGCCTAAGAGTTAACAAGTTAACGGGGTGTAGTGGCACATGCCTGTAATCCCAGCGCTTGGGAGGCAGAGGCTTCTGTTAGCCGGGCGTGGTAGTGCTTCCATGCCTCTAATCCCACAGAGAAACCCTGTCTCAAAACAAAGAAAAAAGGGGGCATGTGGTGGCACACACCTTTAACCCCAGCACTTGGGAGGCAGAGGCAGATGGATCACTGTGAGTTCGAGGCTAGCTTGGTCCACAAAGTGAGTCTAGGACAGCCAAGGCTACACAGAGAATTCCTGTCTCAAAAAAATAAAAAAACTAAACCAAACAACAACAACAACAAAAAAAACACCAAAAAAAGTTTCTTGCTTTTACCAAGTCAGTGACAAGAGTTCATATATTCTTTTTCTCATCTGTATCTGTTTCAGTGTCTACATTTTCATTCTTTTTTTTTTTTTTTTTTTTTTTTTTGAGACAGCGTTTCTCAGTAGCTCCGCCTGTCCTAGAACTCTTTGTAGACCAGGCTGGCCTTGAACTCACAAGAGATCCGCCTGCCTCTGCCTCCTGAGTGCTGGGGTTAAAGGCTTGCGCCTCCATAGCCTGACTCATTCTAAATTTCAAACAACCAGAAATTAGTGATGAATGAGCCACACCAGAATGTGGAAAGGGAGACGTCTCTGAATTACTTGACGGCAGCACAAAGGGCTTAATGGAGAAACCGTGACATAGGGAGTTGCTAGTCACTGCTTCCAGTGCCCCACCTGAAGCTCTCCCACAGCTGTGCTCCTCCCCCAGCCGTATTCCTGAGACAGAAGTCAGCTTCGTGACTCACACAGCTGTGAGCTCCTAGCTGCGCCTTCCATCCCATGCCCCTTTCTGCCTGGACCGTCGCTAGGGCCCGTCCTGTGGGCTCTCTGCACCACCTCTGTGGTTCTCTGATCCTGCTCTCCTGGCTCCCTCCTTTTCCAGCCGTATTCAGTGCTTAAAAGGACAATAGGTACCCGGCAGAGTCCAGTTGTCCTCATCCCAGCCTCACGGCCGGGCTGATGGCCAATATCCCCCAGGAGTGTGTGGTCTTCCAGTGCAAGGCAGAGGCCACGTCTTTTGTTACCAGCCCTGTTAGCAGCACACTGTTGGGCCTATAGATACCCACTCAGTGACTCTGCAAGGAAACTACACAGGGCATAGTGCCAGGGCAGGCGTTGCTGGGGGCCATCTTTAAAGTGGCCTCCCACACTGCTGCCCCACTGCTCAGCATGCCGCTTCCCCAGCTTCTGCCTCCTGCGTCTGCTGCTCCCTCTGCCCAGAGTCCTCCTCCCCAAAGAGGTGCTCCATTCATCCCTTCCTTCCTGTCTTTGCCCTGATGTGGCTTGAATAGAGCTTGGCTTTGCCTATTATGGGCTGGATTCAGTGAGGTCTCACCACGTGAACCTGAAGTGTGCTCACTCACATGCTGTGCCTTTCCAGCCCCTTCCTGCTCCCAAAACACTGACGCGTTCCTGCTGTGTGCGCAGAGTACAGACACTTTGTTCTTTCCACGTTGTGCACAGAATCTCCAGCAGTGCCTGGCATCCAGTTGAGAATGGATCCATTCCTGCCAACTGATTTACAGTAACAGGCACAGCTTGCTCATGCAGCTGAGTTCTATGAAAGCATGGTGCTCTGTGCATGTATCTCGTGTGTGTGTGCGTGTGTGTGTGTGCGCGCGCGCGTGTGTGTGTGTGTCGGGTTTTTATTTTGTTTTTGTTTTTTTTCAAGTCAGGTTTTCTCTGTGTAGTCCTTGCTGTCCTGGACTCACTTTATAGAGCAGGCTGGCCTGGAACTCACAGAGATCCACCTGCTTCTGTCTCCCTGAGTGCTGGGATTACAGACGAACCACTGTGCCTGATTTGTGCTATGTATCTTTACTTTCTTTTTCTAATTTACTTTTTAAATATTTATTTATTTATTTTATGTATATGAGTGCTCTGTCTTCGTGTGATGTTGTGAGCCACCATGTGGTTGCTGGGAATCGAACTCAGGACTTCTGGAAGAGCAGACAGAGTTCTTAACCACCAAGTCATCTCTCTAGCCCTTGTACTATCTATCTTAGTGGTGTTTGCTCCGTATGTATCTGTAGACAGATACACATTGGATGATATAAGAACTATTGTGCCTGTTAATGTGCACACTCCTCAGTGTATGGGAATGCTGATATTAACTGTCCTCAATTTTTAAACTCTTAGCTAAATACTTTATGACTTTTACATTCAGCAAAGTTAATTTAATGGGGAAAAGAACCATTATTTTCAGTTATTTCCTATTCTGTGAGTGCTTACCTTGATGAACCCATATATCTTTCCTCATGAGCTGGCACAGCTCAGTGGCAGGTGAATTTGGTGTGGAACGTGCAGTTAATAACCCTGGGGGCACAGAAAGTACCAGCAGGCATGGGAACTTTCCCCTCAGACAACATGACAGTCTCATGCCTTCTTTTTGCCCTCTTAGCCTTGCTTCCTTTTTTATTTATTTGTTTTTGAGACAGAGTCTGACAATGTACTTGGCTAGCCTGAGCTCACTGTGTAGTCCAGGCTGGCCTTTTAAAAATCACCACCACGCAGCCGGGCATGGTGGCGCATGCCTTTAATCCCAGCACTCGGGAGGCAGAGGCAGGCGGATCGCTGTGAGTTCGAGGTCAGCCTGGTCTACAGAGTGAGTCCAGGATAGCCAAGGCTACACAGAGAAACCCTGTCTCGAAAATTTAAAAAAAAAAAAAAAAAAAAAAATCACCACCACACAGGAATGTGCGTCTCTGTAGCATTTTGCCGGGCAGTGCTTGAGAAGTGCTTTCAAAGGTTAGATGGAACACAGTCGTGGGTGGCTGGTGTGAGGTTGGAGAAAGGCCACCAGGTTGTGCCAGAGCCAAACATGTACGATACGGACTTCGTGGTCTGTACAGAAGCAGGGGCAGAATGACCATGGTGTCATACAGTCCTGGAAACACATTCGCCTGGCTCAGGACTCTTAAGATGCTGAAGGAATTGCTCCCAGACCAGTGCAGACTGTTACCACTGCCTTTCCTTCCTGGGAGGATGGGTAAAACTCATGGCCCCTTCCTGCGCCCAGGTCCAGTGTTCCTGGGGAGAAGCCGGAAACACTGATGCTGCAGACACTGGGGGAGAAGAGGCCACCCAGCACGGGCCTGACTTGGGAACGGCCCCCAGTGACAAGGCTCTCCAGGACAGGTACGCTCACCTTGAGCAGGACATCCCTTCCAGGCCCTCCCAGGCTAGCAGCCATGCAGCTGTCTGTGTGTCTCCAGGACTGGTGGAAGGTCTTCGGAAGCGACTGCTGCCTGCCTGGTGTGCCCCCCTGGCCCATGGCCTTAGCCTACTCTTGGTAGCCGTGGCTGTAGCGGTTTCAGGATGGATTGGTGCAGGCTTCCCTCCCAGCGTGAGTGTCATGTGGCTTCTCTCCAGCAGTTCCAGCTTCCTGGCCTCATTTCTTGGCTGGGAACCCCTTAAGGTAAGAGGGCTCCTGGAGGGGAGGGGGGCTGCCAGTCCCATGCTGCCAGCTGATGCTCCTGCCACGCCAGGTCCTGCTGGAGGCCCTCTACTTCTCACTGGTGGCCAAGCGGCTGCACCCTGATGAGGATGATACTCTGGTAGAAAGCCCAGCTGTCACACCTGTAAGTGAGCGTGTGCCCCGTGTGCGCCCTCCCCATGGCTTTGCACTCTTCTTGGCAAAGGAAGAAGCCCGCAAAGTCAAGAGGCTCCATGACATGTTGAAGGTGAGTGCTGGCCACAGGCAGCCCTACATCATCTGTTTGCTCCACTCTGACCTCCAGCAGGCAGTCAGGGCTTTGCATCTCCTGTCCTGTTACCCGCAGGGACACCCCCCCATCTGTGTTTATTGTACATCTCAAGTTCCCCCACTTAGCCTTGAGGGTGCTGTTTTGAGCTGTTTTAGTTCTCAGAGCCTGTGCCTCTTCCCTCAAGAGGAGTACTAGCCATAGGAGTGTGCTGCTATTCCTTAGAAGAGACACCCTCACATGGGTACTTTTGGTTTTTGGGTTTTTTTGTGTTTTCAAGACAGGGTTTCTCTGTGTAGCCTTGGCTGTCCTGGATTCACTCTGTAGACCAGGCTGGCCTCGAACTCACAGAGACCGGCCTGCCTCTGCCTCCCGAGTGCTGGAATTTAAGTCTGCCCGGCTAAGGGTAGTCTTAAAACCCTGCTCTGGCCCCGTGGGATGGGTCAGCTGACGGGAACCATCTACCCCTGTCCCCAGAGCCTCTTGGTGTACATGCTTTTCTTACTGGTGACGCTGCTGGCCAACTATGGGGATGCCTCTTTCCACGGTCACGCCTATCGCCTGCAGAGCGCCATCAAGCAGGAGCTGGCCAGCCAGGCCTTTCTGGCCATCACCCGGTAGGGACACTCAGGACACACACGTCCATGCACTGAGCCAGGGTGGCACTGATTTGTTGTCTTTAGTCCATGCCATCCTGTATGGAACATTTGGAAGTGTCTAGAATCAAGGGTGCCCTTCAGTTCATGGACCACATGTAACCCAGGGTACCTACAAACAAGTCCCGACACAAAATCCTAAATTTGCCATTAAAAGCATGAGATGTTTTATGTTTGTTTTTTTAATTGTTGTGTCTGTAGCTCAGCTGTACAGTTCTTAAGCATGAACTTTGTAGACCACAACATGTCACAGTGTCATACAAAATGAACCTGTGTGATGCTCTTGAACTCACTGGGCTGTGGGCTAGAAATCCTTGTGTGGCCCCGGTCAGCAAGGATGGACACCCCTGATCTAGACACTTGTTTGGTTGTTAGGACCAGAGTACAAGCTGGGGTATCCAGTGGGTAGAGAGTCCGGACACT
The DNA here is from genome assembly GCF_903995435.1 of Acomys russatus. Taxonomy (NCBI): domain Eukaryota; kingdom Metazoa; phylum Chordata; class Mammalia; order Rodentia; family Muridae; genus Acomys; species Acomys russatus. The sequence continues at coordinate 11,763,592 of NC_067161.1, forward strand.
GCTTAGTCTTCTGTGGTGCACAGCACAAACCCAGGACAGAATGCCAGCAGTCCAAGAGTAGGGAACATGGGTCCAGCATCGTCTTGTCGGCCTGGACCTCAGTGACTGACTCTTGCTGCAGGTCTGATGAGTTCTGGCCATGGATGTCACACGTACTCTTGCCCTATGTCCACGGCAACCAGTCTAGCCCTGAGCTCGGGCCTCCACGGCTGCGGCAGGTGCGGATGCAGGAAGGTAAGCTGGCACGGTGGCCATGCTTATACCCTGCTTCTTCAAAGCAGCCCACAGCTGAGCTATTTGAACTCTGCTCGACTATCCGACCTTTGTTCTCTTCTGTAGTTCTCTTCTGCTGCCTTTCTACAATATGGTAATGTTTGCTTTATGGGTGGCTAGGAGGATACAGGGAGCTCACAGCACAGGAGTGCAGCTGAGTTGAACAGAGCGTTGCCCATTGGTTACCGTATGACCTGAGCCCTGGCCCTCTGCTTTCTAGCATTCTGCTCAGACCCTTCTAGCTCGAAGCACACGTGTTCCACCGCAGGAAGCTGGAGCACCAGGGACTATGGCATTGGCTGGCAGAGTGTGGTGCAGAATGGCTCTGAGACGTGGGCCTACTCTGCACCCGACCTGTTGGGGTGAGTAGGACAGGGGCCTAAAGGCCCCACGTGGGTGAGGGATGTTCTCTAGAGGGTCTTCTGGCCTCATGGGGGACATGCCTTTCAGATGCTCTCAGGACTAGAGAGTTTTCAACACTGCCCTGTCTTCACAGCGCCTGGTACTGGGGCTACTGTGCAGTGTATGACAGTGGGGGCTACATACAGGAGTTAGGTCTGAGTCTGGAGGAGAGCCGGGAGCGCCTGGGCTTCCTGCAGCTGCACAACTGGCTTGACAGCAGGTGGGTGTTGAGGGGGAAAATGAGCAGAAACTGAGCTACTCCGTTGCCTCACTCCTAGCCAGGTGTCCCCATGCCTAGCCTGGAGTCCCCTGTGGGCCCCTCTCCCTGCCATGGCTCGTATGTAACTGGCCAAATGCAGTGGCCACTTCCCACCCTGCATCCTGCGCTCCTGCACACACGGCCCCTCCTGCTGACAGCACCCTCCCTGCAGGAGCCGTGCCGTATTCGTGGAACTCACCCGCTACAGCCCTGCTGTGGGGCTACATGCTGCTGTTACACTGCGCCTCGAGTTCCCTATAGCTGGCCATGCACTGGCTGCCTTCAGTGTCCGCCCGTTTGCCTTACGGCGACTCAGCACCGGCCTGTCTCTGCCACTACTCACCTCGGTATGCCCTCCCACTCCGTGTCTGTGCTCAGGGTCCTGGTCATGCCCCACAGGAATCTGAACACTCCTGACCACACCCCTCACATACCTCCTCTCCAACTCCCCCAACCCAGGTATGCTTGCTGCTATTTGCCCTATACTTCGCCGTGGCTGAGGTGCACACCTGGCGCAGAGAGGGGTGTGCACGCTCTGCAAGGCCTGAGGCCTGGGCACGGTGGCTCCTGGTGATGCTGACAGCAGCCACAGGACTGGTCCGCCTGGCCCAGCTGGGCATTGCTGACCGCCAGTGGACCCATTTTGTGCACGACCATCCACGCCACTTCACCAGCTTTGACCAAGTGGCTCAGCTGGGCTCTGTAGCCCGTGGACTGGCAGCCTCACTACTCTTCCTGCTCTTGGTCAAGGTGAGGGCCTGGCGGCTGGTAGTGAGGCTGGCGTGTGGCTAGGATCAGACTCCGTGGCCTGGTGAAAGCTGACGAACTGCCTCCTATCCACAGGCTGCCCAGCAGCTGCGGTTTGTGCGCCAGTGGTCCATTTTTGGCAAGACGTTGTTCCGGGCCCTGCCAGAGCTCTTGGGAGCCACCTTGGGCCTCGTGGTACTTGGTGTGGCCTATGCCCAGATGGCTGTTTTGGTAGGTTGCTGTTCAGGGGTGTGCCAGGAAAGTGCCTCACCCAGAGTGTGCCTTGACGTCTGTCTCTTTCTCACAGCTTATTTCCTCTGGTGCTGACACTCTCTACAACATGGCAGGAGCCTTCCTGGTGCTGTGCCCTGGGGCCAGGGTCCCCACTCTGTGCCCTTCTGAGTCCTGGTACCTGTCCCCTCTGCTGTGTGTGGGGCTCTGGGCTCTGCGAGTGTGGGGTGCCCTGAGGTTAGGGGCTGTCCTCCTGTGTTGGCGGTACCATGCCCTGCGTGGGGAGCTCTACCGCCCAGCATGGGAGCCCCAGGACTATGAGATGGTGGAGCTTTTTCTGCGTAGGCTTCGGCTCTGGATGGGCTTCAGCAAGGTCAAGGAGGTGGGTACGGCCCAGTGGGGGGGAGAGGGATACACCCTGGGTCTCGCGAGCCCAGGGTGCAGCCGGACTGACCGAGCCCCTGTGCCGCCCCCAGTTCCGCCACAAAGTCCGCTTTGAAGGAATGGAGCCACTACCTTCCCGCTCATCAAGGGGCTCCAAGTCATCCCCGGTTGTGCCTCCACCCAGCGCAGGCTCAGATGCTTCACACCCCTCCACCTCATCCAGCCAGCCAGATGGGCTGAGTGCAGGCGGAAGCCGCTCAGCACTGAGGCTGGAACCAGAGCCTTCACGCCTACATGCTGTGTTTGAAACCCTGCTTGTCCAATTTGACCGACTCAACCAGGCCACAGAGGACGTCTACCAGCTGGAGCAACGACTACAGAGCCTTCGAGGCCACGGGCACAGTGGGCCTCCTTTCTCTCCTTCCCCTGGCTGCTTCCCAGGCCCTCGGCCAGCTTTGCCTAGCCGCCTTGCTCGGGCCAGTCAGGGGCTAGATCAGACTATAGGCCCCAGCAGGGTATCTCTGTGGCCTAAAAACAAGGTCCACCCCAGCAGCACTTAGGCCCTAGGGGTCCTTTCCTGGGAAGGCCTGTGGCTTCACACTGGCCTCAGAGCCAGGGTGGACACCACTCAGTATTACCTTCTGCTGCCCTCAAGGTTGGGCCAGGCAGAATGGCTGCATGCAAGTTCTTTAGGGTGCAGGTATTGTGGCCTTCCTTACCTGCCTGCCTATGGGCTTCAGCACTTTAAAAAGGCTGTGTGGCCAGCCAGGACCCAGGGTCCCCTCCCCACAGGAGGACACAGCAGTATTGGACCAAGTGAGTACCCAGCCTCCAAGATGCTAATTTATTTCCCAACTCCTCAGAGTCCTCAGGTACAGCGGGCTGTGCCCGGCTCTACCCCTAGGCGGCCATCTCCCCTTGCTAAGTAAGGATCCAAGCTTGAGGGAGCTAAGCTACATGTCTTCCTTATCCATCCCCTAAGTTATTACCTCTCTTGATGTTTCTGCAGCGTAACTTGCCTCTAGCCGCCACCCTCTTTGTATGTCCACCAGCAATAATTTATATGGGGTTAAAATGTATATATTTTTGTATGTCACTATTTTCCACTTGGGCTGAAGGGCCTGGTGGCTGAAGATGGCTCCATTGCTACCCAGGGTAGAAGTGCAGGGGAAGCTGCAGCCACTATTGGATCCGAGTCTGGCCTTGGGCAGGTGCTGGACAGTATTGAAGCCACCATGGCCTTGTTTTCTCCTCCCTTGTCTGAGGCCAGACAGCACCCAGATCTGCTGGTTTCAGATCTGAGCAAGGGCAGGAACTGCTATGCGTTGAAAGATGCCAAGAAGTTACTGGACAAGACCAGCACTGGGGCTGGCCCCTGGGTTGGGGAAGAGAATGTGTGTGATGGCGCCTGCCTGCTTCTGTGGGCTCCGCTGCAGCTCTAGCCCTGATTCTGCCCCAACCCCAACCAGACAAAGTCAAATAAAAGAGCTGTCTGACTGCCGTCTGTGCTTTTCTCTTAACGTCAAGGGCCAGCTGGGTACGGCCAGTTTATTTCAGGTAAGAGTACAGTCAGGTGGTGGTACTGGGTGGGGAAGGGCCGGCTAGCCACAGAACTCTAGTCATGGGTCTGCTGGCCTCACACAAACTCGGTGAAGTCATCCACAGAGGAGATGAGGCGTTTCCGCTGTCCTGTCTCATAGGTGGGTGCAGGCTCAGCAGGGGCTTGGGCTGGAGCTTTGGCGTGGGCTGGAGGGTGCATCAGAGGCAAGCTTGGGTTTGAATAGTGCACCTCTTCACGGATCTAGAGAGAGAGAGAGACAAGGCTTTGGCAGTGAGCCCAGAAGTTCTGCTCCCACCAGATTGAGCCATCACAGCTCTGAAGCCCTGCCCTCCCTACCCGGTGCCGGAGACGCTTAATGTGGCGGAGCCTGGCGATCCACTTGGAGGGATAGATGTCAGTGGGGTTGGATCGGCTATGGTGAACCTGCGAAGCCATCTGGAGACATCAAAGCAGGTGGTGAGCTCCCATCCAGGAACCACTCCCACCACCATCTCCCAGCTAGCCCTGGGCTGCAGCTACCACTCACATTTGCATGCAGGGCCATCTGTCGGGCCACGAAGGACAGATTGCGGTCAGACACAATCTTGGCTACACTGGTGTCCACAAGGCCTTCCATGTCTGTGGAGACACAGTGCTTGTACCTGACTCAGGCTAAAACTGCCACCCTCCCCAGCCTGAGCCTCACCTTTCCTGCACTGCAGGGTCAATAGGTTGCATTTGTAGTCCAGCGGGGTGATGATCACATGGACAAAGTTGAATTGGCCCTGCATGAGCAAGAAGAAAGTCATCCTGGCACAAGCGTGTGCTGAAGACACTCCGCTTCACTGCTGTGTCAGAGGGCATCACCTCAGCAGGCAGCACTGGCCTGCTTCATCCCTGCCTAAACACAACCTATCTGCATCTGGGCCCCAACACAGATCTGCTTTTGTGTTTAGCTTATAGCATACAACCTGCCTTGCAGGCTGCCTGGGGGGGGGGGGGTTGTGTGTGTGTCACATACACACACACCTATATACGTAAGACAGCGGCCTGGCCCGGCTCTCACACTGCTATACTACCCACTCTGAGGCTGTTCT